>NC_061115.1:204237167-204248554 GCF_002878395.1 Capsicum annuum | reverse complement strand
AGGTTCCGGTCCGTGGCTCTGTCATTACATCAAAAATGAAAATTACAAGTTAAAACATAAATGAAATTACAAAATCCTATCTATACGACTTCTTTTGGACTTTTGACTTCAATTTCATCACTCTATTCTTCAGGCGGGCTCCTGACTTGCAATTTTTCAATTTGTTGCTTGGCTTTCAATTATTTCACCTCGTTGCTTAAATTTCAATTTTCTGACCCTATTCTTCAGGCGGGCTCTTGACTTGATATTTTTCAATCTGTTAACTTTCAACTTTTCACGTTGTTGCTTTGTTTTCAACTTCTTCACCTTGTTTGCTTGACTTTCAACTTCTTCACTTTGTTGCTTGACTTTTTATTTCTTCACCCTATTCCCCAGGCGGGCTCCTGAAACCCAAAATTAAAACTAGAACGAAGATTATCCCAAACAAAAATTATAGTAAAGTAGTATTTCATTTTTTGAAAGCATTGTCCCATTTTCCAGGAGGGTCCTGAACATAAAGTAAATTCCCATTTTTTCAGGAGGGTCCTGAACATAAATTAAAGTCCCATTTTTCAGGAGGGTCCTGAGCATAAATAAATTCCCATTTTTCAGGAGGGTCCTGAACAGAAAAAAAACCCCATTTTCAGGAGGGTCCCGAACATAAAGTAAATTCCCATTTTCAAGGAGGGTCCTGAATAGAAAGTAAAATCCTATTTTTCAGGAGGGTCCTGAACATAAAATAAAATCCCATTTTTCAGGAGGGTCCTGAACATAAAGTAAAATCCCATTTTTCAGGAGGGTCCTGAACATAAAGTAAAATCCCATTTTTCAGGAGGGTCCTGAACATAAAGTAAAATCCCACGGATGTGCATTTCCAATGGTAGCTGAATTAAGTGAAGTGAATTTGCCCCTATTTCAACAAAGAAAATTTGTCAGTTAAAAACTTAGTGGTGGTTTGCAGATCTCGGCTTCTCAGGTATCTGCCCAGCACTCGTTCCTTTCATCTTTGTTCTAAATCACTTGCCCTGTCTTGCCGCATCATCGACCCGGATCCAGATTGAGGGAAGTGAGTTCTGACTCGAACAATGGCTTCCATTTTACCATGCCTCTAAGGTGCACCCTTTTCCCAACTCTGAATGCTTTCACGAATCCAACAGCTTGTCGGTTGATAGAATTCCTTTGTTTCGTATTGAATTACGATCATATTTCTTTTTTGTGTTGTTCCTTGGCTTTTCATCATATAATTGGAAATACTGGTAGTAAATTTTGAAATCCTTTCTTGCTTGTTTTGACACAGACTTGACTTAAAATGTGAAGAAATTATGGTGACTTTTATTTTGATAAATGACATAAGAAAAGACAAAAAGCATGAATATGTAAATGAAGGAAGGGCAATGTCCCATATTCAAAAGAAAACTTATCTGAATTCGACAACCTACTCCAATGAGTATGACATGCATTTTGGATTGAGCTGCCTGATCTTCCTATCCAAACTCCCCATTTGTTGTTGAGTTCGTGCCTTTGCCGCTGAGCCGCTTCTTCAAATCCATTAAATCATACATCACATTCGATTGACGACATCTTGAAAGACTTTCGCCAATAAATCTCTTTCTTTTCACTTTTCACTTTTCACTTTTCTCTTGAACTCTCCATCGCCTTACGGTGCTCGTGAGGGTTTTCACCAATAAGACTCTCTCATTTTTATTTCTCTCCACTCACCATCGCCTTATGGTGCCTGCAAGGGTTTTCACCAATAAAACTCTCTCATTTTCATTTCTCTCAACTCACCGTCGCCTTATGATGCCCACAGGGGTTTTCACCAATAAGACTCTCATTTTTGTATTTCTTTCCTGATTTTTTATGCTGAGGGAGACAAGTGGTACCTCACAATGTATCATCATATCCATTGCATTCTTAGCCTTAACATTATCAAAAATTGATCTGAAGGACTTTCTTTGGTTGTAACTTGGCTTTTGGTTAAGGTTAGAAAAGATGGTAAGAGGCTCAAACGATACTTGAAGTGGGGGTGGGACTTAAAACTTTTGGAATCGACTCAAACAACACATTAACTCATGCCCCAGCTTTGTTGACTGGGTGAATCTTAAGTCTTTATTTGGTTGGACCGAGCCCAAAATAGGGCAGCCTACGTATCTCACTCCCAAGAGAGGAGAATCAGATCGTACGTAGTTCCATCAGCTTGTTCTTTGTTTTGATTTGATTGATTTTTTTTTAATTTTCAAACTCTTTCTTTTATTCTTATTTTCTTGACATTTATCTTTGACTCTATTTTGATTCCAAAAAAGGGATATGAAAGAAAAATAAAATGAAGCTCAAACGGGTAAACAAAGGATGACACAATGTTTGGATAGAAGAATAAAATGCCTTCATCATATCAATCTTCAAAAGATCAAGTACTAAACATGCAATAAACTCAACAAAGGATCAAATATCATACATAGTATCTTTTGACCGCATCAGCATTGATAGCCATTTCTGCCATTTTGCCTTCAATATCTGTCAAATATAAGGCTCCATTGGGCAACACTTTCTTCACGACGAAGGGATCTTGCCAGTTAGGGGAGAACTTGCCTTTCGCTTCAACCTGGTGAGGAAGGATACATTTCAATACCAACTGACCAACTTCAAAATTCCTGGGACGGACCTTTTTGTTATACGCTCGAACCATCCTCCTCTGATACAACTGGCCATGACACACAGACGTTAGCCTTTTTTCCTCAATCAAGCTCAAATGTTTCAGTCGGGTTTTTACCCATTCGTCATCATCAATCTCTACTTCTACAATGACTCAAAGAGAGGGAATTTCAACTTCTGCAGGGATGACTACTTCTGGCCCATACACTAATAAATATGGAGTTGTCCCTGTTGAAGTACGAACAGTGGTGCGATAACCTAGCAATGCAAACGGCAACTTTTCATACCACTGTCTAGACCCTTGTACCATTTTTTGCAGTATATTTTTTATATTCTTATTGGCGGCTTCTACCGCACCGTTGGCTTTTGGGCAATATGGAGTAGAATTTCGATGTGCGATCTTAAACTGTTGACATACTTCTTGCATCAAATGGCTATTGAGATTGGCAGCATTGTATGTAATGATCATCTTAGGAATTCCAAATCTACAAATGATATTGGCATAAACAAAGTCCACCACAGTCTTCTTTGTCACTGACTTGAAAGTTACTGCTTCTACCCACTTTGTGAAGTAGTCAATGGCTACCAAAATGAATCTATGTCCATTTGATGCCTTTGGCTCAATCGGTCCAATCACATCCATTACCCAATCCATGAACGGCTATGGAGCGGCCATTGTATGCAACTCAACAGGAGGAGAATGTATCAGATCACCGTGTACCTCGAACAAATTGAATAGAATCCCTTTCCATAGTAAGCCAGTAATAACCTGCTCGAAGAATCTTCTTTGACAAGATATGACCGTTCATGTGCAACCCGCATACTCCAGAGTGTATTTCAACCATGATTGCCGAGGCTTCTCTTGCATCTACACACCTTAAAAGTCCCAGATCTGGGGTCCTCTTATACAAGATTCCCCCACTTAAGAAAATCCACTAGCCAAATGCCTAATAGTCCTCTTTTGATCGTTGGTGGCATATACTGGGTATTCTCCTGACTGAATATACCGCTTGATATCCAAGAACCAAGTTTCTCCATCAAGCTCTTCTTTAACCGCATTACAGTAAGCATGCTGATCACGACTCTGTATATGCACTGGATCGATGTAGGCTTTGTCAGGATGTTGGAGCATTGAAGACAGAGTGGCTAAAGCATCAGCAATTTCATTATGAATCCTTAGAATATGCCTAAATTTTACTAACATAAATCGTTGACATAGCTCTTGCAAGCATTGTCGATACGGGATGAGCTTCAAATCTCGCGTCTCCCAATCACCTTGAATTTGATGGACGAGCAAATCTGAATCTCCCAACACCAATAGTTCTTGGACTCCCATATCAACAGCTAACCTCAATCCAAGAATGCAAGCTTCATACTCTGCCATATTGTTAGTACGGTAGAATCAAAGTTATGTTGTTACCAGGAAATGTTATCCCAATTCAGAGATAAGAACCGCACCTATTCCGACTCCTTTCATATTGACAGCACCATCGAAGAATAACCTCCAGCCTGGATCAATATCTATAACAACTTCATCGACACATGACACTTCTTCATCAGGAAAATATGTCTTTAATGGCTCGTGCTCTTCATCGATGGGATTCTCAGCAAGATGATCTGCTAAGGCTTGGGCTTTCATAGCGGTCCGAGTCACATATACAATGTAGAACTCGGTAAGCAATATTTGCCACTTTGCCAATCGACCCGTTGGCATAGGCTTCTGAAAGATATACTTCAAAGGATCCATACGGGAGATAAGATAAGTAGTATAGGATGAGAGATAATGCTTCAACTTCTGTGCTACCCAAGTTAAGGCACAACACGTCCTTTCAAGAAGAGTATATCTGGCCTAATATGTGGTGAACTTCTTACTAAGATAATAAATAGCCTGCTCCTTTTTGCCTGTGACATCATATTGACCCAGGACACAACCGAAAGAATTATCCATGACTGATAAATATAAGATCAAAGGCCTACCAGGATCCGGGGGTACCAGTACTGGCGGATTTGATAAATATCTTTTTATTCGATCGAACGCTTCCTGACATTCTTCAGTCCATTTTACCGCAACACTCTTTTTTAGCAACTTGAATATGGGCTCACAAGTGGTTGTGAGTTTAGCAATAAACCTGCTAATGTAGTTCAGTCTACCAAGCAAACTCATCACCTCCGTTCTATTCTTGGGCGGGGGAAAATCCTGAATGGCTTTGATTTTTGAGGGATCCAATTCAATTCCCCGACGGCTGACTACAAACCGCAACAGCTTTCCAGACGAAACTCCAAATACACATTTTGTCGGGTTGAGTTTGAGATTATACTTGCGAAACCTTTCAAAGAACTTTCTTAAATCTTTAACATGGTCAGCCTGACTTTTTGACTTAATAATCACATCATCCACGCAGACCTCAATCTCCTTATGCATCATATCATGAAACATAGTGGTCATGGCACTCATGTATGTTGCTCCAGCATTCTTCAAACCGAACGACATCAATCGATAATAATAATTCCCCCATGGTGTGATAAAAGACGTCTTCTCTGCGTTGTCATCATCCATAATGATCTGGTGATATCCGGCATAGCAATCCATAAAAGAGGCAACCTCATGTTTAGCACAGTTGTCTAACAAAATGTGGATGTTGGGTAGTGTAAAATCATCTTTCGGACTTGCTCTGTTCAAATCACGGTAATCAACACATACTCAAATTTTGCCATCTTTCTTTGGTACGGGAACAATATTGGATAACCACATAGGATAGCGAGCTACTCGAATTACTTTGGCTTCAAGTTGTTTCCTGATTTTCTCTTTAATTTTAATACTTACATCTGTTTTAAACTTCCTCAACTTCTGTTTGACAGGAGGGAACGCGGGATCAGTTGGCAATTTGTGAGCCACTAATTCAGTGCTTAAACCAGGCATATCATCATAAGACCATGCAAAAATATCCTTATAATCAATTAATGCTTGAATCACTCCATCTTTTAGTTGTGGCAAAGCATGTACACTGATTTTAGTTTCCCTAACATCTTCTTGATCCCCTAGATTTATTGGCTCAGTCTCATTCAAATTAGGATTCGGTTTGTCTTCAAACTGTTCCAACTCTTTGCTTATTTCTTCTAGTGCTTTTTCTTCATCATATTCCCCATCCTGCTTTATTACATCTTGATTAGTTTGGATTTTAAGATCAGGCTGAAAATTCCGCATGCATGTCATGTCATTAGAATCAGCATAAAGAGAACTGTGTAAAAAAAGAAAAACAAAATATATTAGACACGAAACAAAAGGGACATTGCATTTCATTAAATAAAAAGATAGAAGGGTTTAAACATAGATGCCAACATAACATAAACAAACTAAAATCCAAATTACAACCCTGAAATAACTCGGATAAACAGAAAGAAAAACAAAATAAACTACCAAAACTCCCTCCTGACATGGAGAGGAGTGACTTCCCAATTATTGAGCCGGACAACTGGACCTATGAATTGCACGTCTGCCATACTGGTACCTTCTCCTGCTTCGACCATATCAACTTCAATAAAAAAGTTCTGGAAGTCATTAACCAATTCAACTTCAAATTCCACATGCTTCGTGACACCGCTCTTAACAAATGATTCACTGAGTAGTGGCATTGGGCTAGGGAGTGACCATGTTTCCTTTTTCCTTCCTTTGGCTTTCTTCAGATCTTTAGCCGTAGGCTTAAATCCCAAACCAAACGTGCCCACGTTCTCACTCGGACATATGGGATGAACTATACCGTGCAGAGACACTCCCAAACCCTTTCCTGGCTCAAATCCGTATTTTCAAAGTTCACTCACCATCATGATAGAAGCAGAATACAATTACGGTTCCGGTATAGCCTATCATTCAAGGATACGATTCACTGGCACTGTATTAAAAATTTGATAAACGAATGTCTCCTCTACGTTATTTGCTTTAATAAGAGACAAGGGGGAATCTTCGCAGAAGGGAAAATCTCCTTCACTGTGATAACCATTTCTTGCCTGTCATGCTCAAACTTAATCATTTGGTGCAGTATAGATGCAACCGCCTTGGCCTTGTGGATCCACGGCCTTCCCAACAACAGATTGTAAGAGGAGTCTACATTCAATACGTGAAACTCTATGGAGAACTCAACAGGCCCTATGGTTAACATTAGTTTGATTTTGCACTATCGAAAGCCCTAACACATACATTGTTGGGCCTGATCCTGTCAGCACCAATATTCAACTTTTGCAAAGTAGAAATAAGGCAAATATTTGCACCTGAACCTCCATCAATCATAACATGAGTGACATAGAAATCTTCACACTTCACTGTAATGTAAAGGCCCCGATTATGCCCTGTACCTTCAACAGGCAATTTATTGTCAGAAAACCTGATCCGATTGACCTCAAATATTTTTCCAACCATTTTCTCAAGTTGGTTGATTGTAATATCCCTAGAAACATATGCTTCATTTAATTCCTTCAGTAAAACATCACGATGCTCCTTGGAGTGCATTAGCAAAGATAAAAGGGAAATTTGAGCAAGGGTTTTCTTCAACTGGTCTAATATTGAATACTCTGGCAATTTCATCCTTTTTAAAAATTCTTCAGCTTCTTCTTCGGTGATAGGCTTTTTTATAGATGATGGTCCACTCACCGTTGGCTTGGACTTTCTTAAGCTTTCAGGAACGAAGCATCTTCCTGAACTAGTCAAACCCCCTACCTCATCTACATTTTCCACTATTTTTTTCCCGTGATAGGTCATCACAGTCCGCCCATAATTCCAGGGAACCCTTTTCGTATCAACTATCGAAGGTTGGGTCACCGGTTTGAGGACAATATGCACTGCCAGTGCTCCTTTCACCATCAAGATGGGCTGACTCAGAGCTTCCACCACTGTCAACTTAGGTTTATCCTGACTTAAATCAACATACCTTTTGGCGCCTTGTACTGTGACCAGGGGTTTCTTTGTGCTTTCTTGGGATTTATCTTCTCTCATTCCTTCCCGGTTCAATGGAATTGCTTTCAAAGACTCTACTACATTCACCGATTTCTCCTCAATGGTATGTATCTTGACAATAGGCTTATAATCCCTCGAAGACTCTTTCCCATCATATATTAATTCTAACATATTGGCTTCAGCATGGGTTGGTAGCGAATTCTGGTTAATATTTGGACCCTCCGGGGCCTGGACCAACATCTGATTTATGTCAATTAAATCTTGGACAGCTCTCTTTAAATGCCAGCATTTCTTGATATCATGGCCTGGCATGTCAGAACAGTACGCACACCTTAAAGAATAATCGAGATTCCTCGGCGGTGGATTTGAAAACCTTTCTTGAATTGGGCTTAAAACCTTCAACCTATCAAACAAGCTAGCATATGACTCCCCAAGAGGTGTGAATTGATTTTTGACCGCCTTCTCTTTCTTATACTCGGGCCTAGGCTGAAAACTGGGTCTGGAGGGGTTTTGGTAATTTGGTGGAGCGAATGGGCGATTTTGTGGAGCTCGCGCATACCACTGCGGGTAAGAAGGGGTTTGGGCATATGGTTGCGTGCTATATACTTGGTACGGGGGTGGTGGAATGGAATATAAAGGGTTTTGTGGAGGGTAGTAATAGTGCGGAGGAATATATGGAGCTTGGGCATAGACTTGGTCTTGAGATTGGGGATAGGGGCGAGGTGGTCTTTTGAGATAGGAATGGGTTCCAGCTACGATAGTCGCCACATTCTCTTTCTTTTTTTTACCTCTAAATGCACCAGATCCACCTTGAATCACTTGTGTGGTGGCTTTTAATGCGGCAAAACTCACTATTCGGCCGGTCTTAATTCCTTCCTCTATCATCTCTCCCATTTTGAGGACTTTCATAAAAAATTTTCCCATTGCCGGAAGTAAATGTTGAAAATAGGTCTCATCCTGTGCCTGAATGAAAACTTCTACCAACTTACTTTCTTTCATTAGAGGCTTTACCTTGGCGGCCTATTCATGCCATCTTATCGCGTATTCCCTAAAACCTTCAGTGCTCTTTTTCTTCATGTTGACCAAGGATTTTTCATTCGGAATCAGGTCGATGTTATACTGAAAATATTGAACAAATTAAGAAGCTAAGTCATCCCAGCTATTCCATTTATCGATATCTCGATCGATAAACCATTCTGAGGCCAGATCAGAAAGACTCTCGCCAAAGAAGGCCATGAGCAGCTCTTCCCTTCCTCCTGCAGCCCTCAACTAGTTGCAATAACATCTCAAGTGTGCCACGGGATCACCGTGTCCTTCATACTTTTCGAACTTAGGCATCTTAAAACCGAGGGAAAGGCTGATGTCTGGGAACATGCAAAGATCTTTATAGAAAACACTCCTATAATCTCCGATTCCTTGCAAATTCCTCATAGCTTGTTGTAAACTTTTCAATTTTCGGGCTATGATATCTTGTTCCTCTGTTGTGACAGGTTTCTCTGTATCAAATGGAAATGCAGGCAACTAAGTGTACCCATATGGTTCATTCATTTGCAAAATAGGCTCCGGGGCATAATACTGACTATCTGAAACCTTTAGTACTGGCTCACTGGCAGACCTAGGAAGCCTCATTGTGGGACGCACAACATGTATGGGAGTTTCATGTGGTGGAGGATTCACGAATACCGGTGTGATCGGTGGCGCTGGCTGAGCAGCTGGTCTTGATTGGGGAGCTGCCAAGGGCACACCAGAACTGCCAGGATAATAATGTCGCGGAGTGAATCTTGGCGCGTGCTCAGGTGATTCAGTAGGAGCAGAGAATTGCGCCTGAAAGAGCGGTGGGTAGTTAAAGATATTCCTAAGACCTTCAGGGAGCGGAGGAGGAGGCATTCCGCTAGCCCATCCCGGTGCAAATCTATCAGTTGTTGCCTGAACCTTACTACCTCATCATTGTGTTCTGAACTTTCTTCCCTGTGATCCTGATACGGGTCAATGAGCAAATTTTCAATCTCCCTGCTAGCCATGGTGAGCTTTGCTTTGGATCTAGTGAAGTATGGGTGACTAGCCAGAGTTCTGCAAACCTACCACTGTTATCTGAAAGAACATGCTCATCAAAGACGACATCCGTTAGGATTAAGGCACACAACAAGCATGGGAATCACATTGGTAAAATTGTCCTAAATTCATGTTTATTTCTACTAGCTTTTGAGGGTAGCGAGGTCATTTTAACATCATCCTGATTTTTGTCTACACTTATTATTATTATTTATTTATTTATTTATTTTCGTATCCATCTCTGCTCTTTTCTTTTCTCTCGTTATCTACCTTTATTTTATCATTCTTTATGGCTTTTGCTTTTTTTTAAAAGAGGAAAAATAATGAAAAACAACGAAACAAAATGATTAGATCGAACCCAAAAGTAGGTTGCCTACGTATCATGTTGTACATGAATTAGATCTTGCGTAGTTCGGGCAGCATGTGCATAAACATTACCCACTTTTTTTTTTCGCAAAAAAAAATAAACAAACAAAGGAAAGATGTAACATCATAACGATTTGAAGAAAGAAAACAACAAAAACGTACAAAAAGTTTGGGACCACTTTAAAATTAAACAACAAATACGAAACAACATTCTAGACCCCTAAGACGACATAGGTGAAATTACTAATAAAGACCCTAATACCAAAAACAACTTGACTTTGACTTAAAGCAGACACCACCTTACAATGACAGACACATAAAAGACTCAAACTGAATAAAGATAAGAAATGCTCTTTCAGATTGGTGCTCTGCGTGATGACCCTGGCTGAGATGGACCTGCCTTTGAAGTTCTCTTTATCCCATTTAAACTTTGTAACATATCCTGTAAAGACACCCTGATATTAGGGAAGAAGCTTCGGACCCGTATTCCTGCCTCATGAAGAGTGCACTTGGAAAGATTATTCTGACACCTTTCTATCGTCTTAAACAACTCTGCTAACTGAACTCTCAGTGTTTCCGCTTTGGAACCCGCACTTTCATCCTGATGGTCGTCTACTATGCATTCTTCTTGTATTCTCCCTCTAAGCTGTGCTGGTAAGGTTTGACTGATACCCTGAGGGATAGATTGAAGCCATACCTCATATCCCTGAGTGTGGCCCGGATTATCCAAACTTTCTTTGAGTGTGTCCACAGCTAGCTTTGTTGCATGCTTCCAAAATTGCTCGTACTTGCTCTCACCTAAGTCTTGGTCCTTGAAGTACTCAACATCCTTCAGAAGATCCACTGCTGGTGGCACGTCCTGCAGCTTACCCAACTGGTGCATTACCCTAGAAGAACTGTATGGTCTAGTGCAATTGAGCCCTAACATAACTAAAAGGAGTTGCGTCTGACAACCCAACAATACTATCATAAGTCCACAAAATGTTATCCCTGGTTCTTGACTCAAGAAATTCAATCCAAGTGTCGACTCCCAAGGGTAACGAGAATTTATCCAAACGCAACCTGGAGTCCATGACTTTCACTCGATTGGAAATACAACGATCTAACACGTCTGGTCTAACTAAAGAAGGCGTATGCAAATGCTCCATCATCCATAACTGTAATATCAGGTTACTGCCCTCAAAAAATCTCCTTCCCCCCTTTACTTCGGTTAAAGCCTTATATATTTCTGTTAAGATCATGGGTATGAGAGTGAACCTGCCCTTTTGATTAATGCCCTTGTCGTTTTGATCCTTATGAAATAGGGTCATCACCACAGATTGCAAACGGGTATTAATACGTCTTTCTTCTAGTGGAAACACTAAAGTACCTAACAAAGCGAGGGTGAAGA
>NC_061115.1:204234928-204237067 GCF_002878395.1 Capsicum annuum | reverse complement strand
TTCTATTAAGATCATGGGTATGAGAGTGAACCTGCCCTTTTCATCAACGACCTTCCCCTTTTGATTAGTGCCCTTGTCATTTTGATCTTTATGAAATAGAGCGATAACCACAGATTGCAAACGGGTATTAATACGTCTTTCTTCTAGTGGAAACACTAAAGTACCTAACAAAGCGAGGGTGAAGACTTCAAGACGCTTTCTCTCCCACTTCTCCTTAGTCACATGAAATTCATCCCAAAAGTAATCAAAACCTTCTGAGGGACCGAATCTAGCGAACAAAAAATCTAAGGAAACCCATGAATCACTTAAACAACCCAAACGGATACCCTTACTTTTTAAACCACAACACTGCAAAAATCTCACGCCAATATGATTTCGTGCTCGGATCATATCCTTCTCGATATAGGGCAAATGCAACAAACCGGATATTTCTGCCAAAGTAGGAGTCATTTCACATTCCCCAAACCTGAACACCAAACTACTTGGATCCTAAAAGGTCAACAAAGCCTCTATTAAACCTGGACGAGGGGTAACATGCGAAAGTTCCATAAGATCACCTAATATTTTAATCAGTTTCTGCTGATCAACATAGTTAAACATTTCCCACCATTTGATTAACTTTTTGGGCACCTTGACAACCATCAGAACTCTAGACTTGGTGGACAAATCCATCCTGTAATAACACACAAGACGTTATCTCAAAAATTCGACAGAAGTAGAAGATTCTCAACCCTTGGGATTTTTGACGCAAACATATGTCGATGGGATAGACCACATTCATGACTCCAATTTGCCGAACAGAAGTACTGAGCGAGATCAGTCTACTTGGCTAATAACTCTAGATTACTTGGCGAGAGACCTAGGCTAATAATAAGACAAAGGCCAACACAAAGATTACCGGACCCCCCCTCCCCGAGGGTTGCCTGCGTATCCCAACCCGAGGAAAGGGAATCAGGTATGCGTAGTTCATCCAGATTGGATAATTAACGATTAACTAATAAATTGACCCTAACTTAAGAGACACTACCAAAAACGAACAAAAAAAAAACTTTTGGATTTTCAGCTAGACACTTTAACTAAGATTGACACCACCAATTATGAAGAAAAAAAATCTTTTTGATATTTTTGTTTTTGACAAATAAGTAGAAAAGACAAACAATTTTTTTTTTTTTAATTTATGGTACTTTGAGAAGACAAATGCAAAACGTAAAAAAAAAAATCTTTTTGAGTTTTTGGATCGTAAAGAACAAAAGTCATAAAGAATTCTAAAATAAACTACGACATTCCTTTTGATTCATTCTTTTCGACTCACTTTTTTTTAAATCAGTCCGTCAAATGACCACGTTACCCTTAAAAATGCAACAGTTAGCACGTAGGGATGCTTTAGAGGTGAGTCTCCTACAAAGGACCATGCGGGTCCTGCTAGGTCTCCGTATGATGCACATAAGCATGACCTAAAGGCTGACCTATGTTGTGGTTCACTAACAAGGCTGTTCGGGGAGCGTATGGTCGATAGTGACTGTTTTGCTTTCCACCTACTCCATAACACCGACGGCTTCTCCCCTAAAATAAGGGTGACTCAACTAGAGGTTGTGTACAACATGTGTACTACGGACTTGTTGTAGAAAGAAGGCCGGGGGGTGGACTCATGATGACAGATATAAAGCAGTAACACATAGGATAAATACTATAAACAAAGAGCACGAAAACGAACAAAAGTGAAAATAACACCAACAATAATCACAAACAATGCTTATACACTCGTAATACCAAACAAAGCTGATACGACTCTAAAATATAGCTTGAATTATGAAAACTTATCAAGATCCCCAGCAGAGTCGCCATAGCTGTCACACCCCTTTTTTACGACTCAGAAAAATTTATATTTTAAGTTCGAAAGGGTTTTTATTAAAGTGACAAAATGAAGATTGGTTCCGCAAAAGAATTATTTTTACATTCCCCAGCAGAGTCGCCAGAGTTGTCACACCCCTTTTTTACGACTCAGAAATTTATATTTTAAGTTCGAAAGGGTTTTTATTAAAGTGAAAAAATGAAGATTGGTTCCGTAAAAGAATTATTTTTACATTCAAAATCAGAGTCGCCACTTGGCATAATCTGGTGTGCCAAGTCACCATTGGA
>NC_061115.1:204205847-204231928 GCF_002878395.1 Capsicum annuum | reverse complement strand
TGCGTATATATGTGTATTTATCTTCTATAGACGTGTATATTTAACGTATACACGTGTATATGTTTTATAAATTAGTATATAACTATATATATATATATTAATTTATATATTGTATTGTATATATATTGTAGTATATTTTATGTAAATTTTAAAGTAGTACATATAAATTGAATGGTGAGTATATATGTGGATATATTTTTTAAATTGTAATGTAGTATATATTATATATAGTGTGTGTATATATATTGTTTAAAGTATTTAAAATGTATATAGTTGGGTATATATAGTGTATATTTAATTTTTTTTTGATCGAATTTTTAATCGAGTTTGACCAGGTTTAGGTCGGTTTGATCGGGTTTGGTTAAGTGAGCCGGGTTAGGGCTATTTTTAAAATTTTTACTGTTGAGCTCGGTCGACCTACGAACTGGATAAATTTAATGGACTGGTTTCGGATTGACCCGGCCCGAGCCACTTAACACCCTTAACTGTCGGGGTTTTGACAGATTCAAAATTGTAATTTTAAGTAATAATACAAAATATTAAAATTTACTCTATTAAATTTCAAACCGTTGAGATTTATGTTGCTCGCTCGAAAAAGGTCTTTGACATCTGCCACGTGTTGCAAATACATAAGCCTAATTATTCATTCGTGGGCCCCACAGGTTACGAATTTAGGGGATAGATTAGCCCAATTACGGCTACATCTTTGATCTAACGGTTAGGCAATTATAATTGACGTTTAACATCTAAAATCTTGGAGCAACTTCTCAAAAAGTATATATAAACCACGTAGGCTTATTCTCGAAGAAACCACTTCACAGATTCTTTTCTTTTTTAAAAAAAAGAATACAACAATATATAAAACCTTCTCTTCTCTGAAATCAAATGTTGAAGAACTCAATGAATATTAGTCTGCTGCTATTCCTTCAAGTTGTACTCATTGCAATTGCGGTTGTACACACAATAGCTGATGAATCCTTCGACGTTCGTCAACATCTATCTACTGTATCCAGGTCTCCATCTCTTACTTGTTCTTTTTTAAATAATCGTGATGTTCGGATCAGCTTGTCGCATGCCCCAACTAATTCACTTTAATTTTTACTTTATCAATATTACTGTATCACTTTTTGAATGTAACAAATTTAATGCTTTAAGAAATGACTATATTAATAACTACGGTAAACTAGAAATTAAGTGATATGATCCCATAAATGCAGCAAGTATTCTAATTTTTGAGGTATCTCTGAGGTGAATTTACAATTGTCTTCACTATTATCTCGTGTATGGAAATGAGCTAAAACTACTTCTCCGTTCTCTTTTACTTGTCTAGTATTGACTTGACACACTCGTTAGGAATAATTGAATAACAGTTTTACTGTATCGACCTTTGAATATAATAAATTTAATGTTTGGTGTATGTTATTACTATCGATGTTGTACTAATTGACGAGAAATGGGGAGGAGTTAATGATAAATTGGAGGTTTGACGACAAGCCGTAGAGTAAAGGGTTTAGGTTGAGCAGAACTAAGATAGAGTATTTGGAAGGTAAGTTCAACGATTTGACACATGAGACTGACGTGGTAGTCGAGTTGGATTCTCATGCTATTCAGAAGTGGGATAGTTTCAAGTATCTTGGATCTTTGATTTAGGGGAATGGAGAGATTGACAAGGATGTCATGCCCTGTATTAGTGTAGGGTGGTTGAAGTGGAGGCTCGCTTCGGGAGTACTGTGTGATAAGAAGTTGCCTCCTAAGCTTAAGACCGTTCTATAGAGTGGCAGTCCGACCAACTATGTTGTATGAAGCGGAGTGTTGGCCAGTTAAGAACTTCCACATTCAAAAGTTGAAGGTGTCGGAGATGAGGATGTTGAAATGGGTATGTGGACTTACCAGGTGAAGGTTAGAAATTAGGTTCTTCGGGAGAAGGTGGAGTGGCTTCGGTGGAAGACAAGATGCAGTAAGTGAGGTTGCGATACTTTGGGCTTGTGATGATGAGGGGTGTGGATGCTCCAGTTCGGAGGTGTGAGAGACTGACTATGTATTGTTTTAGGCAGGATAAGGGTAGGCCGAAGAAATATTGGAGGGAGGTGATTAGGCATGACATGGAGCGGCTATAACTTACGGAGGACATGACCCTTGATAGGAAGGTGTGGAGGACGCGTATTAGGGTAGAGGGTTATTGAGTTGGAATGCGTCCGTAATAATAGGAAGGAGTGCTTTGTTTGTATCTGTGCCTGGAGTTTCTTATAATTTCTTGTTTGTAGTGTTCTGGGGACGTTTGTGATCTCAAATAGATAGTTTATAGTATTACTTAGTCGGTGTCTTATTTCTTTTATTGTCTAGCGGTGTGTTATCCCATTTTGTTGTTTATTTTTATGTTGTTTGTGGTTATACTGTTATTTGTTTTGAGCCGGGGGTCTATCGGAAACAACCTCTCTACTTCATTTGAGGTAATGGCATGGACTGCGTACACTTTACCCTCCCCATACCCCACTTTGTGGGAATAAACTTAGTATGTTGTTGTTTTGAGAAATGAACTATAGTTTTACTACTATCTCCTAAGGGTAAATTAGGAACTAGGTGAAAATTATTTCTTGATTTTTTAAATTGGACAAGTAAAAGTGGACTTATATTTTTCGTATAGTGGACAAGTAGAAGTGGATGGAGGGAGCAATAGTTAGAGTGAACAAGTTAAAATCTTCTTAACTATAACTATTTTGTGAGCTTTATACCTAAACTATTATGTGTTTCTGTTGGACATCTAATTTAGTATATAGTGGACAATTATAAGTGGATGGAGGGAGTAATATTTAGGGTGAATAGTTAAAATCTTCTTAACTATCACCATTTTATATGTTTTATATCTAATGTTCCTGTTAACTATAGCTTCCTTTGGAGTAAAAATACCCTGGTTGAATATGTAGCAAACTGTTTGGAATAACTTCTGCCTGGGAGATGAAAAAAGTTTTAAAAATGAGTCCAATAGGCACAATGAGAACCCCCTATAAAAATGATGATAGTTTAGGGGTTTATAACCTATTCACTCAAATTTTTTCCACGTGTACGGCCACTTGGAATTCTCTGGGGGAGTTTTTGGAGTGTGATATTCGCATAGCATGTCATGTTTCTCCATGGGGTATTTTAGTATAAGTTCATGATAGTTTAGGGGATTCTGTGAACACCCCATATTTTAGGTATTGGATTCACAACACGGTGATAATTTTGTGTTTCTCTCTATGTCCCAATTTATGTGGCAGTGTGTGGCACACTTTGACTTGGTGCAATGTTTAAGAAAAAAGGAAGACTTTTAAAATTTGTGGGTCTAAAACGAATCTTAGATATTTGTTAGGCTGTAAATCATTTTGTTAAAGATAAAAGGAGAATTTAAAGATAACTACTTATACAAGCATGACATTCTTCTTGGGGACAGACAAAAAGGGGAAGGGTGCCACATAACTTGGGACAAAGGGAGTTTTATATAGATTTATACTATGTAAGTTGACTTTTTGTGGCATGTTACTTGCAATTGCCTCTTTAGTGACCTGAATTATGCATAGAATTTAAAAGAAAAATAATATTGAACAAATATGAAGTTCAAATGGATGGAATATCAGCATGCTGTCTTCTTACTAGATTTCAGACTGTATAATAGAGTTTCGTCTTGAGTCGTCTGTGGCCAAAAGATAAGAGCATAGAAAAGTCTACAACTGTAGTTGGCATTTGCATTATAGAATTGGGTTATTGATGTGCTTGTTTATTGGTTTTGTTTCAGGTATGGTACTGTGAAGGATATAGCTGACGATTCCTTTGTGCCTTCCCAAAATCTTGATCAGTGTACACCTATTCATTTGAATCTTGTGGTGAGTCTTTGTTTGGTGTTTCTACTGGTGTTGTTACTTTTTATGGTGCCAGTGCAAATAGTTTTAGAAACTTAAGTTGTAGTTGTTGTATTTTCTGTTACTTTTTTTTTTTGCAAGTACATAGAAGCTTTTCTTTGCCTATTGTTAATAGGAAAGTGGTATGTGTAATAATATTATCCGTGTTATTCCCCTGAAAGAACTATAGCACCAAGAAAATTGTATTTGCATTTGTGGGGTGCATTAAAACTAGATCACATTGTCTTGATACTCGGGGTTGGAGCGCATGTTGATAATTTCCTGACTTAACTCTAGACTAATACAAAGTTTAGGCTGCCATTGGAAGTCCATCTACACCAAACTGCCGGAACCTTTTCTTTGTTTATTGATTTCTTATGACGGTAGTGTCCTGACTAGCTTGTGGCCTTGCTTGAACCTCGACTAATACACTTGGTACCTGCTACTTTCCATCAGCAAGCTACTTGGTAACTATATCCATCAGTATTTAGACAAATGGAAGAACCTAGCATTGCCCCTGTTAGAATGCGAACCTCAGTTCCCAAGGTTGTCAATCCTTGGGAGAAGCGATCAGAAAATCATCAGGCCACCCTCTTTAGGGAGAAGCAATCAGAAAATCTTATTCTGTTAAGATTTGGATGATGCTTTATGATGGGAAAGTTGCTAAAGGTTATCCCATAAATCTAGATTGATAGTAAAGTCGTCTTATTCACCTCAGGGTTATATCTGAAGATTAATGTCACTTATTTGAAGTAGCTGCTCATCTCTTCGACATCTCAGAAGTTTGAACAGTATGATCCTCAAATATTAGTGTCCGGAATCCTGTTCTCCCCTTCCGTTTCATTCTAAATATAGGTTCCGTCTTCTTCTCATCCGTGTCAATTACTATTTTGGCACTTATGTGCTTCCCATTTCCCTTTTGAACTTTTTAATGGAAAATGCATAGACATCATTTGTGTCGTCTAATTTGCACAGTGTGAATTTTGATGCCCGTATGAAAACTGTGCTTGATATAAAAGGAAATATTTTGACAGATTTCTTTTCGGTAATGCTATGCTCATAAGAGATGGTGCTATATTAATTTATCTTGATTGGTAACTTCTTTAATCTTCTTATTTGGTAGGCACGGCATGGCACTCGTGCTCCTACAAAGAAAAGGCTAAGGGAGCTAGAAGCCTTTGCTGCTCGATTGGAAGTCCTTGTACGTGACGTTAAGGAACAGAAGCAGTCTTTGGATAAAATTCCTTCTTGGTTAATGGGGTGGAACTCTCCTTGGAAGGGAAAACGTACAGGTGGAGAGCTGATCAGTGAAGGCGAAGATGAGTTATATAATCTTGGTATTAGAGCCAGAGAACGATTTCCCAGCCTGTTTAGTGAAGAATACCACCCTGATATTTATTCAATCAAGGCTACCCAGGTTGATACATCAGTTACTTTACTTTTTAAAATCTGCGTACTGACTTATTGTCAAAGCATGAACAAATCCATCTCTTGCATTTAGAAGAGGGTGGGGGTGGGCGGTGGGGGTAGGCATAGATATTTTACCTTTTATTGCGGGAAATTCTCAAATCAATGTCCCGTGGAATTAGTCCACATGGTTACAACCCCCCCCCCCCCCCCCCCCCCCAAAAAAAAAAAAAAAGAATCTCAAATCAGTGCAGTTAATGAGAATCGTAAAACATTTGTCGACATTATAATGTAGTTAACGTGCCTTCACTTATCAAAGGCTTATATTTAAGGTGCTGTTTATCCTTACATAACCAGGGAGAGCAGAATCTGACTATTTATCCACCAAATAAACCAATACAAGGAAATTTTATAGAAACTTTTTTGCATCTCGATGCCTTTCCCTAGAAGTGTCAGAATGATTTTTTTATAGCATTGCCTCACAATGCTTTGAGAATTGCCCTCAACCGAAACACGTGTTCATTACTTCATTAACTGATACATCAGAGGATTCTGCTGCTTTGGGATCCTTCGTAATTTGCAAGACTATTGAACTTATATTAGCATTGCTGCCTTCTTTATAGCTACAAGCCCTCTGATTCTGTCGCTGCCTGCTTCTGATAACTCGTCACTAGCCATGACTTTTGACAATGATAGTGATACTTATAGGTTCCTCGAGCATCAGCTAGCGCTGTGGCATTTGGCCTGGGTCTGTTTAGTGGAAAAGGGAAGCTTGGACCAGGCGGTCATCGAGCTTTTGCTGTTACAAGTGAAAGTCGTGCAAGTGATATAGTCTTGAGATTTCACGATTGTTGTCAAAGCTACAAGGTATGCTTGCAAATTTTATTTGGTGGTAGTGTTTTACGTAGGTAACATCAAAATTAAGTTGCATTTGGTAGTTTCTTGAGGTTTTGCTTTTTAATTGGGACTTCATTTTCTGATGCGAGTACATCAAACCTGTAATCTAGTGCACTGAGAAATTCAGAATACAAAGTATTTCAGCTTCTTTATTCAGAATAATTTGATTATGACTATCAGAGGCCCATTAACTTGGTTAATTTTTTTTGCATTTTGACTTTAAAAGAAGCAAAGTTGATAATTGCTTCCATAATCTGTCTGTTTGATTCCCATTCATTGTTCACTGTCAATTACATAACTTTTATTCATATGGTAACCCAGTCCCAATCATCTAAACTTCAGATAAATGTAACCAATATAATCATGCTAGCAAGTGCTGACATATTGCAACAGATTTAAGCTCCTTACTACTTTCTACATGTAGTGGCATAGTTGGAATTTCAGCACTAAAAATGGTTTACCGCAGACATCAGTAGTCTATCTTTTCCAATTGACATGGCCTCTTTCATCAAGTTCTCATCTCTTTGAAATATGCTCTACACAAATGGAGAACACTCTAGAGAATGTTAACTTCGATCAGACATGCATAAAATACCCAACTTTCTCTCAACACAATAATTATTTTGAGCGCACCCCCTACTAAACCTTGTTTTGAACATATTCCCTTGTTAATTCCTGTAGGATCTTCACTCTAGTGAAACTAGGAAACAACTGAACTGGGATGGAAGAAGTAGAAATGAAGAACCACGGGAAACATACTTTTTGTGATAAATAAGAACCATGGAAAAGATAACTGTGAATCCAAGAAGATACTTATCCAGATTTTTAGCTGCTAGTTGTCCAAAGTGATATGAACAGCTGAAAAAGTTTATCCCTGGGAATCACCAGGAGATACTTGCGCAGAATAAAGTGCAATGTTGTCTTTGTTGATGGATAAAGTGCTACGACCTTAGGATGTATTTACCATTTTAAAAATTTAAAAAAAGGAAAGTCCTAAGGGAATATTTATGACTTAGGCGTCAAGATATGTATTTTAGATCTTCAACGAGGTATCTAGCTTCAAATATCTTGAACATTCAGCACCCAAGGGTGCGGCCTAGTGGTCAATAAGTGGATTGAGAACCATGAGGTCTCAGGTTCAAGTCTGAGCAGAGACAAAAACACACTAGGTGATTTCTTCCCATCTGTCCTAGCTGTTTTAGACAAAGTTGCATGGTACCTTATGCTAGTAGGAGGTGGCAGCTATCCCATGGATTTAGTCGAGGTGTGTGAAAGGTGGCCGGGACACTATGGTTATCCCCCCCTCCCCCCCACCAAAAAAAAAAGAAAAGATAAGATCTTGAATATTCATTATTTTCCTAAATAGCACATTGTGTATCCGTACTTTCCTCTCCCTGCATTTTCTGTTTTTCCTGTACCTGCCTGTCTTACTGCTGGTTTGGCTCCTTTTTATATATGCACATGCGCATAGAAAGATGTTCACATGACAGCTCTTTCTGGTGGCAGAATTTCAGGAAAAGTCAGGAACCAACCGTAAAGAATCTCAAAGAACCTATATTAGATGAAATTACTCGTGAACTAGTGAGGCAATATGGGCTTAATTTTACAAAACAGGATGTATCTACTCTATGGTTTTTATGCAGACAGGTTAGTATTGCACTAGTGTCCCAATGGTGCAAAACTCTTTCAACATTTTATTTATTTATTTGGATCTGAGGATAGTTATTTGTTTTAAATTGACTACTCCAACAGGAGGCTTCACTGTTGAACATCACCAATCAAGCTTGTAGTCTATTCGGTCCGGCACAGGTATTTTAGTTAATCCCCTTTTCAGTGGTTCCTCTTGAACTTTAAGAAGAAGGGGAAGCGAGCGGGGGCAATTAGTTTTGTGTTCCTGTGTTGTATGGAGAGCTCTCCTTTGTTTTTCTTAGGTCATAACTGGGAAAGTTGGGGCGGGATGCCTGATTAAGCTAGTTTGATTGAGGTCTTATTAAAAGGTGGTCGACCCCTATTACAAGTTTTTTTTTTTTCTGGTGTACAAAGTATCTCCATTTTCTCATTGTCTTGGGAAATTGAAGCCTTGTTTTAAACCATCCTTATTGACAAGTTATCATATAGGTTTCTTTGTTGGAATGGGCCGACGATTTGGAGTTATTCGTACTAAAGGGCTATGGTAATTCACTAAATTACCGAATGGGAGTGCCGCTACTTGAGGATGTAATTCAATCCATGGAACAGGCAATTAAGGCTAAAGAAGGTAACGTTAATTGAAGTAGCATTATCTTGTTTTTTTTCCCGCAAGGGATTCAGATTGTGGTTTACTATAGTCCATTGATAGCTTATTTTTCTTACCTTTAAGAGGAAGAGATAATTGGAAAAAAGTGAAGCCAACACCTTAATCCTCGTAGTTGTACTCAATCAAAAAGAGTTTGTTAAACTGATGCATTACAATGCTCACACACACTCACGGAAGCCATTGAAGCAGAGAAGAGAAGAAGGAAAGAGCTAAGATATTGTTATTCAAGTGGTAAGGGTATACAATGAGAGAGGCATGGTTGCTATTTATAGGCTCACATGTATGTCACATGAGCTTCTAGAACATTCCTAATTAACTCTTAACAACTTGGATAACTAATCTAATCAGCAACCACTAACTTGATGCCTCCACTAACTTCACTAACTAACTTGGCTAATCAACCTTTTATCAATGTAACGGTAAAAATCAAAAAACAGTAAAAATGAGCTAATGATCTAACTCAGAAAAGTGATCAATAACTAATACATTTTAACAGAGTTGCTAGAGATTGATAGGAGATTATTCTTCTCCTTATCAAATGGAGGCCAAGTAGGGGAAGTATTTCTCTCCTTATGTAAGGCCAGGCCCACTTCGGTACATGTTATGTGGATCCCATATAACTGCTAACTTATAAATTCTGTCCATATTCCATGACTCTATTACCTCTCATAGTGAGGTGTCCTTTTCAACTGCTAACTAGGGGCCTGTTAAATAAGAGTAGAGAGTGGAGCCTTCATTATACCAATTACTTGATACTGTTATTTTTTAGTAATGAGTATCTTCCTTTATATCTCAAGATCATCTTTCTGGAATTCGTTTTGCTGATTCGTATCTTCTATAGAAGTTAATCTTTTAAATGCTGGAAATTTGATATCTGGTGCTCTTGTTTTGTTGTGCTCTCTCCTCCATTAGAAGGATATGCTCCTGGGAGCTATGAAAAGGCGAGTCTACGTTTTGCTCATGCAGAAACTCTGCTTCCTTTTTCATGCTTGATCGGACTCTTTCTTGAAGAATCTGGTGAGTGTTTATACAATAGGATGGTTTTACTCTCTATTACCTCCGGTTTCTTAAATCAATTTTATGCACTTGAATGTTTTTCAGAATTTGAATTAATACAAAGAGAGCAGACATTGCAATACCCTCCTAAGCCTCCTAAAACAAGAAACTGGCGGGGAAGTATAGTGGCACCTTTTGCTGGCAATAACATGCTAGTCCTTTACAGCTGCACGTCAAACAACTCAAACAAGTACTTCGTGAGAGTGTTGCACAATGAACGGCCCATTCCAATACCAGTAAGTTTTCTGATTACAACATCTGTGGTCCTTGCTTTGGGATCATACATCAGTAATTACCGGCCTTCAAGGTTTTCCCTTTACTTCATTTTTAACTTCTGAAAAAAGGATTCACCGGCTGTGATGTCCATGTTCCAACTTAAAAGAGGTTTTGCCAACAGTGAAGTTACAAATTCATGAAATTTTTCTGAAGTTGCAACTTAACTTTTTGTCCGCAAACTAATCCCAGGGAAGTACACAAATCTCACCAGTATTTGCCAATGAACAAGTTCGTGGTAGAGCCATGAGACAGCATTGCCCGCATAAACTGTTATACTCCTGTATTAATTGTGCATTCTTTTTAAAGAACTCTTAGGGGTGGCAGTGGATGTCATGCATCTTTTTCATAACGTCTAACTGGAAATGATGTCGCTTGTCAAGATGCACACTTGCAAAATGGCCACTTGTTCCATAAGCAAATTTTACATCCACAAATTTTCTTACTATCAATATTTTCCTCTTGCCTCTTGGTGATTCCTTTTTCTTCTATTCTAACCTTTTGATTCTTTTATTTCGTTTTGTTTATAGGGTTGCAATGGCTCAGATTCTTGCCCATTTGAAGTATTGAAGGTACCACTTCTACATTTCACTAGATGATTCAATTTACTGTGACATCGACTATCTCTTACATGTCATAAATATGCCTTCCAGGAAAGAATAGTTGCTCCTCACTTGAAACATGACTACAACACGCTTTGCAATACGAACTTGGAACAAAAAAAGAAGGATTCTCCCCCAAGTATGTTCTCGCGAATGTTTGGTTGGATTTTCTCACCGAGGAATGCTGATACACCCACCCAGAAAGTTGAGCTCTAACATCTTACAAGATTTCTTTTTTTTTCGTTCTATAATCTTGATTCTGCCAGCAACCAACTGGTGTCCTGGTGTGACACAATTTTATAAGGCAATTGTTAGTCTTGTATTATTAAGTTTTCTGGTGGCTGGTTTAACCATAGGGTAGTCAAAAACTAAAGGCATTGAGATACAGTTGATACCTGTAGTTTTTGCATCTGCAAATCTAATTTACCCTGTTTGAGTCACTTTCTGGATGTGTATAACCAAAAGCAATTTGTTTCCAACTGCCTTCACAAGTATTATGTTGGGATTGTTAAGCTCTGATTCAATCTTATTAGCTTTTCCAGTATCTATTTAAGATAAGGTATGTATGCAGATTCTACCCCTATTTTTGCGGGATAGAGACACTCTCTCCAATAGATCTTTGGCTCAGTGCTTATAATTCAAAATAGGCCCCCACCCCCCAAAAAAAAAGAATCATAAGTTACGTATGGCGTTTCGGCATATAGAGGAACTTCTGTCTGTCCAAACTTTTTACTACTCCCTCAGTTCTAAATTATGTGTCATTATTTTCTTTTTGGTCCGTACCAAAATGAGTAAAGTTTTTAAAAACACAATTACAATTTTACCCTTAGTGATCCCACTTGATTATAAATACTATTACTCCTTTGTTTTATTTATCTTTTCGTTGGTCCCATTTGATTTTAAATACTATTACTCCTTTCTTTAAGAAGAATAATTTTGTAACTTTAACCAAGTTAATACTTATTCCTTAAATATCGTGTCCGGTCAAATGGTGACATAATTTGGGACGGAGGGAGTACTATTTTAGAACAAACAACATAAATTCCGACAATTTGGAGCTTAATTATAG
Source organism: Capsicum annuum (assembly GCF_002878395.1). Lineage (NCBI taxonomy): Eukaryota > Viridiplantae > Streptophyta > Magnoliopsida > Solanales > Solanaceae > Capsicum > Capsicum annuum. The sequence goes on along the minus strand of NC_061115.1, from coordinate 204,220,453 downwards.
AAAATCTCAACATTTTCCATTTATTACTAAAAATTACGATTATGGGTTTGTCGAGATATATAATTAGCTCCCGATACATCCATCGAAAGATACATTTTTTCCTTTATAAGATTACATAATTAGCTTTTGATATATTTTTTTTTTCAGTTGAGTCTATTGAGACATAATTAGCTCCTTGATATATCCAACAAAGATACACAATTAGTTGATTTTTTGTAATTACTTTGTATGGGTGAAAATTTGTGTAAATATGATAAGTTAAAAGGTGTATCTGTGTTATTTTTGTGTTTTATCCCTAATATTTCCCTTGGTCTCGAAATATGATGAGTTAAAAGGTTTATATCTGTGTTATTTTTGTGTTTTATCCCTAATATTTCCCTTGGTCCCGAAATGTTTTTCACATAACAATACCTAGGACACAACGCACGCTTTAGATTCCATTTCCACCATTCTTCCCTTCTTAGGTAGATACTCTAAAATTTATAGTAGTACTATCTTTTGTAAATAAGCATTTTAACAAAAGAATTGCTTATTAACATTTAATCAAACACTCCAACAATTTATTATCACTTTAAAGTACTTCTATCCAAACACACAACACCTAAATATTTTTTCAGAAATTAATGCTTATTGACAACTTTTAATCAACTTCGCAACACATCATATATGTTAATTAGTGAGTTAACTCGCACAATTATGTGGTTGAGTGATCACTTTTGATATCTTGAAGAGTTACAATAAAATGAGAGCAGTTGCTTTGCAACACCTTACATGGTCAAGTAAGGTGGATGACAATAACTTGCATATTTTTACAAACCATTTACAATTTGTTCATGAAATTTCCTTTTCTAAACCAAGCCAGCTCAGTGACCTTTTCAATGCTCTTACCTGTGTATTCTACCAAACATTTAGACTTGTAGGTTCTGAAAATGCTGGATTCTGTAAATAACAGTAAATAAGAATGAATATTGAGTAGTATAAAAGAATCAAGGGATCGTATAATGTGTTCAAGTATGACAAAAGAACAAGTTACCAAAATCTCGAGCTAGCCTAATCAAGCAGAGTACCAATTTGACCATTTACAAGCCGGCAACCTCATTCACATCAAGGACCCTATTAGAGAACCTCTGCCACTCATGGCTTCTGCAGAATGCAATTGCACCACTCCCATCAGACCATGTGAAATTTTGGACAATCAAATTGGAATTGCATTGGTAACCCCTAGCATTCACAGGAGGCAAATCTCTCTCAAGTTTCACATGATAAAAAGTTCTCTGTTGTTCTGCACAGCTGCCTTGATTAACGATGTCAGACTTCTCTTGACTGATAATATCCGTGTTGTGAATCTATGTTAGGTAATATCGGATGAATAAGCTTTCCTTGCGTCTCATTATGATGATGTCTCTAAAGGAGAATGCAGGAAAGGCGCATGTTATGTGATTCATAGCCGATGGTAATTTGCCAATCACCAAGTGAGCCATTAGAAATCATCAGCCCCATGATTTCTCTTCTGAAAGAAATATTACCATCAGATTTACACCTTTGGCAAGGGCATTTCAGTAGACAGTGAAGAAATAAGATCTTCTCGTGATTGGGATCTCCTGCTCTGGAGACGCTGTTGGCTTCTGTGTGGTGACCAGAAGGAACCCGTGGTACTACTTTCATATTGCATCTGCCCCAAGCTACCTGATGAGAAACTGTGTGCTACACTACTGGATGATGAGTATAAGGAAGATTCAGAAAGCTGGATACCATTGCCACCAAAACCATGAGTGTCAAATGGTCTCTGTTGAGTATTTGCAACTGTTGGACTGAGTGGCGTCTTCACTCTTCCTTCGCCTGAAAAGACAAAATTGGCATGATTTCTGCGAAATAGTGCTGATAAGAACCGCAGTAGGCGTTACAACAGAGAACTATAAAGTGTTACAACCATGGTATCCTGCTTTTTTCTTCTTTTTTTTTAGGACCAAGTCAAAATTTCATTATTAAACAACGAGACAGTATCACAAGTGTGTATTGTTAAACATGACTCAACAACTGGTGTTAGCTTCTCACTTTGGTTCGCCACAATCATACCAAAAGGTAATCTTTCCTGAGTCAGTGTTAGGCTTCGAAAAAAGTACAACAACAAACCCAGTGTAATCCCGCAAGTGTGGTCGGGGAGGGTAGGGTGTACACCAGACCTTACCCCTACCTTGTAGAAGAGCTTCCTATGCTTAACGGCGTATGGATGTAGCATGCAATATTCTAGTACAAGTTTTTAATGGGTAAGGTAAATTTTCAGTCCATAAATGGAATTAAATTCATTATCAGATACCACAAGGAGATTATCAGAAGGAAAAGCAATGAAATTGTTATTTTTCAATTTCCAGCATTTGACATAAACTAGAATAGCACAATACACATGCTTTTTCAGAGAAATTACCTGTAATAACAGGACTCCACCGTTTGAAATTGAAAGGTGCTGGAATGTTGATTATAGATGTGGATGAAGCGCTATTATTCCTGAAAAGGGGAAGATATGCCCTACGGAAGAACCTGGGCATCCACGTGCCAACATATGATAATGCACAAAGAAGAACAGCTAATGAAGCAAACAAAATAGCAAGAAGAACAACTGGGTGCATCTTCATGAGCAATAGCTTGTAACTAATAAGTTGCACCCCAGTTGAAACTGCCTTTCCAGCTTCCGACAGCGCAACACCTAGTGTCCAAGTAATACTCCCCGAAGCAATGGTTACCTGACTATCAGTGATATGCAAGCCTTCTCTCAGCAAAGAGACAACGTATGGTGCCCTGAAGCAATACTGTTCTATGAAAGGCTGAGGTGCAACACTAGTCTTTGCAACATCCCAAGCCTTATCACAAAATTCATGACCCTTTTCTAATACATCATCCAGTGCAGCATCAGGGGTCAAGTTGAAAAAACGATATACCACAAAGAAACCAGACATAGCATAGAACTGGCCAAAGGGACGAGGAAGATTTTCTGCAAGAGCACAGGGCTGCAACTCACAATCAATTCCTGAACTTTTGTTAGACCATTCAGACAAATTAACAGCAGATTTTGCAAGTGAATTGCATTCTTCCCATTTTGGAGCTCCAACAAGCTGAACGCGAACTCCAGGCTTTCCCCCTCTACCAAAAACTTCTTTCCTAGTGGAAGGATTGCCACCTTCTTGGTATAGGGAAACACAGTGAGTACAGATATATTGCTCCTTGTAACCAGAATTCAGACACGGATGCTTGATCTCAATATTTCCACTGGAGAGATATGCATCACTGATCTTGGGAAGCCTCTTGATAAGATGAACAACAGACTTGTCAAAAGCATCATTCAGGCCATATCCTTCTAAGGAATAAGCAGTGAGATGATGATTAACGGCACCAATATTCAGCTCTAAGCTAGTTTCATCAGGGACATGTTCCTTGCTCTCAAAAGTAACCTGCAGTGATGAGCCACCTAAGTCAAGTGCACCAAATGTTCCCTTTTTAGGAGTTGCCCCCAATATACCAGTATGATAATTCATAGCTATCCATCCAAAATAGGCTTCCTCCATGCCAGTGATAGTTTTGACCCATTCCCTCTTGCACAAAAAAGGGGAACTTTTCAGAATGGACCAAGCATTGTTAAGAAGCCATTCTGAGTCTGAATTTGGCAGCCTGCGAACCCCAGCCGTAGCATAAAGATGGAGATAAGTAGTTTTATGTGCATGTCTAGGGATTTGCTTCGCTGCCCATTTAATTAGTGGCTTAATTGCTCTTTTCAAGCCAGACGTGTTGTGCACCAACTTGTCAAATCCCGGTTCTGTCTCCATTCTGTTGTAAGCCCGTCCACTCTGTAATCTTGAGTTTCTTTGGAAACTCTCTGGCAGTGATTTCAATACAATAGGGAGATCATTATCTTTTTTATAGTTAGGGGATGCTTGATATACATAAACACGAGTCCCGGTGCTCCCACAATCAAGCACAACATAATACTTTGACTCTCCGTGGAATAAGTTAAAATGGAAAAACACCACATATAGGAGAAATGCAACCAATAGCAAGCACAGGAGAACTAAGATAACCCGTGTCCATTTCGTTCGTGCAGAAGTGACTATTGGTGTCCCTTTCACCTTGGAGAAGCTTGTACCCAAATTTTCTCTCTTGAAAAGATTTAGCCGTTTTAAATTAGCTGAATCCCTCTCTATATCAGAGTTGGGACCACCATCTTCCAGATCAAGCCGCCGGTATGCAGAAAGATCTTGAAGGGATGAGGAAAGTCTCAACTTGTTCTTCTGATCTAAGCTAGAAACATTAAGTGAACCTGGAAGAGGTGGTAACCCCGATGATGGATATGGATTGTTAGACGTCGTTGGGGTCGAGAAACGAGCCACTGCAGCAGACACAATTTCAGTGACTTTGTTAAGCACCATGCTTGCAGAGATTACAAATTCTAAGCAAGGTTACTCTTCAAGCCAGAGTTTTCTCGTCCATTCTTGCATTGTACATGAAAAGCTCATTGACTATCATCATACAGCAATAAGTCTCATAAGCATAGCACATGATGCACTAATTGAACCTGTAAAGGAGAAGTGTCCTGCATCCCAAAAGGAATAACATAATATTACAAACGAATCAAAATCATTTGAACATGATGTCATAGTAAGGAGAACCAAAGAGGAGCTAAAACCATAGATTTCCAGTGACGACAGCTATAACATTCAATCTACATTATGGCTTTAGTAATTTAGTAATGTACCCAATGGAGCTTATCATGTGTGATGCAACTCAACTAAAGATGAGATGAGCCAAAAACGATCAGTGATTATAGAAGTACATGCTCAGTATGTAGTATATGCACCAAATCACTGACACAGTATTTTTATGGATATTCCAGAAGCTCAGAAATCAGTCATATCTATGGTCTATGGATGTCCCTTGCTTAGCTCTACCTATGTGAGCTTTGCATCGCCAGCCGCATGTCCAAATAAAGGGGAACAGTGGTGGTTAATTAATAACTAATGAACCAATAACCATAACATTATAAATTTTCCAAAAATAAAATTCTTTTGCACCCTAATTGTGAGGAATAGATATAGAGGGGGCTTTATATACCCAACCCCAAGTAGTATGCGACCGAGACTTGGACAATTGAAACATCTGCTATCTTCATTCATCCTAGAGTTTTACACTAAAAATACAAATACTTTACCTATACGGAGTTATAAGATAATAAGCATGCCACAACTGATAGATCAAATAAATCGAACATAAAAATACCACTCATCACGTCAGTCGCAGGCTTCTTCCAGCATATACAAGTTAAAAGCACATTTACATCATTATTCAAATTCGTTCATTCCGATCACCCCCCCCCCCACACACACACACCCCCACCCCCAAATCCAAATGTAATTCACATTCTTTTCACCAACCTCCTGAGGCTAAAACTTACAAGAGTTTCCAACACGTCCATCCATCAAAAGTAGCAGCAAAATCATACTCAAAAGAACGGAAAATCTAATCAGCACATTCAATTTTCAGTGCGGTTACAGATATTGGTTTGTTACTCTGTTCAAAATAAATCCTATACATTTTCATATCACATTAAAATAGGATAATCACATTCTTTTTGCTGAGGAAAAACTCGAAGAGTTCTCAACACGTCAATCAGCGCATTCAATTTTCAGCGTGAATTTGTTATGGGTCTCTTGATCTGTTCGGAATAAAATGTACACATTCATATACTACCTGAAAGTACGATAGTCACAATTCTTTTGTACTAACTAGATCTTCCGTAACAATGAACAACTAAAATTTCAATCAACACATTCAATTTTCAGCACGAATCTGAATATTAGTTTCTTCTAATACATTTATTTGTACACAAACATTAAAGAAGGATAATCACAATTTTTTGCAGTTAAAATACCACTATTATTAGTTGCAAAAAAATCAGCATTCAATAACTAAATCTTCCCTAACAATGAACAATTTAAAATGCAAACAGCACACTAAATTTTCAGTGTGAATCCAGATATTAACTCCTCAAACTGTTCGAAATAAAACGTATACATTTATGAGTTTAAGTTTTGCGAACCGTCAGTGTACAAAATATTCTATACTACCAGGTAAACTAGACTTGCTATTACAAATTACCCAATTTTTTCTTTTTCAATTTTTACGTAAAAAATTGTATAACTTGTACTGTAGAATATTTTATACACTGATGATGCACAAAACTTAAATTCTAACTAAATCTTCCGTAACAATGAACAACTGCAATTTCAATCACCACATTATATTATACTAATTTCTTAAACATTTATCTACTGCCTAAAAGTAGGATAATCACAACTTTTTGTAGTTAAAATTCAGCATTAAATAACTACATCTTCCTCAACAATGAACAACTACGACTATTATACTTTCTTATACATTTATATATTAATAAGCAATCACCAAAATTTTTTAAAAAAAAAATCAAATGTAGTTTAAAAAAAATCAATTTTTATTACAAAAAATTCAGCATTAAATAACTAGATCTTCCTCAACACCGAACAACTAAAATCACAAAATTTAACAAAATTTAAAAGTTACAAATCCTGCAATTAAATCAAAACAGCATATAATGTAAATATAAATTCGTAAAAATGCAAATGAAAATGAGTAAAATTTACTTACGGATCGGTGAAGGGGAACAAAAAACATTGTCGGTGCAGTAAAAAAATTAGTGTGAATCGTTTGGTTGTGGCGTTTAGATCGTTAAGAATGAAGGAGATCTGAAAGGAGATTTGTGAAGAATATAAGAACAAACAAACAGAGTCTTACGCGTTTGAATCACTCTTCTTACTTCTTCTTCTTAACCTCTTCTAAACCTTTTTTTTATTTTTCCTCAAAAAATTTCTTGAATAAAAAAAAGGTTGAATTTGCATTTATATTATTAGGGAAAATTTTTTTATCACTTCTGCCTTATAATATGATTTTAGTCTAATATTAGATTCTTTTTAGGGGGGAAAATTTGTTTTTAGTAGGAGAAATGATATTCTAACCTTTTATAATCTTCTTAAAAAATTTAATTTTTTTATACTTTCTTTGTTCGTTTTAACTTATCAAAAAATTTCTAATAATATTTATACTTTTAGTTGTCATTTCTGACATATCAAGAAAATATAATTTCTTTTTTTTAATTTTATCCTTAGTATTAATTATTTTTTTCAAATTAAATTTAATACACAATGTAAACATCATTTAAAAGAAATATTATGGTAAAATAATCATGTTATTAATTGTTTTTTAATAGATATGTCAAATCAAATTGTGACAAGTGAAAGCGAGAAAGTAAGAAATTTTGATTTTAACACTTATGAGAGTGGAAATATTATTTTCTTCTATTCATATTATATAAGATTGTAAGAGATCTTATTTTCTTGTTTTCTTTAGTCATTGATCCCTAATTAAGTTTACATTAGATTAATTTTAAATTGTAATTAAATATGAAAGATAAATTAACATTGAAAAATCATAAATAACTCATAGGTAGGTAACTAAACTTTTTACTAGAATTCAATTCTCATCTTATAATCTCCTTCCCTTTTTTCCTTCTTCTCCGATCCTCATTTACAACTTTTTTACACTATAAATTTGAACAAGTATCATCCATCCATTTCGCACAAGAACTTTATTAATGGCAAAGAACAAAAGTGTAATTTGCTAATAATAAAGATGTTGAAAGACAAAAAATAATGAAAGATACAAATTAAGTAAATTTGATACTGCAAGAACCAATTTCAACATTTTTTTTAATACGCATATAATCTCTCTCAAATTTTTTGCGTAAATTTTTTTCTAAGAGTTAAGCGATAATATAACAAATTTGAATTCTTCACTACACTAATAAAAATTGAAACACCATTACAATTTTAGAATAGTAGATGCTACACTCATTATTGAATTACATGTAATTAAAGGATAGAGGTAATCAATAATAACGGAATGAGAAATTTAGACTCTGAAAATCAAAATGAGAGAAATTAGACTCTTCTCTCAATAATATTATAATTTTAAACACTACAAACAATGATTTCTTTATGTGTAAACAACATAAATCCCCTAGTTAATGAAAGTAATTACACAAAATCTCATCTTGTTTTTTCTCTTCCGAATTTTGACAAATATACTCATACATTCGCCTAACTATTATACATTGGCGAATGTATGATGAAACATCCATTCCTAAATTTAAGGTGATTGAAATCATTAATTGTTTTACTTTTCCTTAATTAACGACAATAATTAGCTAACTAACTTTTTTGACCTCTGAAATCTGAAATCTGAAATCTTCCAAAAAATAGAATCATCCAATTGATTTTTATCTTTCTCTCTCACTATTTTCTCCCATAGTTTCAGATACTTTTCTTGCTTTCCCTTTTTTTTTTCTCTTTTTTTCTCATTTTATTTTTTGCACTCTCTTTTATCTATCTCCCACCGATAGGAGCTTAGTTGTAAATTCTTTTGATATATCATGGGCAATTTATTGTAAATATTACAACTGAAATGGGTATTATCAGAATCGGTTGATTCAGAGTCCTTTTTTTGGACTTAATAATTGTAATTTCTTGATTTTTTTTTTTTGTGGATGATATGAATGTGAATTGCAAAATTGTTGATTGCTTGATCACTGTGATGTTCTTTAGCTGATAACTTTTTGTTTTATTTTTTTATTTTTTTTTGGTTTAGCTATGTCTTTAACACTGTTCTATGAGAATTTCCTTTGCTTCTTATTAAAGATTGCAAAAATTAGGAAAAATAGTGAAATATTTTTGAGTTGGTTATGGGAATTTTCAATATTAAATTTGCTCCCTTTAAGTATAATATGTTAGCATACATTAAAGCCGATGTATAATGAAACTGTGCCATCCCAGTAAACTTACGAATGTATAATATGTTGTTATACATTCAAATCATTGTATAATGAAACTGTGTCATTCCAGTAAACATTAGAATGTATAATATTTGATTATACATTCGTCTATGTATATAATGAAAACTGTCGCAATGACAGAAATTGTATTTTGTTCTGATTTTATTATTTTTAACATGTTTGTTTAATCCATTGACTCAGTGTAAAAAAAATTATGCAGCTATGTACTGATTTGTCGTAACATAGACTGCAAGTGGTTGTTGAAGGCGTTTTCTAAGAATGAATCGAAAATTGATGCTTATATGAGAAGTGGGTGTTGAGGGTGTCTTATCCTTAATCATACTCCTTATACATATGTTGTGGGTGTGTAGATACTATGCAATTTGGCAACTATTATAGTAAATAGTTGTTGAAACGCAGTGTGTATTACACAATTATATATTAAACTTTCATGTATATATAATGTATGATATACTATTATACTTTATTAACATGCTTGATGTTTTACTGACAACAATGACTTTTAACTGAATACATGTATTATTTTTTGTTTAAACAACATAAGAAATGACAGACTTATATAACATAATTCATGATAATTTAAGTGATTTTTTTCATTTTGTTTTATGTGTATGGTTATAGATTATATTTTCGTGTAAATGAATGATATGTTCACAAAGTATTTAATGTAAAAAATACATTAAAAGTATGTTAATAATGTATAGTGTTATAGTTTATAAATATGTATGACGTTAAATATTTTCTTTATTTTCTATTAAGTCATGAACGTTTAACAACAGGTATGATGTTATGTAATACATATGTTTTAACGTATGAGACACTTGTTCCATGTATTATTAACGTATAACATAATTTACCTATTGCTAAAAATTCAATATGTTGATATACAATAACACATTATTTTGTAATTTAATTTTATACGTAATATGTAATAAAATGTAAGGCAAACTCAATGATTGCCAAACTATATTAGTAACATGACAATATAGTGTAAGTAATTGCAAAAGATTTCTTCAGAAGTTATATATGTATAAGAATAAGGGCATCCATAAAATGTGAATTAACATTCAAAAAGTAACATTGTAACCGTTTAACATCAACTACAAAATCAAGAATTAGTTGTTTCAATGCCGACTATTAGAAAAAAATGCTACTCTAAAGTAACAAGTGCACTTTCATCAATTGTTTGGAGATAACTATTCCTCAGCCGATAAGGATCCTCATTATCATTCGTGTACCCTTTTTTTGCCTTTGTTACTCTGTAATGTCATAGTAATGAAGCATAGTGTGCATCAAACCCACATGATTGGACTTGCTGTCCTTCACTTAATATTTCTGCGTAGGCAGACACAAAGACGCCACAGTCCTGATTTAAAAAAACACGATGAAGTCACAGTCCGTTCAATAATTATAACATTGTTATACATGTAAAAAAATTAAATTTACTTAAACGGTTCAGTCGGTATTTCTTGCCTTGAAAAAATAAAATCAGACCCTAATTACACAACAGTTACACATATATGATGATAACTTATACATTTAAAAAAATAAATCAGACCCTAATTAAACAACAACTAGACATGTATGAGGGTAACTTATGCATTTAAAAAATAAACATCTGTAATGAATAATGTCATAATACACAATTTTATCTTAAATATGTATGACCTTTATGCTTGTTAGAATGTATAATGTGTCTTTCAAAATAAGCAATGTATAATGACTGATATATTATAACTTATACATTATAATGTAATATTCCATAATGTATAATATCACACTATTAAGTGCAAAACTTTGGCTAAAGTAAGAATGTATAATGTCACCTTATACAATATTAAAAAGTGCAAAACTTTGGCCAAATTTAGAATGTATAATATCACCTTATACAATATTCAAACATTCACAACGTATAATTCCACTTATTACAATAACTGTCTCTTTTATGTACATCTTCTTATTGTATAATATAATGGAATATAAAGTAGAAGACTAATATTATACATTATTTTGAAAAATAAAGTAATGTAAAATCAAATAACATAAATGTATAATATCAAATATGCAAGGAACAAAATCAATAAAAATATTTTATTCTTGAGCATCTAACTGACTAAGTCCTAAACTAAAGTTAGGACAAGAATCCATTATCAAATTTATACTATATTGATTAAGCAATCGCAACTATAAACAAGAAATTCAAAGATCTGACTTTTATTATATGAAAAAAACGAAAAAAATCGACTAACAAACTAGAATGAGATTGCAAAATAAGGTAATTTCATAAAAATCAACATGCAACCAAACAAGAATCCGAATAAGAACTAACAACTTTAAAACAAAAAATGCAAAGATCTGACTTTTAATAAATTGAAAAAAAATGATATTATCGAACTATCACACTGAAATGAATTTGCAAAAGCAATTAATTTTATAAAAAACAAACACGCAACCAAAAATCGAACGAGATTGTGATTTGGTGAAGTTGAAAAAAAAACTAAAAATTATTGAAAAAAATCAGTATATAAGTCCAATAAATGTTTGATAACTTACAAATTGGTAACCTCTAAGTATACGATTGCTTGAATTTGAGCATGAAAAAAATATTCAATAATGGAGGAACAATCAGTTGTTTAATGAAAGAAAAAAATGGAGCACATATGAAAAAGAGAGAGAAAGTAAGGGCGTGTTTGGTATGATGGAAAATGTTTTCTAGAAAACATTTTCCCATTTTCCCGTGTTTGGTTATTAAAAAATTTTGAGAAAATATTTTCAAGGTGACTTATTTTCCATTATTCGAGGGAAAATGACTTCCCTAATAAGTGAAAATGACTTCCCTAATAAGTGAAGAGAAGTCATTTTTCAGAGAAAACACTTGAGATTCTTACGCGTATACACTCCTCTTCTTCACCCCCAACAAAATCGATAGCGCACCCACAAGCAGATCATCGTCGTCTTCAATTTAGGGCTTTCTCCCCTCTCTCTCTCTTCTCCCCCTGCAAGAATTTCAAAGGTATGTCCATAACTAATTTCTTTTATGGTGCTTGGTAAAAAAATTCTGATATTTTTTCTCTTTTGCTTGTTTGGGTTTCTGATTTGAGGTTAATTTTGTTCAAAAATTGAAATTTGAATTTCTGATTTGAGTTCAATTTTGCTCAAAAATTAAAATTTGGGTAGTTTGACGGAATGACTTGTTTGACAGAAATGCTTTGAGTAGTTTGACGGAATGACTTCTCTGTCGGAAATGCTATGAAATGCTTTGAGTAGTTTGACGAAATGGCTTGTTTTTTACTTAATTGTGCGACTTGAAACTGAGAGTTCCAGAAATAGAGTTTGTTTATCCTTAAGGTCTTTACAACTGTAAATTATAATTTATTTTTTTAATTTTGCCCATCATTTTTTTTGGTTTCCTGGTGTTTTACTTTTTAAAAATCTTCGTAAGGTGTGGTTGGAACGATTCAAGCAACAACAACAACAATACCTATTCGTTGGCTTAGCTTCATAGGATTTGGAAGCAACTATTATTCACACGCTTTTGTTTTTGAAAATGTTTCGTGTATTTGCTTCCAAACTTCTATCTTTTCTTTTGTTTTTGATAATGTATCGTGTATTTGCTTCCAAACTTCTCTCTTTTGTGCATTTGTGGAAATTGATTAGGAAGCATGAATTATGTAAGTAATAGTTGCATAAATTTTAGCGTCTTGTAATATTTTGATACTCGATATTAATATTATTTGCTATGCTTAAATTAGTTCCGACAAAATGTTGAGTTGTCTGATATACTAATTAATTGTTTACTAGTATTTTTCAAAAAATATTTTTTCCTTTCACCAATCAAACAACTAAAAATATTTTTTAGAAAAATATTTTCTATTCACCAACCAAACACCATAAAATATTTTCCACCCATCAACCAAATATGAGAAAATAAGTAGAAAATCAACTTATTTTTCATGAATATATTTTTCAGGAAAACATTTTCCATGAAAAATATTTTTCATCATACCACCAAACACACCCTAAATGGAAAAGAGAGAGAAAGTAAAGAATTGTTTAATAGGAAAAAAAAGAGAGAATAGTTATGGAAAAGATAGATAAAGTAATGATAAAGTTTTTTTTTTTTTTTTTTTTTTTATGTATAAGAGGAATGAGAGAGAAAACAAAAAAAATAGGGGATTTTAGTAATAAGTTTGGATTTATGTAATTAGTTTGTTAATATGAGATGTGTTATAATAAGGTAAAATTAATTTGTGTATATATGTAATTTTTAGTTTCTTTATCTCTACTCAACCTGAATTTCAAGCAAATATATTATTGTATTGTTTAACTCTTGAGCCTCTTTGTTGTTTAGCCCCAAGCACGACAGCTTGGCCAAGCTCTGTACTATCCGAGTTCACAATAGATATGTAGAATATATTTGTTTGTTTTGAGATAACAAACTTTTTTCCCCACAAACTAAATTATTCAAACATAAATTTATTTTGGTGATTTTTCTTTCTAAAAAAAATCAACTTCAAATATATAAAAGGAAATACATCTAGTTAATAAAACATTACATCTTAAATGTTAGTTAAATTCTTTTAGTTTTGAATCTCGGAAAATGAAATTACTTCCTCGATTTCGTTTTAATTGACATTTATATTAAAAGAATAATTATTTTAATTTATCTTTCAATATATATAATCGATAAAAGTTTGTTGTATCTTTTATTTTTATCCTTAATATCAAATAATAAAATAAAATAATAATATTTAAATTTTAAAATATTTATTAATAAGACTAATTTACATGTAACTAAAATGAATAATGAGTGAGGTGGTTACATGTGATTGAAGAAAGAGTCAAAAGCACCCGACAGCAATTTACCGTTGGGCTATTTGAGTCAAACAAACGACACCGTTCGATCTTGGTGGGGGGGGGGGGGGGGGGGGGGGGGGGAATATCCATGATCAGTTTTTACAGATAAGTCATGGGTTTTGAATTTGACTGTTAGCAGTTTTGTCAGTTGTCCATTTGGCCACTAGGCACTACCCCACTGTTTTATAGTAATATGTTAATTGTAGTTCCATGAAAATAATATTTTTTTAGAGTTTCAGTTGGAGTTGGTGTTGTGTTTGATGATGAATATATGAGTGAAAAGTGACTCCAAAAATAATTGGTAAAATAGTTCAGTGGACCCTTATACTATATCCGTTTTGTAATGTGGATGCTCTTACTTACATGTTTGTCATCTAGACCCTTGAACCCATTAAAAAGTAATATTTTAAATACTTTGACTATTGACCAAACTTATGTGGCATTAAAATGACTAAGACGGACACGCGTACAGGCACACGCCTAGGGTGCGAGTGGGGTCAATTTTTGGTCAACTTTATATTAAAATAATTTTAAAAGAATAAAAATTAATATTAAAATTAAAAAAAATTAAAAAGAGCCTTTTTTCCTCCATTTTTTAATTTAAAAATATTTTAAAAAATTTAAAAATAATAATTTAAAAAATAAAATAAAAAAGCCCCCTTTACCCAACCCCCTCCCCCGTCTAGCCACCCCCATCCAACCCCTCAGCCCCCTTCCCCCGATCCAGCCATCCTCCACCCCACCCTTCACCCCCGTCCAGCCACCCCTCACCCCGTCCAGCCACCCCCACCCCACCCCTCACCCCGTCCAGCCACCCCTT
>NC_061115.1:204141029-204205747 GCF_002878395.1 Capsicum annuum | reverse complement strand
GAGTGGGGTCAATTTTTGGTCAACTTTATATTAAAATAATTTTAAAAGAATAAAAATTAATATTAAAATTAAAAAAAATTAAAAAGAGCCTTTTTTCCTCCATTTTTTAATTTAAAAATATTTTAAAAAATTTAAAAATAATAATTTAAAAAATAAAATAAAAAAGCCCCCTTTACCCAACCCCCTCCCCCGTCTAGCCACCCCCATCCAACCCCTCACCCCCCCCCCCCCCCCCCCCCCCCGTCCAGCCCCCCCCTCCCCCTTCCAGCTACCCCCACCCCACCCCTCACCTCGTCCAGCACCCTCCCACCCCAGCCCAGTCCAGCACCCTCCACCCCACCCCAGTCCCGTCCAGCACTCCCACCCCCAATGCACCATCCCCCCTCCCCATTCCTCAGCACCAGCCTACCCCACCCCCCACTTCAATCCCAAATAAAAAAAACCTTCAATTCACTTTTTATTTTATTTTTTAATTTTTTTCTCTCAATTCAAATCTTTTCATATTTTTTTTGGGATTAAAATTCAAATTTGAAATCTTTTCATATTTTTTGGGGATTAAAATTTAAATTTGAATTGACAGTGAGTGATAATGGATATTGAAAAATTAGTGAATTTCATGAATAAGCTTGAAAAAACTTAAAGTTTTTGTGAATTTGTTAAAGATATTCAAATTTTAAAATCGAAAATTCATTATGTTTGAATATATGAATTTATAGTTAAAAATTTAAATAAATTGGAGAAGAATTTTAATTATTTGGAATGAATTTGATATTTAATTTATGAGCAAGAATAAAAACATGATTATTTAAATTTTTCTACAATTTATAAAAAAAATATTTAATTAAATTTATTTTTAATATTTAATTTCTTATGTAGCATTTTAAAAATGACATGAAATTTAATGTAACACCTGAAAATGACATGGTAGCTGACGTGGCAGCTGACGTGGGGCGAGTGTGTTACACTCACCAAAAAAGTGTTTAAAATATTATTTTTTAGTGGGTTCGAGGGTCCAAATGACAATCATGTAAGTAAGAGTATCCACATTACAAAATGAACATAGTACAAGGGTCCATCAAACCATTTTGCCAAAATAATTTACGAAATAATTCTGATGAGCAAATACTACTATTTTTATCATTTTTTCACTAACATGAAATAATTTTTCAAAAAAAGGTGAAAAAAATTCTCATGGTCAAACGTCTAGTGAATTTGTTTATTGGATTTTAACTTGATTTGAAATTTCAAAAGTAAAAAGAAATGTAAATTTTATTGTCTCCAATTAAAGCAATATAGAATATATCCAAACGCTCTTTAATCTTATAGTGTTTACTGTTAAACCTGTCAGCATGAAAAATTAGAATTAAGGAGTAATCAAGGAGAGAGATTTTTTTTTGAAACAAATTAAGTAATAAGATAAACAATTTGAAATAAAAACAACAACAATAACAACAACAAACCCAGTATATTCCCACATAATGGGTCTGGGGAGGGTAGAGTGTACGCAATCCATACCACTACCTCTAAAGAAGTAGAGATGTTGTTTCCGATAGACCCCCGACTCAAGATAAAAGGCAATATACAGAAGCATCAAAAGCATAGAACACGATAAAAAAACATAGGTACGACATCCACAAAAAATTTGTACATTGCAAAACAAAGGACACCAATGTCCACCTAAATACTACCTACGACGCATCCACACCCTTATCCCTCTATCCTAATGCTTTTCCTCCATATCTTTCTATCCAGGGTCATGTCCTCAGTCAGCTGTAACTGCTCCATGTCACGTTTAATCACTTCTCTTCAGTATTTCTTTGGCCTACCCCTACCCCGTTTGAAACCTCCCAAGGCCAACTTCTCACCCCTATGAACTGGGGTATCCGTGCCTCTCCTCATCACATGACCAAACCATCTCAACCTTACTTCCCGCATTTTATCCTCCACTGATACCACTCCCACCTTCTCCCGAATAATTTCATTCCTAACCCTGTCAGCCCTTGTGAATTCACACATCCAACGCAACATCCTCATTTTTGCCACCTTCAACTTTTGAATATGAGAATTCTTAAACGATCAACACTCTGCTCCATACAACATAGCAGGCCGGACTGCAACTCTATAGAATTTGCCTTTCAATTTTGGGGGTTACCTTCCTATAGAATAAAATTCCCAAAGCGAGCCTTTATTTTATCCAACCTGGCCTAATACGGTGAGAGACATCCTCATTTATATCTCCATTTCTCTGAATCATAGACCCAAGATACTTAAAACTATCCCTCTTGCAAATCGCCTGAGAATCCAACTTCACTACCACCTCCTCCTCTTGCCTCGAGTCACTAAACTTGCACTCTAAGTACTCCGTCTTGGCCCTACTTAACCTAAAACCTTTAGATTCCAGGGTTTGTCTCCAAACCTCCAACTTATCATTGACCCCTTGTCGTGACTCATCAATCAGAACTATATCATCTGCGAAAAGCATACACCAAGGCAGCTCGCCTTGTATATTTTGCGTCAACACATCCATCACCAAAGCGAATAAAAATGGACTAAGAGTTGATCCCTGGTGCAACCCTGTCAAGACCGAAAAATGCTCAGAATCTCCTCCCACTGTCCTTACCCGAGTCTTTGCTCCCTCATACATGTCCTTAATCGCTCTAATGTACGCCATCGGGACCCCCCTCATCTCCAAGCATCTCCAAAGAACCTCCCTAGGGACCTTATCATACGCATTTTCCAAGTTAATAAATATCATGTGAAGATTCCTCTTCCTCTCTCTATACTGCTCTACCAGTCTCCGCACAAGGTGAATTGCCTCAGTCGTGGAGCGACTAGGCATAAAACCAAATTGATTCTCCAAAATAGACACAATTTTCCTTATCCTCCGCTCCACCCCCCTCTCCCAAATCTTCATCGTGTGACTCAATAACTTGATACCTAGGTAATTATTGCAACTATGAATATCACCCTTGTTCTTATATAAAGGAATCATCGTGCTCCATCTCCACACCTTAGGCATCTTTGCTGACTTAAAAATATTGTTAAATAAGTTGGTCAGCCACCTCAACCCTGACCCGCCAGAGAACTTTCAAAAATCCACCGGAATCTCGTCGGGCCCCATCGCCCTGCCCCTTCGTCTTGCGAATAGCCTCACTAACCTCATCTACCTTAAAACGCCGACAAAAGCCAAAACCGCAACACTCTTCGAAATGCTCCAACTCCCCTAACACAACACCTCTATCCCCCTCATCATTCAAGAGCCTATGGAAATAGGACAACCATCTTTTCTTAATGAGGTCGTCTTCCACCAAATCTCCGCCATCCTCCCCCTTAATGCACTTCACCTGGTCCAGATCACGACCCTTCCACTCCCTAACCTTGGCAAGCCTAAACATCCTCTTGTCCCCGTCTTTTCCCTCTAACCCCTTATACAAACTCTTAAAAGTTGTTGTCTTAGCAGCTGCAACTGCTAACTTAACCTCCTTTTTACTAACTTGTACTCCTCCCTGCTCACCCGCTTGTCTTCTTCATCCTTACTCTCAACCAATTTAGCGTAAGTCGCCTTATTCATCTCGACCTTTTTCTTAACATCTTCATTCCATCACCAATCCCCCCGATATCGGCCAGACCCGCCCCTCGAAACACCTAACACCTCTATAGCAGACTCCCTGATGCAACCAACAGCCCTACCCCACATACTATCCACGTCTCCCTTACACTCTCACACCCCCATCACCTTTAACTTTACCCCTGTCTCCAAAGCACTAATCGGGGTCAGGCTACCCCACCTAACCCTAGGCCGACCCTTCCCACCCCGTCTCATTTGCCCCTCTTGATAACCAAGTTCATCACCAGAAGTCTATGCTGGGTCGCAAGATTCTCACTTGGGATTACCTTTCAATCCTTATACAAAGCTTTATCCCCCTTTCTAAGCAGCAAAAAGTCAATTTGAGTCTTAGCTATCCTACTACGGAAAGTAACTAAGTGCTCTTCCTTCTTCGGAAAGTTGGAATTCACTACCACCAAACCAAAGGCCCTCGCAAAATCCAAAAGAGCAACTCCCTCATCATTCCTAACCTCGAACCCAAAGCCCCCATGCACATCATCATACCCTAACGGCAAAGACCGATGTGCCTGTTGAAATCCCCACCTGTGAAAATCTTCTCCGAACTAGGCACGCCTCTAACCACCTCGTCAAAAACCTCCCCAAAACACTTCTTCTCTTCCTCGTCTAGGCCCACCTGAGGCGCATACGCATTACAGACGTTCAAAGTAAACCCCCCAAGACCAAATGATAGTCAAAACCCTATCACTAACCCTTTTAACTTCCACTACCTGCTCCCTAAGCTCTCCGTCCACTAAGATACCTACGTCATTCCTACGCCTATCACTACCTGAATACCACAACTTGTATCCATATACATCCCTAGCCTTGGAATATACCCACTTGGTCTCCTGGACACACGCAATATTAATCTTTCTCTTCCTAAGAATCTTAACCAGTTCTATCGACTTACCCTGCAGGGTACCAATGTTCCACGGTGCTACTCTCAAACTATCTCCTCTCTTATCCCCTTCCTTAATACCTTGCACTCCACATCTCGAGCCTAATCTAACACCAGCCTTCGATCCCACCCCGAGCCCCCCATGACCCCCAAGATATGACCCTAATTCACCATGAGCCACCCAAGCCACTAGTCAACACAAAGTCCAGCGAAGGCTAAAAACAACTATAGGTCAATAGCAATAAAAGGCACACACAAAGCACAAAATACAACCAATATTCAAGCACAACAGATGCTAGCAGAATAAATAAATAAATAAAGAATTAGAGTTCAAGGTGAGAATTCACCGGGGGAAATAAAAAGCACACTAATGGCCTAGCACCAAGGACAACAAAACCAATAATAAAAAGTAGTGCAAGATACGACAATAGACAATCCCAACAAATTAAATGCAAGTCAAGATACATGAGATAATACTAGGCTAATACGAAGAGTGAAATAACAAAGGTTAGAAGTCTGGATTACGCTTGTAGACCAAGTCCTCTTTTTCCGTGAGGTATGTTGGGTCCCAGCGAACTGATGCAGAAACTGGTCACCGGGATATTATCATCGAAGCTTAGCCGGAGTATCGCTGGAATCAGATTCGATACTATCGGAATTTGCTATAATCGAAACCAGTAGAACCTTCAGATGGACTCGCCAAAATCGGTTGCTTTTGTCCGGAGCTACGTTCTGCTTACGTCGTCAGAGTCGAGCGGACGATGCCTTGACCGCCGGCGAAAGCAATGGGTGTTTCGACGACGAAGAAAGACAGAGAAGGGGAGAGAGAAGAGGGTAGAGAGAACTGGGGAGAGAGAAAGAGGGAGGGGGTATGCTTGCCTGTTACCAGCGCTCCGACGCCGTCGCCGGCATCAGTCGATCAAGGTTCAGTAGTCGTTGGGTCAATTTGAAATAAAAAGAGTATCCAAAAATTATCTAATTGAAACATTTAAATATAGGAGTATAAGATCAGGGGAAGATCTATTAAGGTCCGTGAGGTGCCACGCCACCCGCAAACTTCGACAGAAACTCTCTCTATATAAGTATAAATATACAGAATATATACAAATAAAACATATGCCACCCAATGAAACAATGAGGTACTTGGTGCAATTGGCAACTGGTCATCAAGTTCACCTAAGGGACGCAGGTTTAAACCCCGTTGGCATCTTAAATTTGTATAAATTTAATTATTCTCTTTTTATTTATTTTTAAAGCCAACTTGTTAAGTTTGCTACATAAATTCAATTATGCTCTTTTCATTCGTTTTTAAAGCCAACTTGTTAAGTTTGCTACATAAATTCAATTATGTTCTTTTCATTTGCTTTTAGTTATTTAGTTTTTGACTTGTATTAATTTATTTGTTTTTGAATAATTTAATTTATTAGTCTTTGACTTTTATTTTATTTCTCATTAATTAATTAGTATTTGTTTGATATAAAATTTAAAAGATGAATAAGTTTTGTTTTCTCTCCCATCAAATTAAAAAAAGATTGTCCAGATATTGATAAACATAAAAATAATTATACACAAAATTGAGGTTAAATATTGTGAAAAGTCACAATTTTTGCCTTTTAAAGAAAGATAAATAAGTAAAAAGCTGATGCAGCCAACAAAAATTTCTAAGGAGGTTAAAAATCTAAAGAAGTAAACACACGAACTAATCAAAGAAGGTTCAATATCTATTATATATACATGAAAGTAATTTTAATCATACATAAATAATATAGTTTTTTGTCGAAGGGGGGCCTTGACCATAAACTGGTTCTCATTCAAAATTTGAAGTCTTCGATTGATTTAATCAATGAGTCTACTTGAAACCCAAAGACTCAGAATCCTGGATCCTCCTCTGTATAAGATACTATGTATTTATCGCTCACGCCGCTAAGAATTTATTAGAAATAATTTATCTACTTTGCAAGTTATAAAATAGTAATGAAGTTTGTGTGTATTCTATTTTCCTCAAATTTTATAAATGAAATTACACTAAATATGTTATTGATATCCAAATTGTTCGGACTCTTCAAAATGTTATCGCACTCGTTTCGAATCCTTTAAAAATATACTACACTTAAAAGATCTAAAACACACTAAATAATATTTTGAAGAATCAAAACAACATAAATTGTCATCTAGCCTAAAGACTTTGGCTTTTCTTTTGGGGCTTACAACTTTGGTTTGCCCTTTCCATATTGTGCATGTTTGGTTTGTTATAGCAATAATTGATGAACTCCACTTTTCTTTCTCAAAAGTGGATTTTCCATTTGCCTGAAAAAGAAGTGGAACACATTGAAATACAGTTCTCAATGTTTGATGTTAATTGGACCGACACACCCAAGGTCATGCTCCTTTTCTATTTTTAATTTTTAATATTTGGTGTTTGATATTTATACATACAATGATAATAACATATTCGGTGAATCCTCACGTAATGAAATTTAAGGAGGATAGAGTGCACATAGTCTGTATCACTATTTTAAAGGTGAAGTAAAAAAGTTGTTTTTCATAGATCCCCAGTTTTAAATAAAAAAATAATAATAATATAAGAACAAGAAATAATAGGTAGTAATAAAATAACATAAATTAACTAAACAACACTACAACTTAATAATACTACAATCGATCTACCCGAAACAATAAACATCACCAAAATTTCAAGAACGAAATAACACTACGATTACTAATACGAATAACAAAACAACGTACTCCTACTTAATGGCATGGACATACTCGATAGTCATATTTGGATTCAATAAAATGAGTATTCGCATATTGCAAGGCCAGCTTTTTTGGGCTACATCCAACCAGATTTTTTTTTTTGTTTGCACGAGTTCGAATTTAATATCTTTAATTACGGATGAAAGAATTTCAATTATTCTACCACAATTTGTGTCGGGTGTTATTTGTCTTTCTCTATTTTGTTTTTAGTTTTCGAATATTTATTCAAGGACAGGGATATAGTTGCAAGGCTCATGCAATTGATTTATTTATTTTCTCGGGGGAAAAAGCACTTTTTCTGCTTTCTGGTCCAATCATTTTTGGTCTTGTTGGTTTTGATTAAAATAATAGTTATATACAATATTAATTTCGATGGTTTGAAGCTTAATTATAGAAATTTTTTATATTTTATATAATTACTGAAAATTTTGATTGTAGATTTGTCGAAATACATAATTAGTTTTTGATACATCCAACAAAAATACATTTTTTGCTTTGTAAAGATACATAATTAGCTCTCGATACATTTTTTTTTCAATTTTAAGTCTGTCGAGATACAAAATAAATCCATCGAAGGTGCATTTTTTCTTTTGTAAAGATACATAATTAACTTTCGATATATTTTTTCAATTTTGTGTCTATAGAGATACATACTTAACTCTCGATATATCCAACAAAGATACATAAATAACTGTAGTTTTTGTAATTGCTTTTATAGAATAGAATTTGTGTAAATATGGTAAGTCAAGGTATATCTCCTCTTTTCTCCTCTTAATACTTTATCTTTCACATATTCTAGCAGGAGAATTGCCCATTTATGAGCTTGACATCTTTAATTGTAACAATAGGAGTTTAGTTTTGTCTACTGAAGTCCTTGACCTGGTTAATTATTGACCTGCCCTCCTCAAAGTTATAGTGGGGAAACGTATATAGCGGAAGGAGAAAAATAAGTCAGAAGGGCCTTTCCAGTTTCCAATTAAAAAAAAGATAAGTGGGTCCAACAAATTTATTCCTTATAAAAATTAAGGTTCTTGAACAACTGAGATAGTTGTTGGACAACTACATTAGTTGTCTGAACAACTTCGCAATGTAGTCTGAACAACTTCGCATAGTTGTTGAACAACTTCTCTCAATTGTCGAACAACTGCGCCTAGTTGTTGAACAACTTGTGCAGTTGTTGAACAACTTCTTTGGTAGTTGTTCGACAACTGCGCCCAGTTGTAGAACAACTACCAAAGTTATTCTATAACTGGGACAAGTTGTTGGAACGGAAAAACTTAAAAAAAAATTAAAAAAACTTTTGTCCCTCCCACCCAATTTTAAAAACTTGGAGGACTTTCACTTAATTGGACAACTTATTTGTCCTTTTTAATTGAAAGTCCCTAGCGGAAGCTCAAAGTGATTAAAAAATATATGACTGAGTTTAAAACTTATATGGACGATAACTTGACTTAATCTTTTCACTATCTTTATTTTAGATCCATATAATGTGATGTACAATGTTGGTGCATTTTTAATATTAATATTAAATTGCATGATAGTTTATAAATATTATAAAGTAGAGAATGTGGCGATTATTGGTTTGTGGTAATTTTTATAACATTCGCTTTATTCGTTGGTAATTCTATCACTTAATACAGTGTAACTCATGTAATCTATAGACTTTTGATCTATCTACTTAATATCCCACTACTTTTTTATTTACTAGATGAGAGAAATACTACATCTATATAAAGAATGTTTTCTTTCTTTTCTTTGTGTTTGGTAGAGAGAAAAAGTAGTATATTGTAATATGAAGTGGATGAGAAATATTATTTGTATTCTTATTTTGAGTTATTGTAGTGAAAGAGAAAGTTGAGACAAAGAAAATATTTCAAGTCTCCAACTATATTAACTATATAAAAAGAGTGATTATATTAGTGAAAGAGCGAGTTGAGATGAAAAAAGAAATTTAAGTGTTCAACTATATTCATTATACATAAAAGAGTAATTATAATAGTGAAAGAAAGAGTTGATACAAACAAAATATTCTAAGTTTTCAACTATATTCATTATTATACAAAAAAAAATAATTTTATTTTGAAGAAAGGTGTTCTTTTGGTGGAGTTTTGGACTCTTCAACTAATCCGTAGTTGCTTCATGAGTTGTACATTATGATGAGTTGTTGTATCCTGGAGGAAACAAGTCAAGAGATATACTGTTGGATCGGTGTGGATTATGCCGCAATAGGCTTGAATCTCCTTTAAAAAAAGCAAGATATTTGTACCTCTCTAAATACTTATTTATTCGTTTTTATTTAATTGTAAATTAATTATTGTGGTATATTACACCAACAAACAATATATACACACTTTAATACATTATTGTAAAATACATATATCTTCTTGTATACAATTTATAAATTAGGCGTGCACTGCATCTACAATATATGTAAAAGTGACGTATATGTTCTATACAATGTTGGTGTAATATACCACAAATTATAATAATTATTACAGTTGAAATAAAATGAACAAAAATGAAGAAAATAATATAATCTTCTTCTTGGCAGAGGTACAGATATCTCACTCTCTCATGTTTTGTTACAGTTTGAAAAATCGCGAATATCAAGATGAAAGATCTCAAAAGATGGATGGCAAGAGATAACCACGTGAAATATCTTTTTACTCCTCAATTCAAGCGGAGGAAAGGTAAAAAAACGTTTCTACTTGTTGCGGAGGAAAGGTAAAAAGTTACCTATTATTTTTCTTGAATAAAATGATACTTTCATGAAAGTTTATTTTCTTAAAGTCTCAAAATAATGGCGGCTAATGCAATGAGAAAAAATCTGAAAAATGTGATTTTTGCATTTTTGAGAATGCTTTGAAAAAAAAAAGTTACAAGTGCATATATTAGTCTTAGAATAAATTACATGTTACCATTTGTACATTTATTGATGTCTTTGGCTCTAACATGCATGTTATTAAATAAATGATAAATTGAATAGTCAATTTGACATTAAATGTTTGAGTGAGATAAATTTCATTTTTGGAATGAAAACTACCTACATCATGTGATGAACTTTTCCTTGACATGTCACATTATGGTGAAAAAGAAAAATTATGAAATACATCTTGTTGATTGTATGAGTCATACAACTCCTTTTGATTCAAATATATGAAAGTGGTGCAAAAAAAAAAGAAGTTTACTAGCCTAATACAAAATGAGATATGTGGCTAGTTGCACTTGACCTGAAATTGTGTAAAATTACTTAAGCAGGTTATACAAGCAAATTGAATATATTTACTTGAAAATAATAATAATTGTTGCTTGTTTTATTAAAATAAATCTTATTGTACTTAAAAGTGTTTTTGATGCAAAATGAAAAAAAAAAAAAACTTAGTGCTATTTGTTGAAATGAAAAAGTAAATTATTATTTGTTAACTCTATCGTGGAAGTTGAACTAATTATTTTAGTTTCAACTAGTGAAAAAGTGAATTGATCAATCACTTTATTTTGAGAAATTAATTTTTCTAATTTTGAGTTATTGTGGTAGCACCAAAATTTATTGATAGAGTATAAATTATTATTATAATGGTAAATTCAGACCATAAGGAGAAAAACATAATATTGTGAGATCATATTAATCAATGATATACCAATATTAATTGTGTTAACTCTATGATAATCTTGCAGATGAACTAATCAAGGTCTTAGCAAGATAAAGGGTCTGAATCACATTGAGGGGGAGGAAGGAAGCCTATAAAAAAATATGAGTCGTATATGAGGAAACCCAACCTGAGGACTAGAGATTATATAATCAAGTTTAATGGGAAGAACGAATCATATGATGACTTGATGTGTGATGCAGTATTATTTAATCCTTCCTATGATATGAGTGTATTTTGTTCCTGTAATGATTTGTGAAGGTTGAGTCTAAGAACTCTTAATGAAATTTTATCTCTTATGAGTGGGGTGTCAAAATTACAGGGCCATCATTAACAGATTTCACCTATGTGAGTGTGGAAGTAGGCCGCTTCATATGAGAATGAGGCTTATTCTAAAACACGCTCATGAACAATCGAGATAACACATGATCGTAATGTGCTGGCTAATTAAAGCTTATGTCAACACCTTGACTATTGTGTGTAGGCAGTAATACTTTATTTCCCTTAAGCAGTCATAGTTCAAGTCTGAGACCACCACTGACTCTGGAGTAACGTTTACTGTTTTACTAAGTGGAGGTTTAATGCACAACACACCTTCATTATGCACAATAGTCTCCCTTCAACTAAATTGGTGATGACTCTCTTATTCAATATTAAAATGAGTAGAAGAATATTGGTGCATTTTATTATTAAAATAAAAATATTAAACTGCATGACAATTAGTAGGCATAAAGTGAAGAATGTGGTGTAGTAAAATGGGTACATTAATGGTCTTTAGGTTACAAATGTTACAAGAGTTACATGCAACTAATGGTCATATAAGTTACAAGAACTAATAGCCATGAGAGTTACAAGAACTAATGGCACTATGAGTTATAAGAACTAATGGTCATCTTTACCACAATTTATATCCACTAACACAAAAAGATAATGTGGTGAGTTCAAGAATAAGACACCACTTTCTTCACTTTATGCCTACTAATTATCATGCACTTTAATATTTTTATTTTAACAATAAAATGCACCAACATTCTCCCACTAATTTTAATATTGAAATAAGAGAGTTATCACCAATTTAGTTTAAGGGAGTTATCACCAGAGTCAGTAGTGGTCTTAGATTTGAACTATGACTGTTTAAGAAAAATAAAGTGACACAACTTACACACAACAATCAAGGTGTTGACATAAGCTTTAATAGCCAGCACATTACGGTCATGTGCTATCCCGATTTTTCATGAGCATTTTTGAGAATAAACCCCATCCTCATAGGAAGCGGCCTACTTCCATACTCACATAGATGAAATTTGTCAAGGGTGGTCCTATAATTTTGATACCCACTCATACGTGATACAGAATTTCATTAAGAGTTCTTTGACTCAACCTTCACAAATCACTACAGGAACAAAATGCACTCTCACCATAGGAAGGGTTAAATTAATAGTGCATCCCACACCAAGTTATCATATGATTCATTCTTCCCAATGAACCTGGTTATATGATCTCTAATCTCCAGGTTGGGTTTTCTCATATAGGACTCATGATTTTTTATAGGCTTCCCCTCTCCTCCCACCTTCGATGTGATTCAGACTTTTTATCTTGCCGAGGCCTTACTTAGTTCATCTGCAAGATAATCACATAATTAACACAGTTAATATTGATATACCATTGATCAATATGATCTCACAATAGTATATTTTTCTCCTTGTGGTCTGAATTTACTATTATAATAATGATTTATACTCTACCAATAATTTTTTGTGTGATCATAATAACTCAAAATTAGAGAAATCAATGTCTCAACATAAAGTGATTGATCAATTCACTTTTTCGCTAGTTAAAATTAAAATAATTAGTTCAACTAATTTGCTTTTTCATTTTAACAAATAGCAGCAATTTTTTTTTCATGCATCAAAAGCACTTTTAAGTACAATAGAATTGCTTTTAATTAAACTAGTTTATGTACCCGCGCGATGCACGGACGTTATAAATAAGTATATTGAATAGTTTTAGAGTCTTATGCATTAAAAGGAAAAATTTAAAGTCTTGCATAAAATGTCATACCCAATTTTTACCTAAGGTCAAAACGCACACGACATTATGGACTCAAAAAAATTGATTTGTACAGAATCGCCACCTAATTTTTAAAGAAAAATAAGGAAACCTATTTATTTCTTTAACAAATATGACTTTATTCTAATCTACGAAACTAATTTAGATTTTAGGTAAGGGTTCAAATTATTTCAAAGGGAAGGGGTTAGGCATCCTTCAGAATCCACAAATGTGATTTCCGGTCAGACTTAGGTTTATTAAAAAGAGGAAAAAAAAAAACTAATATTTGTAAATACAAATATAAAATATGTATTAAAATAATACAAAGCGTATGCTGTCGTATATAAAAACATAAGTGTATTCGTATATATATGTAAAGAAAAGACAAGATTGAATAAAGAAAAATTGCTTTAAAAAAAGACTACATAATATTTTATTATAAAAAGTGTGAATTATTTGATTAAATATTTAAATCAGTTTCAATATAAATATTAGCGGCCTAAAATTACCTAACGCATGGTGAAGATTGCGTAAATAAAGAATATCCCGCCCAACACCCCAAAAAATAAAGATTTCACTATAATTAATATTTGTACAAGTGTAAAAGTATAAAAATACAAATATAAAAATTAAAATCTTCTATGAATGTCATTCCCGATGAGTATTCCCAATAACCTTATAAATACTTGTAAATAAAATGTTAGTAACAAATAAATAATTATCAAAATAAATTAAAAAAATATGTGTGCATATATAAATATAAAATATAATTTTTCGTTAAAAGAGTGGGTTCAGAACTGATTTTAGGTACGCCATGGCTACGAAGTGGTTACTCAATTTATTAGCCGTCCTAAATCGTCTTGCCAAAATACGAATCATAAAACTTTTGCATTGCTATAAAAATTTCATCATCGCTCAAAATATTTATTTTTATTTCGTAATTATATACGTAATATCCATCTTTTTATTTGCAAAGGCCTCGAAAATCGATGGAGAATTTCTTCATCGACCAAGTTTATGCTTAGTATTTTATTCAAAGACAACATATGCCCAAAAGAAATATCGAAAACAGTGGCAAAGTAGCAGTGACCGAATAAATAAAGGAATTCACTAGAAAACACTCAATTATCAGGAAAATCCATGATCAATGCAAAAAACAGTCCCACATAGCAACAAGGTAGTGCAAAATTAATTCAACAATGGCTCCAAATAAACACGCAAAGTAATGGTGTAAACCACAAAACCAACAATAATCAATAAAGTAATGACATGATTTGCCTAAAATCAGTCCAACAAATTGGAAGTAAACATACAAGAGCAGTAAAATGAGCACGAACATATATAAATATTTATACAAGAACAAAAAATGATTGCCGATTTCAATGGAGATATTCCAGAAAATCCAACTCCGGCTAGATTCATACGGGTAACATAGCAACATAACGAGACAAGTAAATAATGAAAGTGGCGTTGCTTCAACGGATCTCGCCGGAGCAATGCCAAAAAGAATATAAATCCGGCCAAATTTGACCATTATCGAGGGACAACAGCAGTGGTGGTGGAAGAGGTTCGTTAGAGTTGTTTGGTGATGAGGAAAGGGAGAAAAAGGGGGAGGGAAGGGGCGGCAGTGGCTGTTCTAGGATGGAGCTCGCTGGTCACAACTCCGGCAAGCCAGCCGTGGTAAAGAGCAAGGGAGAGGCGGCGCTGGTAAGGGAGAAGAGATCGAGAAGGGCAAGTGGTGCTGTCGTTGGTTGCGGCCTTCCGGTGGCCAACTTCGACGGCGGCTAGCAATATTGATGATTTTTGGCGTAGAGAGAGAGAAGGGAGGAGAAAAAGGACAGCTGATATTTTGGGTGTGTGTGTATATTTATTGTGTTTAAAATAAAAATAAAAATCCCACCCCATTTATTTATAAATAAAAATAACACCTTTTATTAACCGAAAAATAAAATATTGACCCTTTTTGTTCTCCTAACGCATGATTTAAACCATGAGTTACTGTCTCAGGGATTTTTCACTCTTTTAACCATCAGGTAAAGATTATTTTTTCATAGGATGAAAGTTTTAACCTGTCACCTCAAGTGTCACTTTTTAAAGTGACGAGACCTTGATTTGATTGATTTATTGCTCTGTATAGTAAAATAATCGACCTGACACTATCGCTTGCAGGTCGTTTTTAATAATGTATAAAAATATGAATGTTGATATATAATCATGAAAAAAATACAAATAACAAATATAATAAAATTATCTAAAAATAAATTATGCCATAAGAAATTAAAATTATAAAGTGCGATACAAAATTGCAGTGGTATGCTATGTACGGATGTGAATAACTGTGCAAAAATTCAAAATAATGATAAACTGATAAAATTTTTAAAAGTTACAAAATTAAGGATAGTTATTAATAAATTATGCACAATTAAAATATGACAATAAATTGGTAAAAATTCTAAAATAATGATGATTATCAATAATTTATTAACAATTACAAAAAATGTACGAAAAATTGCCTTTTATGCCATTTAACGATCAGAGAGCCTAAATGCGTTAATTTTGAGTTTGGAGAGCCAAAATTGGGTGTCAACAGTTTGCCCCTTTTCGTTTGAAGATAATGTAGAAGTCTTCAAATGAAAACGTTGATGTGTAGTCAATTTTGTTCGGCAAAAAATATTATTGATAAAATTCAAGCGAACTCCAATTTAAAGTTGCTATCTCAAAATGTCCTATTTTAGGGTGAACGAACTCAATGTGTACTCAAATTTTATGCTTACAAAATTTATGAAACTTAATAACAATATTCAATAAAGGCAAACAAGTAACTAAGTTTGATTTTTTTTTCAAAAAAAATAAAAAAAAATGGCATGTAATGCTTTAATTAATGTAAAGATAAATAAATAAAGACATTGCACAATTCTAATCGAAGACAAACGAAATATTCAATTGAAGATAGACACGCATAAAGGTCTTATTACAGAGCAGACTAATTCAAAATGTATTCTAAGTTGGACGGACCCAATTATCCTCAAATTATATGCTTGCAAATGCATCAATCTAAGAAGTACTGTTCAATAAACACAACGAAAAATTAAACTTGATTTTTTCTTTTTGTTTTTTCTCCTTTTTTTTTTCCTTTTCTGCTTCTTTTTTTTTTGTTGAGAAATTAAAGATAGTATGAAGTGCTTAACTAAATAAGGAAGAAAAAAAATAGTATAGAAAAAAATAGCATCCAGTGCTTAAATGGTAAAATAAGTGCATTGCGATATGTGCAGGTAAAGACAAAGCATACAATGCTTAAATAACAAAGTAAGTGCACTGCGATATGCAAGTAAAGACAAAGATGGAATGCGGTGCTTATATGAAAAAACAAATGCATAGCAATATATGCTGGTAAAGGCCAAGATGACATGTAGTACTTAAATAATAAAATAAATGCATTGCGATATTTGAGAGGCATGCAGTGCCTAAATGATAAAGTAAATGCATTGTGATATGTACGTGCGGTGCATAAATGATAAACGCATTGCGATAGGTGCAGACAAATACAAAGATGGCATGCGATGCTTAAATGATAAAATGAATAAATGCTTTGCGATGCATGCAAGTAAATGCAAGAATAAAATGCAGTGCTTAAATGACAAATAAATGCATTGCGGTATGCTGCCAGCAAAGGCAAAAATGACATGCAGTATTTAAGTGATAAGATAGATGCATTACGATATTTGTGAGGTATACAATGCTTAAATGATGAAATGCGGTGCGATATGTGCGTGCAGTGCTTAAATAACAAAATAAATGCATTGCAATATTTGCGAGGCAGCAATACCTAAATAATAAAATAAATACATTGCGTTATGTGCGTGCAGTGCTTAAATGCATAGTAATATGCGCCAATAAAGACAAAAATGGCATGCGATGCTGAAATGATAAAATAAATGCATTATGATATAGACGTGCAGTGCTTAAATGATAAATGCATTGCAATAAGTGTCAAAAAAGGCAAAGATGACATGCGGTGCTTAAATAATAACATAATGCATTGCGATATTTGCGAGACATGCAGTGCTTAAACGATAAAATAAATGCATTTTGATGTTTGCGAGACGTGCAGTGCTTAAAGTATAAAATAAATTATTGCGATATGTGTGTGCAGTACTTAAATGCATATCAATATGCGTCAATAAAGGCAAAGATGATATGCGATGCTTAAATGATAAAATAAATGCGTTGCAATGCGTGCAGATAAAGGCAAAAATAGCATGCGCTGCTTAAATGATAAAACAAATGCATTACGATGCATGCAAATAAAGGCAAGGATAGCATGCAGTGCTTAAATGATAAAATAAATGCATTGCGATGTGTGCAAATAAAGGCAAAGAGAGACTGTAGCGCTTAAACTATAAAATAAATGCATTGCAGTGCGTGCAAGTTAAGGTAAAGATAAAATGTGATGGTTAAACGATAAAATAAATGCATTTCGATGCATGCAAATAAATGCAAAAATAAAATGCAGTGCTTAAATGATAAAATAAATGCATTACGGTATGTGCAGACAAAGGCAAAAAAAATACAATGCTTAAATAATAAAATAAATGCATTGCGAGATGTGCAAATAAAGGCAAGAAAAATATATAATACTTAAATAACAAATGATAAAATAAATACATTGAGATGCGTGCAAGTAAAGACAAAGATAATATCCAGTGCAAAAAGAAATAAATGAAGTACGATATGTGCAAGTAAAGACAAGCAAGCATAAATATTTAATTGAATAAAAACGTACATAACTATCTTATTGGAGGGAAGACTGGCCTAATTATCCTATTTTAAGGTGGACAAATGATACAAGTCAAATGGCCACCCTAATTTTGAAGACATGATTGGAGGCCATCACCTAAAGGCTCAAGACATTTTTGGAAGGAAGACCCGTTTTGAGCCTACCACGGAGCATACTATTCATCAAGGCTGTGAGTGGAAGATTGCTTGGGCCATTGAAGGCTTGAGGCTTCGCGGTTTTGGACACTTAGTGGTTCACGGTTTTGGGTCATCTTCATTGAGGGCATTTTGGTCACTTCACTTTGCCCAAAATGCACTCCATGGCCACTCTTTCATTAAGGGTAGTGTAGTCATTTTGTCTTCCTTTGTAAAATACTATAAGTAGAACCTCTTAGGGCTTATTTCTCTAGTTTGTTCAATGATGCTATTTTGAGACATTGTAAGTTCTCTCTTTAGTTGTAGGGCTTGAAAAAGCCACCAAACCATAACTAGGGCTGCCCAAGTATGGATATCACTTGTGTTGCGATATTGGCTTGATATGTTGGTGTTTAAAGGAGGTAAAGTTCCTCTAGTGTTAACGTAGGAGTTAGGTGTTTGTCGCGTGTAGTGTTAAGGGTCAAAGAGTCCACCAAATTCTTGTGTTCTTAAGATTATAGCTTCAATTGTCTAACTATCTATCCAGTTTATTATTGTAATCGTTTGTTTGTTGTTCTTGTACTCCAACCCGTGAGGTGTTGTTATTGTTATTTTGTTGCTAAAATAGTTTGGGTTTCTGTTGGAAAATAGGTGTTAGATACCTCATTACATAGTGTTCTTTTTGTGTTCTTGAATTCGAGAGAGGTCACCAAAAGGGTTCCTCAGCTATCTTAGCTTGTGGACTGATTTTGATGTATGTTTTGTGCCTTTTCTTGTATTTTCTTGTTATTCTTGTATCATTTGGTATCAAATCCATCTTTGATTTTGTTCTAACAAGATTAATCTTGGGCTTGAGAGTAAAAAAATAAATTAAAAAAACTGTTGAAAAAAAACCCTGAAAATTTCAGAAAAAGAATCAAATCTGTCTGTGTTTGTGTTCTTGATCGAAATTGTGTTATTGTTGTGTCTTGGACGAGATTTTTACTTGTCTTGTATGTTTATACTGTTGGTTTCTTTCTCACCAACAATAAAGTGTCTAGATCTAAAGTTTTGAGCTTATGTTGTTGACCTTGTTGTTGTAAATTTGAAGTTGGCCATGTGTTGATTGACTTGATCTTGGCCGGGTGTTGCAATTTTTTGTGGACTTGGAGGTGAATGTTGTTGTTCTTGAAAAATTGTTGTTGAGATCTTGTTGTTCATCACCTCTTTACATCTTTTGACCAATATAAAGTATGACATAGATCCAAAAAGGTGTAAGATAAAGTTGAAATGTTGTTGGTGAAGAGACTTGAACACTTCACCTCAAAGACTTGTCAACCACATTTCTATATTTCAAGGACCTTGTTTTGTGGGAATAGTACAAGTCAAGTCTCACCTTTTTGAGTTGAATTTGAAAAAGTTTCAAAGACTTGAATTTTTCCACCAAAACACAAATTCTTCCATTCCAAATTGTATCAAGACAAAGGCTTCAAGTTGGCGATTAAAAATTGTGTGGGACCGTGACCAATTACGTGGCTACCACATCATCACATTTTACTGTTCACGCAACATAATTAAGCTCAAATTTTAGATTTCTTAGTTTCTTATCTTTGTTTCTTAGTTGCATTTAGTTGATCCTAGAACTAATTAACAAACTAGTAAACTCCTACTAGATTGTTAATTAGTCCTTTGAATCCATTGTTCGTGTCTACGTTTTTTTTGTGTTTTTGTCATTTTTAAAATCGTAGTACTTCTTGATTTTAGTTCGGACATTACCTTTCTTGAGTCTTCAAATAAAGAATTCATTCCGACCAAGAAGTAGACTCACCCCTCGAATCATCATGAACTACGAGCCAACTTGTAACACTTCTGAATCCATGTGAGACGATCAAGTGTGTGAGAGAGTGGTGAGTTGTTTCGAACTAACTTGTGTTTTGCTTTGTAGTCTTGTTCTTTTCTTTTCTTTTTTCTTAGGTACAATTACAAGGGAACCTGCTGCTTCAACCTCTCAACCCATGGACAATAATGCCACCAATGTCATTTTGGCCTACCTTGACACTACGTCCCGAGACCTAGCTATGGCAAATGAAAGGTTGGATCGTATGGTAGGTCAAAGGGGGCAAGTGGGCTGCCAGGACACACGTCAAGAGGAAGGTTGTAGTTCATGTGAGCTACTAGGTAAAAATGCAATTCCCTTCACTCTTATGAACTTAGAATATTGTGTTGTGGTTAGTAGGAGCCAAGTGGGTGTAGTTGCGGCTTTGCCTAGGGTAGAGGTGCTCGAGTCTCCTTTTTGTGATACTCTTGATATTGTTAGGTCATATGAGGACCAAACTCTTATTGTAGGTACGCAAGAACTAGTTGATCCTTTAGATGACAAAATTGATTCTCCTTGTGAGAATGTTTTGTGTCCATCTAGTGCTAGCACTTATAACTTGACTACGGTTCCATTACCAAGTGACAAGAGTATTCACACACTATTTGACCCTTGTGAAAATCAAGGTGAGTCTAAGTTGGTATGTGAGTTGCTAACAACTAGTGAGGGTGAGCAAAATGATCAACCGGGTGAAGATGATCTTGATTTGCTTGAATGTTTAGAAAACTCGAGTCGTGATTGTCCTTATGAAGACGTTTTTGATTGCGGTCCTTGGGATGACCGTGATGGTTTGTATGTATGTGAGGACTACTCTTGTGAAAGAGAAGGCGATATATGCTTAGAAATTCCATCTAGTTCTTCTTTATGTGTTTCTTATGTTGGGCATACTCCTAGTGGAGATCTTGAAACTAGTAGTAAGTGTATGCATGAGAGTCCTTTGTTTGAAGTTGACTTGTGGAATACTTCTCTCAACCCCCTTTTTGTTCATGATATTTCCAATCTGATAAAGAGGTATTCTTAACTTTGAGGATGGCACCTAGGGAAGAGTGAGAGTGGCCGAGGCCTAATTCCTTAGTTACGTCTTCCATTTGACCCCGATAACTTCGTAGGGTGTGAAGGATAGATAGTTGTTGGTTGGTCCACTTGTTTGAGTGATATTGTTTTATGTGTTGGGTGGACTTTACTTTCAATTAAGACACCACCTCTTGATGGTGATTCCTTTAGCCATCTCCTTTGTACAATTTTTGCTAAGTCCCTTGTGATTAAAACAAAGGATGTGTGGTTATATCTCAAGAGTGTACCTCCTTGGCATATTGATGTTGTTTATTATACTAACTCTAACCCTCATGTCATGAGGATGTGGTGTTTGTTTGTCTTCTCTTTGTTCTTGCAAGGTTTGGATTCGAGGTCGAATCCTTTTTAAAAAGGGGAGGATGATATAAGTCAAATAGCCACCCTAGTTTTTGAAGACATGATTGGATATCACTTGTGTTGCGATGTTAGCTTGATACGTTGGTGTTTAGAGGAGGTAAAGTTCCTCTTGTGTCAACATAGGAGTTAGGTGTTTGTCGCGTGTAGTGGTAAGGGTCCAAGAGTCCACAAAATTCTTGGGTTCTTAAGATTATACCTTCACTTGTCTAACTATCTATCCATTTTATTGTTGTAATCGTTTGTTTGTTGTTCTTGTACTCCAACCGTGAGGTGTTGTTATTGTTATCTTGTTGCTAAAATAGTTTGGGTTGCTGCTGAAAAATAGGTGTTAGACACCTCATTACATAGTGTTCTTGTTGTGTTCTTGAATTTGAGAGAGGTTACCGAAAGGGTTCCTCGGCTATCTTAGCTTGTGAACTAATTTTGGTGTATGTTTTGTACCTTTTCTTGTATTTTCTTGTTATTCTTGTATCAACAAATCTATGCAAAATGATTATTGAGCAAAAAATTATTTGAAAATGAAAGTGTTCATATATTTTTTATGTTGCTTTCAAAATTTCTCCAGTATCGAGCTTTGAGGTGTTGGGCGATGCAAGATTGTGTACTTGTTGGGGAGAAAGAATGATTGTAGGGTTGCGATGACCAAAATTTACATAGAGCTTCCTACATATCTCGAGTGTTACGAGAATCAGGCCAATGTAGTTCAAAATAAACAAATAGAGTAAATTTTGAGGCGGCTCTCAAAATTTGTCCCATTGTATTATTTATGCTGACATTGTCTTATTCTAAGGAAACTAAAAAAATGATTTTGCTATTGTGGATTGAAAAGATGCATGAAGTCTCTGATTGCTAACGGGAACTGATACTGATTGCTATTTTTGATTGTCAACGAAGACTGAGGCCCTCAACTAGTGAGGTAACTGAAATCTAATAGCCTCTTAATTGATGGGGCTATTGAAATGTAAAAAGCTCTAGATTGACAGAACAAATGTAATAGCCTCTTGATTGGCAGGGCTATACAAAAATTGTAAAAAATACTCCAAAATGGGTGATTAATTGAAAGATAAAATGTCTATATTTAAAAGTATATGCTTGAATGAAAAAGTTAAATATCTATATTTCAAAACTGGGCGTCTTTAATAAAAAGTAAAAATGCATGAATGTGAAAGTGGGCAACTTGAATAAAAAATGTAAAAAAAAGAATGTTCGGATTTGAATGTGGGCATCTTGAAAAAAAAAAGAATGAAAGAATTTTACATTTTCTTGGTAAAAAGTGCTGAAAGATGAAGAAGATACAATCGTATCTTGACTTCAGTTGGTACCAATAATTAGTAGTGTGCATAAGAATTCCCCCCATCTCCTTCCCAGCCAATCGAGATCGACTTCTGGGTAACTCCTATAGTTTCAAGTGGTACCTCAGACACGCATAAGTATCGACAAGATTTTTGTCTTGCTTCGAATAAATGTTTTGAGCTACGTCTATCCTCATGCTTCAAGTGCCCTCTCCAAAAAAAAAATCTCATTTCGCACATATTTGAGTAATTTTTCTTTTTAAATTTGGGGACATCAAGAGAAATACACTCACACTCAGAAAGAAATTCAATGCATGCAATTGTAATACTATAGGCTTGACCTCCATGTAGCATGCAGTTGTGATACCATAGGCTTGACCTCCATGTAAGTATCCACTAATGTGAGAACACTTGAAATAAGATCCTGTAGGACTTGTTATTGGCTTGTAATGTGGGCTTGAGGCCGGGTAGAATAATATTTGGGATGAAAGTGACTAATTCCTCAAAGAGCATTACACTGCATTTGTGCTTTCAACAGTTGTTGTGCTTTGACACGTGATCTTATTTGTTGCGCTTCGTTGTCCCTTATTTTGTATTCCTTTTGACTTTTTTTGAATTTTGTGTTGGAGTTTTTACCCCCCTTTTTTCAACCTACTATATATTTTTTTTGTTCTTTTTTTGGTTCTCATTTTTTTATGGGGTTTTTGCTTCTTTTGAAGTTGTTTTTTTCATTTTTGTTCATTTGGACAACATATTCTTTGTATTTTGCGTCTATGATCTCGAATCTTCATCTGCAATTTGTACGTATTTAGCGTGCTCAAGGAGGTACGGCCAAAAGAGGGATAGTGCATGTAGCAATCAAAAAGGTATAGACTCAGATGCGGTTGTCCAAAGAAAAAGTTTTAGGCTCAAAATAGGGAATGCTAGGGATTAATGTCATTTGGTGGGCTATGAAAGGATCGATTAGGTTAAAGAAGGCCTACGGTCTTTCCCTAAACCAAGTGCAACTCAGAATTTCGCCTCAACAGACATTAAGGTCAAGTTCTAGATCAACAATACAATGCAATGAATTAAACTGAAGCTCACCACACATTCACATGAAACTATGAGGTTGGCTTCATTTTTGTCTTAGATGTATGCAAGCGAATTTTTTCAAGCGTTGCTCAGGTGTGATAAAAGGTACCAAAAGAACCTATAGTTTACCATAAAGTTGGTCCTTTTTATCATACCAATTTGTTCTTTCTTATGCACACTCCTAACTGTATTGGTATCAAGCAAGTCAATTTTTTTTTAAATGGAATTGAACCCAAATGAGGGTTGCCTACGTATATTGTGAAAACAAGAATCAGGTCTGCGTAGTTCAGAAAAATTTGTGAATCTATATGTAACATGTATGATTGTAAATAAAAAATGATGATCATTCCTAAAAATAATGTGAAAGACGATCAGGAAAACTGCTTTTAGCATCAAAATTGTTCTGATCAAATGATTGAAAGAATGGATGTAAAGTATGTGGAGAGAATTAACACAAATTCGGTATGTTGACAAGCTTTGAGAAGGTCAGATGTTGCAGGAGTTATGACATTATTTTGCCGCAGTTGGCAAGATTGTTATTACTGAAAAATATCAAACCTTTGCTTTTGAAATTGAGGATCGATACGCCATAAATTTAATGGTTTACGACGTTCGAAAGAAAAATTTAGGTATTCTAGCACCAAAATTGGGTGAGGAACAAGAGGTAGGCCGGCTAGACACTAATGTAATTAAGATTTAGATTTGAGGAGCTATTGATTTGCGCTCTTGAAGAATTTGGAGAGTATTTTTGAACTGTTTCAGAAAATTACCCCAGTTTGAATACCGGAGAAATTATTTTAAAACAGTGAAAAGAACAAACCCTAATGCAGGGTTGCCTACGTATCTTGTCAGGACAAGAATCAAGTCAAAATGTAGTTCAAACCTATATGCATCTAATGGCGATGTCGATAAGGTGCATTTTTAACTGATCCGCTATGCAAAACAAAGGTTAGACTACACCTTCTCACTAAAGTATAATCAATTTAGAGCAAACAAATATGTCCAGACATAATAATCCTTCAAATATGTACAAATATTATGATAATGTGTCACTTGGGTCGTGAATCCTTTGTACATAAAGTTACTAACGATCCATGCACCTAAAATGATATTATTTAGCTATATCCCATGTTGACTAAGAGTGGGTAGACACAGACTTGGATTACCTATATGAGAAGGCACGTAGTCCCACGGTAGTAAAACTCCCGTTCACCCCACGCATGCGCCGACTCTCTAAAATAAGGTGATTTGAATGAATTTTGGGAAGTATAATGTACAATCCGCGTGTACAATGTGTGTGAGTGTCAATTCTTGAAATGAAGGAAATATGAACGGAATGTCAATTTATATAAAGCGATAAACAAATAAACAATCTATATAAAATAATAACAAATAAATAAATTATGCCATATAAATAAAATAAATCAAGACAATTAGTATAGAACAAATAACAATGTATAAAAACGTAAATATTTATCTAAATCTGTAATGGTTAGAATCTTGACTCCACAGCAGAGTCGCCAAACTGTCATACCGAATTTTTTCCTAAGGTCAAAACGCGCACGACATTATGGACTCAAAAGAATTGATTTTGTGCAGAGTCGCCAACTAATTTTTTAAGGAAAATAA
The DNA here is from genome assembly GCF_002878395.1 of Capsicum annuum. Classification (NCBI taxonomy): domain Eukaryota; kingdom Viridiplantae; phylum Streptophyta; class Magnoliopsida; order Solanales; family Solanaceae; genus Capsicum; species Capsicum annuum. Next base: position 204,180,597 of record NC_061115.1, on the reverse strand, counting down.
GGAAACCTATTTATTTATTTAACAAATATGACTTTATTTTAATCTACGAAACCAATTTAGATTCCAGGTAAGTGTTCAAATTATTTCAAAGGAAAGAGGTTAGACACCCTTCAGAATCAACAAATGTGGTTCTCGGCCAGACTTAGGTTTATTAAAAAGAAGAAAAGAAAAATCAATATTTGTAAATACAAATATAAAATATGTATTAAAATAATATAATGCGTATGCTGTCGTATATATAAGCATAAGTGTATGCGTATACATATGTAAAGAAAAAACAAGATTGAATAAAGAAAAATTGCTTGAAAGAAAGACTACGTAGTATTTTAGTGTAAAAAGTGTGAATTATTTGATTAACTATCTAAATCAATTTTAATATAAATATTAATGGCCTAAAATTGCCTAACGTGCGGTGAAGATTGCGTAAATAAAGAATATCCCTCCAACACCCCAAAAATAAAGATTTACTATAATTAATATTTGTACAAGTGTAAAGTATAAAAATACAAACATAAAAATTAAAGTTTTCTATGAATGTCATTCCCGATGAGTATTCTCAATAACCCGTATAAACACTTGTAAATAAAATATTGATAACAAATAAATAATTATCAAAATAAATTGAAAAGATATGTGTGCATATATAAATATAAAATATAATTTTTCATTAAAAGAGTGGGCTCGGATCTGATTTTACGTACGCCATGGCTACGAAGTGGTTGCTCAATTTATTAGCCGTCCTAAATCGTCTTGCCAAAATACGAATCACAAAACTTTTGTGTTGCTATAAAAATTTCGTCATCGCCCAAAATATTTATTTTTATTACGTAATTATATACGTAATATCCGTCTTTTTATTTGCAAAGGCCTCGAAAATCGATGAAGAATTTCTTCATTGGCCAAATTTATGCTTAGTATTTTATTCAAAGACAGCATATGCCCAAAAGAAATACCCAAAACAGTGGCAAAGTAGCAGTTACCGGATAAATAAAGGGATTCACTGGAAAACACTCAATTATCATGAAAATCCATGGTCAATGTAAAAAACAGTCCCACATAGCAGCAAGGTAGTGCAAAATTAATCCAACAATAGCTCCAAATAAACAAGAAACGTAATGGTGATAAACCACTAAACCAACAATAATCAATAAAGTAATCACATGATTTGCCCAAAATCAGTCCAACAAATTGGAAGCGAACATACAAGAGCAGTAAAATGAGCACGAATATATATAAATATTTATACAAGAACAAAAAATAGTTGCCGATTTCAATGGACATATGCCGGAAAATCCAACTCCGTCCAAATTCATATGGGTAACATAGCAATATAACAAGACAAGAAAATAATGAAAGTGGCGTTGCTTCAACGGATCTCGTCGGAGAAATGCCAAAAAGAATATAAATCCGACTAAATTTGATCATTATCGTGGAACACCAGCGGTGGTGGTGGGAGAGGTTCGTTAGAGTTGTTTTGTGATAAGGAAAGGGAGAAAAGGGGGAGGGAAAGGGCAGCGGTGATAGTTCCGGGCTGGAACTCACCGGTGACAACTCTGACAAGCCAGCCGTGGTAAGGAGCAAGGGAGAGGCGGCACTGGTAAGGGAGAAGAGATCGAGAGGGGCGAGTGGTGCCATCATTGGTTGCCAGCCATCCAATGGCGGCTGGCAATATTGATGATTTTTTGCGTAGAGAGAGAGAAGGGAGGAGAAAAAGGACGGCTGATATTTTGGGTGTGTGTGTGTATTTTTTTGTGTTTAAAATAAAAAGAAAAACCCCACCCCATTTATTTATAAATTAAAATAACACCTTTTATTAACCAAAAAATAAAATATTGACCCTTTTTGTTCCCTAACGCATGATTTAAATCATGAGTTACTGTCTCAGAGATTTTTCACTCTTTTAACCATCAGGTAAAGATAATTTATTCAAAGGATGAAAATTTTAACCTGTCACCTCAAGTGTCACTTTTTAAAGTGACGAGACATTGATTTGATTGATTTATTGCTCTGTATAGTAAAATAATCGACCCGACACTATCGCTTGCAGGTCATTTTTAATAATGTATAAAAATATGAATGTTGATATATAATCATAAAAAAATACAAATAACAAATATAATAAAATTATCTAAAAATATATTATGCCATAAGAAATTAAAATTATAAAGTGCGATAAAAAATTACAGTGCTATGCTATGTACGGATGTGAATAACTGTGCAAAAATTTAAAATGTGATAAACTGATAAAAATTTTAAAATTTACAAAATTAAGGATAATTATTAATAAATTATGCACAATTAAAATATGACAATAAATTGGTAAAAATTCTAAAATAATGATGATTATCAATAATTTATTAACAATTATGAAAAATATACAAAAATTTACATTTTATGCCATTTAACGATCAGAGAGCCTAAATGTGTTTATTTTGAGTTTGGAGAGCCAAAATTGGGTGTCAACATAAAAAATGTGATTTATATGCAAATGTACTATGTACAAAAAATATTGTGTTTGAGATGAGATACGTTTCAATATTTGTCATTTTTATTTTCATAATTTAATTGTTTGAGTTGAGATATATCTCAGTTTTTGTCATTTTCACTTTCATTATTTAATTTTATCAAATTTGTGTACAGTGAAGGTGTGAACATAAAAAATAATTAAGCTTAACAGATTATTACAAAGTAAGATTTGTATTAAGATTCGTCCTTCATACAATATACATTCGTAATTTTAGTTAAAATAAAAAGAATTAAACTTAATGTATTCGGTGTCCGGGGAAGGGCCCCACCAAATGGGTGTATCGTACGCAGCCTTACCTTGCATTTCTGTCGGAGGCTATTTCCAAGGCTTGAACCCATGACCTCCAAGTCACATGGCAACAACTTTACCAGTTACTCCAAGGCTCCCCTTCAATTAAACTTAATGTATATGTATACAAAATAAAAAATATTCTCCAATTAGATTCGAATACTTTTACATCATCACGACAACCCGAGCAATTGACAGCCTTAACAACAACAAAAACAACAACAACAATAACATAACTAGTGTATTCCCACCTAGTGGGGTCTGGGGAGGGTAGAGTGTATGCAGACCATACCACTATCTCAGGTGAATTAGAGAGGTTGTTTCCAATAGACCCCCGACTTAGAACCAATAATAGTATAGCAAACACAAAACATAAATGCATATAAACTTGTACAGGCAAACTAAACTAACAACACTAGCCATAAGATAATACTAGAGACACAAGATACTACTAAAAACTATATATCCGAAATCATAGACAACACTCCATCCACGAATAAGAAACTTCAGAAACAAATAAAGAACGCCCCTTACTGTTACCAATGCACTCCCACCTCCTAACCCTCTACCCTAATCACATCCTCCACACCTTCCTATCAAGGATCATGTCTTCCGTAAGCTGTAACTGCTCCATATCATGCCAAATCACCTCCCTCCAATATTTTTTCGGTCTAACTCTATCCTGCCTAAAATAATCCATAGCCAGTGTTTCATACCTACGCACTGGAGTATCAGAACCCTCCTTATCATCTGTCCAAAAAATCTCATTCCTCACCTTATCTTTCTTAGTATGACCACACATCCATCGTAACATCCTCATTCCCGCCTCATTTAAATTTTGGATGTGGGAGTTCTTAACTGGCCAACACTCCGCTCTATGCAACATAACCGGTCGGACTGCCACTTTGTAGAACTTACCTTTAAGCTTCGGGGGCACCTTCTTATTACTTAAAACTCCCAAAGCGAGCCTCCATTTCAACCATCCTACCCCAATACGGTGCGTTACATCCTTATCAATCTCCTCATTTTCTTGAATCATCGACCCCAGATATTTGAAACTCTCCCTCTTTTGAATGGCCTGTGAGTCCAGCTTCACAGCCACATTAGCCTTCCGCTCCACATCGCTAAACTTACACTCTAAGTAGTCCGTCTTGGTCCTGCTCAAACAAAATCCTTTAGACTCAAGGGTCTGTCTCCAAATCTCTAACTTATCATTAACTCCTTCCCGAGTCTCATCAATCAATACCACATCTTCAACAAAAAGCATACACCAAGGCACCTCCTTTGAATATGATGCATCAAAACATCCATCACCAAGGCAAATAAAAAAGGGCTAAGAATCGATCCCTGGTGCAGCCCTATCAAAACCCAAAAGTGCTTTGAATCTCCACCTACCTTTCTCACACGAGTCTTCGCGCCATCATATATGTCCTAAATCAACCTAACGTATGCCACAGGTACCCCTTTAGCCTCTAACCATCTCCACAAAATCTCCTAGGCACTCTATCATATGCCTTCTCAAGATCAATAAACACCATATACAAGTTCTTATTCCTCTCCCGAAACTGCTCCACTGATCTCCTCACAAGGTGAATGGCCTCAATAGTTGAGCGACCTGACATGAAATCGAACTGATTCTCAGAGATAGTCATGATCCTCCTTATTCTCAACTCTACCACCCTTTCCCAGACCTTTATAGTATGACTCAACAACTTAATCCCTCTATAGTTGTTGCAACTCTGGATGTCTCCCTTGTTCTTATATAATGGATTCATCGTACTCCATCTTCATGCTTCAAGCATCTTCACCGCCCTAAAAATGATTTTAAACAACCTTGTCAACCACTCCAAGCCTACCTCACCAGTGTTCTTCCAAAAATCCACTGGGATCTCATCTGGCCCCGTCACCCTACCCTAAAGCATCCTACGAGTAGCCCTTTTGACCTCCCCAACCTTAATATGCCTACAATAACCATAATCGTGACACTCCTCAGACTTCTCCAACTCCTCCAAAATGAAACTTTTGTCCCCCTCGTCGTTCAATAGTTTATGAAAATAGAACTGCCACATCTTCCTAATGAGGGCATCCTTAACGAACACTATTTCATCCTTTCCTTTGATGTACTTCACTTGGTCAAGGTCAAGAGCCCTCCGCTCTCTGGCCTTAGTAAGCCTATACAACTTCTTATCCCCGTCTTTCTCCTCTAAAGCCGCATACAAGCTCTCAAAAGTTGTTGTCTTAGCCACCGTAACTGCTAACTTAGCCTCTCTTCTAGCTACCTTATACTTTTCCTTATTTGTCTGCATTTCCTTATCATCCTTGCTCTCAACCAACTTAGCATAAACTATCTTTTTAGACTTCACCTCCCTCTTAACCTCTTTATTCCACCACAAGTCCCCTCGATGCTTACCAGTTTTTCCTCTCGAGACACCCAATAACTCTCTAACGGTCTCCCTAATGTAATTGGCCATCGTCTCCCACATACTATTCACATCCCCTCTACTCTACCAAGCCTTCCTACCCTTCAACTTCTCACCCATCTCTGAAGCATTAGCCAAAGTCAAGCTACCCTACTTAATCTTGAGTCCAGTCTCTACACTCCTCTTCTTTTTGCCCTTATAGATTACCAAGTCCATCATCAACAACCTATGTTGAGTCAAAAGATTCTCGCTAGGTATGACTTTACAGTCCTTACATAGCGCTCTATCACCCTTCCTAAGAAGTAAAAAGTCAATCTGAGTCTTGGCCACTGAACTACGAAAAGTAATAAGGTGCTCTTCCTTCTTCAGAAAGCTCGCATTCGCTATCCACAACCCAAAAGCCCTAGAAAAATCCAAAAGAGAATCTCCACCTTCATTTCTCTCCCCAAAATGGAAACCGCCATGCACGTCGTCATACCCTATTGACAAAGACCCAATATGCCAATTGAAATCTCCTCCTATGAAAAGTTTTTGGATGCTCGGGACGCTCTTCACTACCTCATCCAAAACCTCCCAAAAGCCCTTCTTCTCCTCCTCGTCCAAACCTACTTACGGAGCATAGACACTAATAACGTTCACCGTAGACCCTCCAATGACCAACTTAATAGACATCAACCTATCACTGACTCTCTTAACCTCCACCACCTGCTCCCTAATTTATCATCTACTAAGATACCTACCCTGTTTCTATGTCTCACATTATTCGAGTACTACAACTTATATCGATCCACATCCCTCACCTTAGTGCCTACCCATTTAGCTTCCTGGACATAAGCTATACTAACCCTCCTCTTTCTAAAAATCTTCACAGGCTCTATTGACTTACCTTGAAGTGTTCCTATGTTTCATGACCCAACTCTCAACCTAAAAGCACCCTTATTCCATCTAGACCTACTACCCCTTGCTCTCAACCCTTGACTCAAACCTAGACCCGATCGTAACCCCGCCTCAAACCCAACCCCTAACCCCAACCCCTACCTCACTCTATGACATGACCCTAATACACCATTTATCGTCCTAGCCACCACTCAAAAGGATACACCAGAAGAAAAGAAACAACGGAGATGAAGAACAAGACGAGCAACGGCTAAAAACAGATAAGTATGCAAGAAAAACCAATAAGCAGAGTTGATACTCACAAACTACAACAAGCACTACACTACCTACAGTTATCCCACAGGAACACTCAAGAAAACCAAATAAGGAATCAAGATAAAAAGAGACAAAAAACCTAAGCCAAATAAACTAGCGAAAAATGAACTGTAGAGGAGTGAAACAAGTGGACCTGGTCCTTGAAGAAATGGAGTTGGGATGTTTCTTGATCGTTTCGTCGGATTTCGGTAAATTGGTGCAGAAATTGGTTGCTGAAATTTGCTGTCTCCACCTTTACCCTATTGCTGGTACTGCTCCCCTATTATTCTTCGCCAAAAAATGCACTATCGCCGGAGAGTAACTTATCACCGGAATCTTGATGTCGCCGCATGAGGAAAGGTGTTTGATCTGAACTAGTAGTACCTCCAAAGGGTTAGGAAGAAAAGAGAGCACGGAAACTGACGCCACTTCGTCGGAAAAACTGGTAGGGTCATTGGAAAATCATCGAAAAAAGTATTTGCATTTTGGCGTGTACGATGGTCGGTGGCAGAGAAGTCGCCGGCGCCGAGGCTTCGATTTAGTTGTTCATCAAAACCATAAGATGAGCAGATCTTGAGAGAAGGAGAAAAAATTGTTGTGAACTTTTTGGCAACGATGAAGTTCCTCTGCTAAGTTACAAATAATCATATACTAGTAATCATTTACTAATGTCTCATTAGTAGATCATTGAAGGAACATTCTTCCTCATTTCGTTTGTAATAGCTGTCAATTTAAAAAAAAAAATCAATATTCTAAAAATGATTACATAAGTTAAACATTAAAGTACTTAAATAAGACAACTAAATCAGAAATTCATAAAGATTTAACATATACACCGCTACCTATAATTACCCAAATTTGCAGTGAATATTCACATTCCAACAGTATCATTTACCATGTAATATCCCTCGAGTTCTTTTGTTACATACAATTAGCGCCACACTAATTGATGTTTCACTAAACCTTACTACACTTTCTACTTCGACATTTCCATAAGAATGAACATCATATGACAAATATCGCCTGCAAAATATACTTCCTTTCAAGCATAAATGGCAGCATAATCTGTATCATCTATATACATTCTGAAAGAAAATAAGACCTTACACAACTACATAATGCACAAAAAAATTGATCATAATAGTTTATCCCTCTTTGACATAAATACTGAAGGTTGATCAATATGAAATAACACATTAAACATATTTCATCCGCATTATAGTTTGTTGCACACATTAAAATTGCACCGTGAAAATCAAACAACAAATAAAAATTTAGATAAAGAATAAATAAATTCAGAGAATGCTATCAAATACATCCAAAGCATCTCACGTGTTAGGAATCACAAAAATACAAACATATCTAAACTGAAAAAAAGATTTCTCAGAAATTTTCCAATGCTAGAATGCATATAAAATTGAATAATCAAAGGAAAGGGAGTTCTTGAATCTTACAATAATAATCAAAGGAAAGGGAGTTCTTGAATCTTACAATCGGACAATCTAGAGAACACTGATGTCGTCTTCTAATGCCATACACCCACATTTTTTTTTCTATAGCATTTTTATAATTTTATGTAATCATCATACCATGTTTGATTTCTCACCTACATAAAAAATCGACACAAACACACACTTCACTATAGCAGACAGAAATAAATCTAAAGAAAAATGGTTGTGAAAGAAGGGACAAATACAACACAAATAAAAATAATTCAAATAATCCCAATTCTTACCTTTGAAATATCAAAATTTGTATCGTAAATTCATGAAAAGATAGGTAGTCAACAAAAAAATTTATGTTTATCTATGAGTGAGAATTTTGGTGTTTCTTCATCAATATTCAAAGGAGAAGATAAAATGCAAACAGTAGATTGAGGTCAAAAATTTGTGAACATATAAAGAAAAAATTTGTGTTACAGTTTTCAAACAAACAGTTTCTAATTGTTTGGCTCTATCTAAATAATTTTGAATTAGTTTTTTGTATAACTTCTTCTATTTTTCTACTCTGTAAGGGCAAATGGACAGAGAAATGGGGAATTTGGGTGACGGTTTGGGGTTTAGTTTAGATATAAGAAGTTAATTTTGATTTTAAAAACTGAATGTTAAAAATACTTAAATTTTTAAATTGATTATTCTTTATACTACGATTACAAATTTATTTAAAGTCTCAAAAGGATAGGACTTGCAAATAAAAAAATATTTTAAATTTAAAAATAGTATATCAATTATTAAATCAAATATGTGATAAAGTTGCAATAAATTAATAACCATTATATAAAATTGAGAATAGTTTAAAAGTTGTGTAAATTAAGCAACATAAATTTAAAACCTGATGTTATTTGAATATTGCATGTGCAGTTATTGAAGGAAAAAAGTGCAGTTATTTTCTGAGCGTATTTTTTGTGGAAATATAGTTATGTCATTTCCATGGAAATAGGCAACAATTGAAACTGAATTATAAGTTTATGTTAATAAGTTAATAATGATTAGTTTAAGTTAATGATAATGTCAAGTGTATAAGAATTGCGATGTCACTTACATTCCTTTATTTTTATTTTCTCTTTATTTATAAAAAATATTTAGATAGATTTTTTAAATTGATTTTTTTTTAAAAAAAATTACTGATTTTTATGGTGACGTCACATAACAATTTTGCATCTCTAATTATATATAGATTTATTTATTATTTATAAGGAAAATTTAATTTGTTTTTTTATTTTTAATTATTTTAAAGAAAATTGATGAATTTTGTGGTGCTGACACATGACAGTTTTGCCTCTCCTATTATATATAGATAGATTTTGAATTATTTTTTTTGTATACCTTCTTCTATTTTTCTACTCTAAGGGCAAATGGGCAAAGAAATGGGGAACTTGGTTGACGGTTTGGGGTTTAGTTTAGATATAAGAACTTAATTTTGATTTAAAAAACTGAATGTTGAAAATACTTAAATTTTTAAATTGATTATTCTTTATATTACGATTACAAATTTATTTAAAGTCTCAAAAGGATAGGACTTGCATATAAAAAAATATTTTTAATTTAAAAATAGTATATTAATTATTAAATCAAATATGTGATAAAGTTGCAATAAATTAATAAACATTATATAAATTTGAAAATAGTTTAAAAGTTGAGTAAATTAAGCAACATAATTTTAAAACCTGATGTTATTTGAATATTGCATGTCCAGTTATTGGAGAAAAAAAGTGCAATTATTTTCTAAGCGTATTTATTTGTGAAAATATAGTTATGTCATTTCCATAGAAATAGGCAACAATTGAAACTGAATTATAAGTTTATTTTAATAGGTTAATAATGATTAGTTTTAGTTAATTAAAATGTCAAGTGTATAAGTATTACGATGTCACTTACATTGCTTTATTTTTATTTATAAAAAATATTTAGATAGATTTTTAATTATTTTTTTTTAAATATTTAAATTAATCTTTTTAATTTTTTTTTTACTGATTTTTTATGGTGAAGTCACATAACAGTTTTGCATCTCCAATTATATGTAGATTTATTTATTATTTATATAGAAAATTTAATTTAATTTTTAATTATTTTAAAAAATTGATGAATTTTGTGGAGCTGATACATGACAGTATTGCCTCTCATATTATATATAGATAGATTTTAAAAAAAACATTTAATTTTTTTTTTTAAATTACTGATTTTTTATGGTGAAGTCACATAACAGTTTTGCATCTCCAATTATATATAGATTTATTTATTATTTATAAAGAAAATTTAATTCAATTTTTAATTCTAAGTTTTAATTTTTTTAAAAAAATTGATGAATTTTGTGGTGCTGACACATGATAATTTTGCCTCTCCTATTATATATAGACTAGATACCCGCACGGGCATTTTGACAACACTAATGTACAAAAGAGATTCAACTTTGGAAAAGATTATTTCCTAATTGTTTTAATTATTTATTATAGGAGTAAAAAAAAAAATGTAGTACAATGAACCAATGTTAACATAATATATACATTCAGTGTGGAACAAAATTGAGCTTGTTAGACTGGTCCAACCAATACAAAAGTTATTATATAGGTCGATAAGAATCTAGTTAGATTGTTGCAACTACGGTTGGCGGCATGTCTTTCATTTGGACATTTTTGAAAAACTACATGATGCACGTCTCATTTGAAAGTTTCAAATATATAAGTTGAAGAGACATACATCGATTTCAAAATATTTATGGTACCATAAAATTATCGAAATACCATTGGTGACATTTAATAAGGAACAAAAAGATATTTATAAAAAATTACAACCATGTATAATTCAATTACAAATGTCTAAATAAAAATATTATTAAAATAATACATGAGGACAAAACTAATAAATATTAGAAAAATAAAATGCATGTGTAACCATTTTATTGCACCATAAAAATGAGGATAAAACTAATAAATATAAGAAAAAAGTAATATGCATGTGTAATCATTTTATTGCACTATAAAATTACCAAAATATCCTTGGGGTATAAAAAAATAAGTAATTTAATAAGGAACCAAAAAATATTTATAAAAAATTACTACCATATATAATTCAATTATAAATGTGTAAATAAAAATATTATTAAAATAATACATGAGGACAAAATTAATAAATATAAAAAAAAAATATGCATGTGTAATCATTTTATTGCACCATAAAAATGAGGACCAAACTAATAAATATAAAGAAAAAGCAATATGCATGTGTAACCACGATAAAATTATCGAAATACCCTTGGTAGTCATTTAATAAGGAACAAAAAGATATTTATACAAAAATAATACCATGTATAATTGAATTACAAAGGTCTAAATAAAAATATTACTAAAATAATACATGAGGACAAAACTAATAAATATAAGAAAAAACTAATATGTATGTGTAACCATTTTATTGTACCATAAAAGTGAGGACAAAATTAATAAATATATAAAAAAAAAAAAGCAATATGCATGTATAACTATTTTATTGCACCATAAAATTATTGAAATACCCTTGATAGTCATTTAATAAGGAACAAAAATATAGTTATAAAAAAAGTATCATGTATAATTCAATGACAAAGGTCTAAATAAAATTATTATTAAAATAATACACGAGAACAAAATAAATAAATATAAGGAAAAAGCAATATGCATGTGTAACCATTTTATTACACAATAAAAATGAGTACAAAACTAATAAATATAAGGAAAAAAATCAAATGCATGTGTAACCATTTTATTTACTAATATATATAAGTAAAGGTGAAGGTGACTAAAATTACCGAACTACCTTTGGTAGTCACCCCATCATTCACTTATATATAGTAGTGAAGTAAAGTAATAATAGTAATAATAATAATAATAATAATAATAATAATAATAATAATAGTAAAAATATATAGTATTAAAGTAAAGTAATAATAATAATAATAATAATAATAATAGTAATGATAATAGTAAAAGAAAATAATAATAATAATAATAATAATAATAATAATAATAATAATAATAATAATAATAATAGTTGTAGTAATAGTAATAGCAAAAAAATAAAAATAATAATAATATATAATTACTTATAAATGAAGGATTAGTGTACTACACAAAAAGAAAACAAATAAATCTATATCTATAATATATTAAAAGTGTGAACACCCTTAAAAGTGTGATTTGAACTTTTTGTTCTTCACTAAAAGACCCTTCTTTAGATAAAACTGTCTTTTCACTATTTTCTTCAATTTATTATTTAATTTTTTAATTATATTAACTAAACTCCTAAAATATATGGGACTCCTAAAATATATAGACGGAGGATTACTTAATCTTTTCCTTGATACTAAACAATTAGAAAAATACTCCTAAAAATAGAACTCTATTAAGGAAATACTTCTATAAATATTGAGATGCACATTAAACTAGAGAAGAAATCGAAAATATGATTGATACTCATCTAACTTGATTCGGCGTCTAGATTGGTGGATGCTTAATCTTCTAACCCTAAACTTCTTCACTGTTTTGGTCAACATAATAGAATTCAACGTGTGTGTGTATATATATATCTTCCTTATTTTCATTCAAGTTGTTCTTTAGGGTCAAAATTTTTGTTCAGACAAAATTATTTTCATCAAAACTGAAGCTTTTTGATCACTATTGTATTATTTTATTGGGGTTTATAGGCCGTAGATGAATTTACAGGTGGTAAATGAATGTCGGTCGTCTTTGAAATTTTTTTTCTTATGTAAATGTTAGGTTTAATTGTATTATTTTTATATCTTTGTTTTGAAAATTTTTAAGTTTAGTTCTATTATTTTGATATCTCTATTAACGTATTATTTTGTTATTTTTACAGGTGATAGATGAGTGTTAGGCGACTTTGAGAAATTTTTTGTGTAAAATTTAGATTTAATTATATTATTTTGATGTCTCTATCATTGTATTATTTTATTGAAGTTACAGGTGGTAGATGAATGTCAATCGGTTTTGACAAATTTTTTTGATAAAGGTTAGTTTTAATTAAATAAATTCTTCTAAAGATGTTGAATTTAATTATTGCATTTGCCTTTATTATTTAAACAAATATCCTATTTAATATAACGTTTTAACTCAATAAAGTGAGGTACACGCGCGAAGCGCGTACACTTAAACTAGTATAAGGAAAAAACAATATGCATGTGTAATCATTTTATTGCACAATAAAAATGAGGACAAAACTAATAAATATAAGGAAAAAATCATATGCATGTGTAACCATTTTATTTACTACTATATATAAGTAAAGGTTGGGGCGACTAAAATTACTGAACTACCTTTGATAGTCACCCAACCTTCACTTATATATAGTAGTAAAGTAAAGTAATAATAGTAATGATAATTATAATAATATAAAAATAATAATAATAATAGTAATGATAATATTAAAAATATATATAGAAGTAAAGTAAAGTAATAATAGTAATAATAATAATAATAATAATAATAATAATAATAGTAATGATAATAGTAAAAAATATATAGTAGTAAAGTAAAGTAATAATAGTAATAATAATAATAATAATAATAATAATAATAATAATAATAATAATAATAGTAATAACTACACAAAAAGAAAATAAATAAATACAAAGAAAAAATAATATGCATGTGTAACCATTTTATTGCACAATAAAAATAAGGACAAAACTAAAAAAATATAAGGTAAAAACCATATGCATGTGTAACCATTTTATTTACTAATATATACAAGTAAAGGTTGGGTGACTCAAATTACCGAACTACCTTTGGTAGTCACCCAAACTTCACTTATATATAGTAATAATAAAGTAAAGTAATAACCAACAGCAGTGGTGGCGCAACGGAAAGGGGCTGCCTCAACCTACCCAGAGATCGAGGGTTCGACTCTGGGTATGGACAAACACTCTGTTGGGAGCTCCCACCCCCAAATGGGGCCCGATGCGGGGCAAAGCCGGATATAGTCGGACTCCTAAAAAACGGGTACCGGACACTGGATGGTTTAAACCAGAAAAATAAAGTAAAGTAATAATAATAATAATAATAGTAAAAAAAATTATAATAGTAATAATAATAATAATAATAGTAGTAGTAGTAGTAGTAGTAGTAGTAGTAGTAGTAATAGTAATAACAAAAATGATGATGATGATGATGATAACTACTACACAAAAAAAAAATAAGGAAAAAATAATATGCATGTGTAACCATTTAATTGCACAATAAAAATAAAGACAAAACTAATTAATATAAGGAAAAAACCATATGTATGTGTAACCATTTTATTTACTACTATATACAAGTAAAGTTTGGATGATGAAAATTACCGAACTACCTTTGGTAGTCACGCAACCTTCACTTATATATAGTAATAAACTACTTTGATACCAAATAAGAACTAAATCGCTTCACTGCCGTACTAGGTACCTGATAAGAATCAAGTTACGTTAATAAACAAAAAAATAATGCGGAAGCAAAAATACTAAGATTAAAGACAAAAAATTAAAGATAGATGAAATTTGAGAATAAATTCCCAATTTCGAGATTAAGTGCTAAGAACCCTAATTGATCTTAGTATTCAAAATTAGTGAATTAAGACTAATTATGATACCAATAGAGTCAATTCAAGAATTTAGATCCAAAGGTGATCTAGACCCCTATTTTGGAGAAATTAAAGACAACAATTAGTATAAGACTAATTACATTCTTTAATTAACTTTAATAGAAACCAAAGATATCAAGTTAAGAATTAATCTTACCTCCTAAAAATCGTTCTTATAAGGTTGCAAGGTAAATTCCAAGTAGCCATACACAAAGGTGTAAATAAGAGAAACTCTCAATTAATAATAGTGTTGTCTCATTAAAAATAACAAAATTCATCCCTATATATAGGGGAAAAAACCTATCCCAAATAGCATGGGATTGGAATCTACCTTTATCAATTCTAACAAGGACTAGGAAAAAGCTATCTCAAATAGCAGGGGATTCAAATTCTACTTTTATGGAAATAAATAAATCTAGGAAACTTTAAACTAGGAAACTTTTAAACTAGGAAACTTTAAACTAGGAAAGCAAAGTTTCTGATTTTAATCAAAATCTTATTGGCCCAATCTTCTGCATTTAGACTTGAAATTAAATCATGAAATATGTGTATCACTTAGCCCATGCTTCTCCATAATTCTTGGACTCATTCTGGGGCTCTTCTTCTATCATAAGCATCTTCTTGATTCACATTGAAGCCCGTCAATCTTAGTGCAAGTGGGCCAGCCTGGATGTTATCAGTACCTTTACTATATGTTAGTTAACCTTGGTCATGAGTCAAATCTTAAACCAAGTCCTAATTACGGCCCTTCACGCCCACTTGGCTAATCAGCCTTTACAGGGACATCTAGCATTAATGCCAAGATAGGACTCATAACTGCAGCATCCTAACATACAGACCTCTGCAACAATGGAGGTTTGCAATTCTTATTAATAACAAGATACCATTCCATACATGTAACTTATTCTGCTATAGTTCAACACTAGGAATTTACCCCATCATAGGCTAGAGATAGAGAAGGTTTTAAAATAAAATTAAAATACAGAAATTTAAAAATAACCTTAATATGGATGGATTGTTCTCAGAACCAAAAACTTTTATTTCAAACCAAGATATATATTACAAGGGAGACAAAGTAGTAGAGAGAGAATGGTGGTTCTAAAACCCGCCTCCTCAAAATGAAAATGAGCTCCTTATATAGTGGACGCTCTATACAAAAGACAAAACAAAAAATGACCCTTACTATTCATAATTGGCCTTTACTATTTATAAATGACCCTTGCTTTTTCATAAAGCTAAGTGTCCTTTACTATTCATAAATGACTCTTGCTTTTCCATTAAGCTGTTTTTCATTTTGTCTACCATCATAGCTTTCAATAATTTTATTGGTGGGGCCCTACATGTTCTCATGTTATTTTGCCCTTTTGTGTTGCAGTGTTGGAAGATTCTTCTATTGTTGATTGAAATTTTCTCAAATATTCATCCAGATCTATGTCTTCATCACTCTGGATGCTCTGTGACTCTCCAGCCAAACAATCTCCTGCAGACGAGACTAACATATCTCAAGTGCATTCTTGTTCAAGATTTTTCAATAAATCTTTTTTGACTTCCTCCATATAGGATGCTAGAATCTCGGCTTTGGTCATTGTGCCTTTCTTCACTTGAAGCTTTCTATTGATGTTCTTGAAAAGGCTAAGTTCTTCCTGCTCATGAGGAGACTCCATTTCTTTTTGCTGCTTATATTTTGCAACAGTCATTTTTATTGATTCAATTAGTTGGTGACCGTGGACATTACCATCACCCGTTTTCTGGTTTAATTTACTCCAAAATTTAGTATAATAAACTCGCATTAAACATGGAAAATTATTCAAATTTGGTTTTACTTCTATGGACTACTTCAAGATCTAGGGAATTGAAAATTCAATGAAGAAATACATCATAGATATTCCTTCAAAATATATATTATCTTTTTGCATTTTTAGAAGTGTCGGTGATACTTCTATCCAGTCCTTGTACATACTTTTAAATGGCTCGAGTAATATTTTTGGTGACAGACCATGCAAGATCCACCATTTAGCAAACCAATTTGGTATGCTCTGTTTGTGCACATTTGCACATATTTTCACAAACCATGAATGAGATCTCTCAGGATTCTCACATAAGAAAACCTTATCAAAGCTTTCCATATAATCCCAGTAATTATATTTTATAACAACTTTTAGCTGTTCGGGATGTATATATTCTCTCTCTTTTAGGGTACTCAAGCCTCATTCTCCATGAGTCAGTATCATGACCCAAAAATAAGGGTCATGATGGAACTTGTCGTGGCGTACCTTGACAAGTAAGCCAGTAAGCCTATCACCCAAAATGATACAAAAAGAAGAAAAGACAGAAATATTCATTGGTAAGGCTTCTAGAACAAAATCGAACCATATACGTAATCATAAAAATGCAGAAAGAACTTATCCAAAATACCAATTATGCCCAAAACCAGGTGTGAATAGTGTAAGAACTACTAATACAATCCAAGAGTCAAATACATCGGAAAAATAACCACAAAAAAATAATAATTGTCTTCGAATACTAATAAAGACATAACAACTATAGAAAGATAGAGGTGAACTTCAGACGCATGAATGTCCAACCGCTACCTTGGAAGCTCCAACAATCACCCGAGTCAATCAACCTGAGGCGTACTCGAGATAAGACCTGCACCGAAAGGGCGCAGTTGGCATGAGTATGGTCCACTTGTACTCAGTAGGTATCATAGGCCGACCAAGTAAAGTAGCAAATAAAGCATACAAAATATACACTAAGGGCACGTCACCTGCAATCAGAAAATATCTCACAACAGTAGCCCACACTGCTTGCACTAACAGTTTTAATAAATCTCACATATATTACAACAACAC
This sequence comes from Capsicum annuum, assembly GCF_002878395.1. NCBI lineage: Eukaryota > Viridiplantae > Streptophyta > Magnoliopsida > Solanales > Solanaceae > Capsicum > Capsicum annuum. The sequence continues at coordinate 204,163,211 of NC_061115.1, read as the reverse complement.
ACCAAGGTATAGAACACAAGTATACATTATGTCACATATAAATATAACAAGAGAGAACATATAGATACAAGATCATCAAATACAAGTAAAGAAAGGTAAGACAAATACATAGATGACAAGTCAATAAGGAAATACAACACAACATAAACACAATAAAGTAAGTGCAATGTATATGATGATGATGATGCACGAGATCATCGCACAACCTCTGAGATTGTCGTACAATCACCGTATACACCTACGGAGCTAAAGCTTTCCGACATAGGACCCATGGGGGGTTCGTCAACCCATATACAATCCACATATCTCATATCTTCTTTCTGGCACATCTCTCGAAAAGGGTTTTATAAGGTGTTATAATATTTAAAAAAAAATATGTTGCCAGAGTTTCTCAGGTGTTGCCACGGTGGTACCAATATTTCATGAATGAGTATGATATAAAGATGTAATGCTCACAACCAATCAAAATGAGTATTTTCACGACTAATCACATGATATATTTCCACAACCAACTACAATGATACATTCCCACAACCACATGAGCCAATATCCACTTATTATTTTCGTTTCATCCATGAATTTTCACATGTCTCATATGCTAATAAAGTATGAATATAATCACAATACACCAATGATACCACATTAAACAACCCAATACAATTATTCACATGTATTCAAGGTTATCAATATCACATAGGACCCCACACAGTCAAACATATCACATAATATCTCAATTCCGACAATTACATCACATATAGTGCCCCACACAGGCATAACACACAGATAGCCATTTTTCATGATTAGTTCCCACCCTTAACATGCATTTTGTACCATAATTTATTACCCAACCCAGTCTGAAGAGTTAAGACATAACCTACCTCGAAAGTTGAAACTGGTCTGCTACACTTGAACCCGCGACCTTACTTTTCACGAATAATTCCGAACTTCACTAAAAATATCAAATATTAAATATACGCATCAATACAAAACCAACGACACCCATATTGACTACTTTTGGTTCTGGGTCAAAACGGACTCCCAAAATGGATTTCTGAAAAAGAAGGGCAAAATCAGAACTTTATTTTAAAAATATCTTCCCCATATCTTTAGGAACCTACAACTGAAAACCCAAGTTAAACCGAGTTAAAAACGAAGTTCAAATCGAAGAAAAAACCATTTTTGAGCTTTACCTGGTAAAATTTTTTAAAATTCAGGTTAAAATCAAGAATCAGAGTTGTTTTGAAGGTTAAATTGATGCAAAACTAGTAATTATAAGATAAAAATATTATTCAAATGAAAAGAAGTAAAATTTGGGTTTAAAATCATGCCTTAAGATTTTTAAGTTTTGAGGAATTTATCAAGAGATTACTAAGAAATGGATGAATTCTTACCTCAAATCCGTAATAAAACCAAGAAATGAGTGTTAATTTAGCTTCCCAAGCTCCCACAAACTTCACCTTTAAGCTCTCAAATTATTTAGAGTTTAACTCCCAAGAGGCAAGATGAAAAATGTGCAAAATAGGTGAAAAAAAAAAGAAGGTATTTATAGTGCAAATTTTTCTGCACTGCTGTAAAAAAAAATGTTTTTTTTAAACTCAATTCGGACTTCAATAGGGTGCCCGAGATTCGTTCGGAGTTCGATACATACAAACAAACTATGCAACCATACTAAATTCGACGCTCCGGATGTGTTGGCAATATCAAATTTTCCAAAAAAATGTCATTTTCATAAAGTTGACCCCCGAAACTCGAAATTATAATTTTCTAAACTGAGGGTCGAAATGAGATTTAAAACCCGTAAAATTATACCAAACATTCTAGCACCTTAAAATCGACATTTTGGATCTGCTGGCGAAGTCAAATTTTCCATCTGACATTATTTCGATCAAATGTGGGTCTCACTCCCATATTTCTAATTTTCCAACTTTCCTATCAATAGGTCGAAATAAGCTTGGGTGCACCGAAACTCAAACCAAAGGTCTACCTAGCCTAAAATTGATATTTCAGATCTGCTGGTGCAGTCCGTTTGGCCATCCATCGTACGGATCAAAAAATATCCATATAGGTCCAAAATAAGGCTCTTTAAGCCATCAAAACCCACAATATTGCATAAATGATACCAAAATACGTCAAAAATCATGCCAATCACTTACACACCCCAAAAATATCATAATACAACTACGGAGAGGGGAAAGACAGTCAAATCACACAAAATCACAAATTTCACATATTTCATCAAATTTTTAGGTCGTTATAGTCAGAATCTGTTTGATTATAATTTTGGAATAACTATAATCTTTCTTAACTGCTTCATTAGCATATAAATGTTGGATTTCTGCAGAACTCATTGCATATAATATGGATTGATAATGTTTATGATATTTGTAAGATACCGCAACATAAAATGTATTATCCAAATATCTTTGCATCAGCTGCCAAGGATTATCTTTCCATCGAAGATCATGATTTTCAAGGAAAATTATGACTTCCTCTGTCTTGTTGCGTCCATATAACTCAGTATTTCCATTGTCATCTTTAAGAATACTTGAATATGAAGGGACTTCATTATCCCCTTATTTCTTAGACTTGAATTTCATGAATTTTAAAAATTCATGATATGTTTGTTCATCTGTATTCATACCAGAAGAACTTGTTCTTGCAATGCTCGAGGATATCGGCCTCTAATTTCCAATTTGGGCAAGGATATTACCTCTGCCTCTATGTGAATTTCGTCCACCTCTTCCTCTGAACGAAGAAGAAAATCCTTATGATGCCATCCTGAAATCCATAAGAAAGAACATTAGCTTAAAAACTCATGAGTTAGAAAATTGGGTAGACTATTATCCGACCCTTTTAAATATTGGATTTCAAAATCAAATGGATCTAACAATGCCTGCCATCTTGCAAACATTTCTTAGAGACATTATGTTTAAAATCTTTGTTAAAGATAAATTTGGTAGCTTGGCAATCAGTCCTAATTAAGAACTTTTGATTATAAAGACCGCCTTGAAATTTAAGAACACATTTAACTATAACAAGAATTTCTTTAGCTATAGTTGCATAATTTTTCTAGCTGGCACTCCACAATATGAACACGTTTTTCTTATGGGGAATATTGCTTGAGAATTCCTCCATATCCAATGTCAGATGCATCACTATCAATTATTTTTGCCCAATTGGGATTTGCAAGTGTAAGGCATGGTAGATTTTCAACTTTGGCCTTAATATTTCTTACCACAGTAGTATGGCTCTCAGACCATGCTTTAGGATTTTTCTTTAGTCTATCATACAAGATAACTGTATCTTTTTTCAGATCTTCCACAAAAGGAGATATATAATTTAGACTTCCCATAAATCTTTGCAACTGGGTTTTGTCTGTTATTTCATCAGAAAATTTAGAAGCAAATTCAATGCTTCTATTTATGGGAATATTTTCCCTTTGTCAATATTATGACCTAAAAATCTGACATTAGTCTAGAATTAAAACATCTTTGGCCTCAAAATTACTAAGTCATTTTGTATGATGATCTTTCTGAAAAGATCTAGATGTTTAAAATGTGTCTCTATGTTTTTTGAGAACACCAGAATGTCATCAATATAGACAATAATAAAATTACTGTATGGCATAAAAATATCATTCATGATATTCTGAAATTCCGAAGGAGCATTCTTTAGTCTAAAAGGCATGACATTCCATTCAAATTGTCACATTGGAACATTGAAAGCAGTTTTATATTTGTCAGTTTCTAATATCTGGATTTTCCAATAACCTGATTTCAAATCAAATTTTGAAAATATTAGAGTATCATACAAACGATCTAATAAATCCTTCTTATTGGGAATTGGATATCTAATCCATTTGAGGACTTTATTCAAAGGTTTGTAATTAATAACTAACCTCGAAACTTCTCGTTCTTGTACTGTATGATTATTCACATAAAAAGAAGTACAGGACCATGGAGACTTAGATGGTTGAATCAGGCCTTTATGCAAAAGAGATTCAATTTTTTTTTTACATAATTCTAAATAGTCAGAATTCATTTAACAAGGTCTAGCCTTAGTTGGTATATTACCTTCTTGGAAATTATTTTCATATGGAAGACTAACAACATGTTGTTTTCTTTGCCAAAACGCATTTGGATGATCTCCACAAATTTGAATTGACAACTGATTTTTTAGAAACATAATTTTTTTAAGTAATTTTGGTTTTTGAAGAGTTTATTGATAGTTAAACTACAAATTTCATTTTTCAAAAATTCCATTTGCCTATTTTTTGAAAGAATCTTTTCTTTTATCAGATTTAAATATTTGGTATAGGGTGGATCACACCATTCAAACTGAATATGTTTATTATTAAAAGTTCCAATGATACCTTTTTCATCCCAACGGACTAACGAATACAAATGTAGAAATCAAGGTTTCCCTAAGATAAGTTCATCGGTAATATCTTTAACTAAGACAAAAGTTTCAGGCATACAAACTTTGTTTTTACAAATGTAAGCCTTAGGAATTCTATATTCGACTCCCATTTTTTGACCACTTGCATTTCTCACAGTATTAGTTGGCTTTTCGAAATACCTTGAAGGTATCATACCTTCTTGAATGCAGTTACAGCCTGCCTCACTGTCAATGAGAGCTGTAAATTCCTTCTTATAATTGTAATCAATAAGAAGGGTGACCTTAGCATAGAAGTATTGGTGACCAGCTTCTTCTAAGGTTTTAAGGAAATCTCCATCAGGCAGAGTTTGGCTATCCTCAATGGGTAGCAATTTTGGGTTTTCTAAAGTAGAAACCCTTTGATCTAATGCCAAATTATGACTCTTAAGGAAAGATATTTCCTTTTTGAGATTATCTATCTCATTCTTTAGGTCCTGGGTTGTTGTTGGAAGAGTTTCAACCTTCTGCCTTTCTCTTAGAAGTCTATTAACTTCGGTCATGGTATAAGGACCCTTTTGGGAGGGAATAATATGCATTTCTTTCTGAATAGGGGAAGAACTAGTGGATGGCTTATTATCCTCCTTACCCAGCTCTTTTAGCATTTCTAGTAGAGCTACTAATTTTTCATCTTTCAAGACATTAATTTTTATATCTTGAAATTGGGATATGATGTTATATAAAACATCCTTCTCCTCCTTGTTTGTACAAGGTTGACCTTCTTGGTAAGGTATGCACTCATCTTCTAAAGGCATAAAGTCTTCTTGATGGATAACTTATAGGTCCTCATCGATTGAATCATTTTCCTTATTATCAGTATGATTTGGACTGAAATTTTTTGGAGAGGAATTGAGTAAAATTTTACACAAGGAGTCTTTAATATCATCATTGATAGTGAGACTCTTGATCTTGCTTTTTACTTTGCAATCTTTTGCAAAGTGACCAAATCTACCACATTGGTAACAGGCGTTGGTCTTCTTGGTTTTTCTATAAGCCTTTTTGGATTTGTAATCCTTTTTTTCCTTTCTTCTCAATTTTTTTAGACTTTCTTTCCTCAGAGTACTTCTTCTTATGCTTATGAGATTCTCTCGAGGTTTTGGGGATATCTATGGTAAATTGCTCACAAAATTTTTTCAGTTGTTGTCTCTCATTAAGACGATACTTCTTAACCTATTGGTTTAACTTAATCTTATTACATAAAGCTAAACCTTCTTGAGTAACAATCTGTATAAGGTTACCATAGGTGTAAGCCTCATAGTTAATACTCACATTAGGACCTCTAAGGGTTTTCCTAATTCTTTCAGCAAATATCTTGGGAAGGCCATCTAACTTGGACTTCCAATGAGAACTATTAATCTCAGGTAATTCCATCACTCTAGAAAGAAATACATCTTTATACCATCTCCAAGATGTCAAAGTCTTACATCTAAGATTTTGGAGCAGAGTCCTAATACTTTCATTATTATCAGACCATCTTCCAGAGAAGTGCTCAATAATATTACTAATTAAAGTATAGACAACGTTCATGACCTCTTGGCTATCTTCTTTCTTTACTACAGATTGGATGATTTTGGTTTTTTGGTCTTGGGTAAGATAATTATCCTACCAGCCTTTAAGCTGACCAGTAAAACCTATTGTAATTATTTTGGTAATGCCCCTATCATTAGTATTAGGAAGGGCTTTACAAATGGTACTGTACATCAACATTCATTGTACCATTGTAGATATCTGTCTATCAGATAAGCCATCTATATTCCACTCATAGATTTCATCTCCTCTAAAACTATTTGGGATATATAATCCTTGTTCTTCAAATAGAATATCTTGAGGAGTTGGTCTAGGATAATAAAACATCTTTTGGGTAGGCTTCCTAGCAAATTTATCTTATATTTTATTTATCTCAACAGGAGTAGTATGCCCACCATTGTCTCCTGCAAAATTTTCATCGTGGATAGAATTTATTTTTAATCCACAAAATTTTTCTTCTAGCAATTTTTTGATATTATCCAAATCACTAGATAACTTGAAATCTTTGATTTCAGGGGGAGGTTGGATAGTGGGAGTGGCCAGGTCTTCAGGGTCCTTTTGTTTAAGGTCTAATTGCTTAGTATTACTAAGCTCTATCTTTTTTAATTCAGATAGGACCTTATCAATTTTTCATGTAGAGCAATAATTTGCTCTCCTAAGATACTCATATAGTAATTAGCATAATTATGCTGCTTTAGAATCATATCGATATTTTGAGCAGTTATTAGGGCATTATCATTATCAATCAGCTTAGCAAAAGCTGTAAAATTAACTACCTAGTTATCCCTTTCGATTTGAAAGGATTGCTGGGACGGTAATACTGAAGTAGTGATTTCTCCAGTAGGTAACTTAAACTCCCTAGCTAGCATGAAAATGTAATTACCCACATATCTGGCCATAAATCAGGGCACAAAAGCAATTATTTTATTATGCACAGAAAGATCTGCATAAAATTCTTCCTGGAAAGCATTTTTTCTTCTTTGCTAAAGTTTTGAAAAAAATCATGTTCGGAACAGTTCCCATCGAAGTTTATAGAATTCTTCAAAAATTCTTTTTCTTTCCAGAGATCCTGGACTAAAATCAATTTGGTTGTGATTCATTTTAAACCAGTTGGAAATTCCATTTCGGGCTCAGTTGGATCCATATTAGGGATTGCAGTAACAATATTATCACTATCAACCTAAAGCTATTCATTCTAGTGCTTTCTCTAATCTGAGATGTAGAAGCTCTAAAGGGAGATCTAACAATATAATCAATAGGATATATGTATGAAGATGTTGATCTTGTTAATCTCGATGATGTTGCAACACGCAAATCATCAGCTCTATTTAATAGAGGCGATGAATCAAAAAATCTGATTCAAACAATACCATCAGTGGATTGTTCTACTTATGAAATCTCTTTATTGAGATCTATTTGAGGAGGAGTTGCATCCTTAAGGATCTATTTGTTTGGGAAATCAATTTCATCCCATTTTACAGGTCGTCTAGTAACAACTTTGGACCTACAAAAATTTGTTTTCTTTAAAATAGTTTCATTTTTGAAATCCATCATTCTACACATTGGATTTAAGGTATGAAGAGGTTTATAATATATCCTATAACAAATGAATATAACCTCAGTACCAGGCATGTAATCATATCCATGCAATTTAATACTCAGAATTAATGCATCCAAATAATTCTCATCAGTGAGAGATATCTGTAGATTAGGATAAGCATTAAAATACACTGGGCCAAACTTATTTGGACTGTTCCAATAAGAGACTTCTTCCAATTTTTATTTCTGCCATCTCTTAAAGCTGCAATAAAGCTTTCAGGCAAATATCTCAGGGTTAGCGGTTTAAATGCGACTTGAATTAAACCAATATGCATAAAGTTACATGTTTCACGATATGGAGCAAAATCACTTTCAGATAATAATTTGAAAGTAGCATGATCACTATCTACTGTAAGTGTCTCTTCAATTGTTTTAACAACCTGTTTGAGACTTAAAGTCTTGAAAGTTCCCATTTGGTACAACTTTCTGGGTGGCACTTTTGGGATCATCCACTTATTTGGTATCACAGCCATGGAGTACTTGTATACATAACTGTTGTACGTTTGTATGATGCTATAATATTTTCAAAATTTGATTTAAAATTAAGTTATTGGCAAATCCAGATATTAGAAACTGACAAATATAAAACTGCTTTCAATGTTTCAATGGGACAATTTGAATGAAATGTCATGCCTTTTGGATTGAAGAATGCTCCTTTAGAATTTTAGAATATCATGAATGATATTTTTATGTCATAAAGTAATTTTATTATTGTCTATATTGATGACATTATGATGTTCTCAAAAAGCATAGACACACATTTTAAACATCTATATCTTTTTAGAAAGATCATCATACAAAATGGCTTAGTAATTTCGAGGACAAAGATGTTTTTATTCTAGACTAATGTCAGATTTTTAGGTCACAATATTGACAAAGGGAAAATATTTCCATAAATAGAAGTATTGAATTTGCTTCTAAATTTCCTGATAAAATAACAGACAAAATCTAGTTGCAAAGATTTCTGGGAAGTCTAATTATATATCTCCTTTTGTGGAAGATCTGAAAAAAGATACAACTATCTTGTATGATAAACTGAAGAAAAATCCTAAAGCATGGTCTGAGAGCCATACTACTGTGGTAGGAAATATTAAGGCTAAAGTTGAAAATCTACCCTTACACTTGCAAATCCCAATTGGGCAAAAATAATTGATACTGATGCATCTGACATTGTATATGGTGGAATTCTCAAGAAATATTCCCCAGAAGAAAAACGTGTTCATATTGTTCAATTTTATTCTGAAAAATAGAGTGCCAACCAGAAAAATTATGCAACTGTAGCTAAAGAAATTCTTGTTATAGTTAAATGTGTTCTTAAATTTCAAGGCGATCTTTATAATCAAAAGTTCTTAATTAGGACTGATTGCAAAGCTGCTAAATTTATCTTTAACAAAGATTTTAAACATGATGTCTCTAAGCGAATGTTTGCAAGATGGCAGGTGTTGTTAGACCCATTTGATTTTTAAATCTAATAGTTAAAAAGATCGGATAATAGTCTACCCGATTTTCTAACTCGTGAGTTTTTAAGTTAATGTTCTCTCTTATGGATTTCAGGATGGCATCACGAGGATCTTCTTCTTCATTCAGAGGAAGAGGTGGACGATATTCACCAAGAGGCAGAGGTAATGTCCTCGCCCAAATTGAAAATCAGAGGCTGATATCCTCGAGCATTGCAAGATCAAGTTCTTATGGTATGAATACAGATGAACAAACATATCAGGAATTTTTAGAATTTACGAAATTCAAGTATAAGAAACAAGGAGATAATAAAGTCCCTTAGTATTCAAGTATTCTTAAAGATGACAATGGGAATACTGAGTTGTATGAACGCAACAAGACAGAGGAAGTCATAATTTTCCTCAAAAATCATGATCTTCGATGGAAAGATAATCCTTGGCAGCTGATGCAAAGATATTTAGATAATATGTTTTATGCTGCGGTATCTTACAAATATCGCAAATATTATCAACCCATATTATCTGCAATGGGTTCTACAGAAATCTAATATTTATATGCTAATGAAGCAGTCAAGAAAGATTATAGTTATTCTAAAATTATAATCAAACAGATTCAGACTCATGAAGAATGGGGCTTGAGTACCCTAAAAGAAAGAGAATATATACATCCCAAACAACATAAAGTTGCTGTACAATATAATTGCTGGGATTATATGGTAAGATTTGATAAGGTTTTCTTATGTGAGAATCCTAAGAGATCTCATTCATGGTTTGTGAAAATAAGTGCAAATGTGCACAAACAGAGCATACCAAATTGGTTTGCGAAATGGTGGATCTTTCATGGTCCATCACCAAAAGTATTACCCGAGCCATTTAAAATTCTGTACAAGGACTGGATAGAGGTATCACTGACACTTCTAAAAATGCAAAAAGATAATATATATTTTGAAGGAATATCTATGATGTATTTCTTCATTGAATTTTCAATTCCTTGGATCTTGAAGTGGTCCATAGAAGTAAAACCAAATATAGATAATTTTTCATGTTTAATGCGGGTTTATTATACTAAATTTTGGAGTAAATTAAACCAACAAACGGGTGATGGTAATGTCCATAGTCACCAACTAATTTAATCAATAAAAATGACTGTTGCGAAATATAGGTAGCAAAAAGAAATGGAGTCTCCTCATGAGTAGAAAGAACTTAGCCCTTTCAAGAACATCACTAGAAAACTTCAAATGAAGAAAGGCACAATGACCAAAGCCGAGATTCTAGCATCCTATATGGAGGAAGTCAAAAAATATTTATTGAAAAATCTTGAACAAGAATGCACTTCAAATATGTCAGTCTCGTTTGCAGGAGATTGTTTGGCTGGAGAGTCACAGAGCATCTAGAGTGATGAAGACATAGATCTGGATGAATATTTGAGAAATTTTCAATCAACAATAGAAGAATCTTCCAGCACTGTAACACAAAAGGGCAAAATGACATGAGAACATGGAGGGCCTCGCCAATAAAATTATTGAAAACTATGATGGCAGACAAAATGAAAAACAGCTTAATGGAAAAGCAAGAGTCATTTGTGAATAGTAAAGGACACTCAGCTTTCTGAAAAAGAGGGTCATTTATAAATAATAAAGGTCAATTGTGAATAGTAAGGGTCATTTCTTGTTGTCTTTTGTATAGAGCGTCCACTATATAAGGAGCTCATTTTCATTTTAAGGAGGCAGGTTTTAGAACCACCACTCTCTCTCTACTACTTTCTCTCCTTTGTAATATACTAGAGTAGCATGGCCCATGCCAGCATGAGCCCAACATTAAGATATTTTAATTATGTACGATAAGTTAGATTGATATCAATGTGAATTATAAAACATGGATACACAAAATATATTAACTACTTGATAGTATTTTTGAAGGAGCTAAATTATTCCACAAGATAATCATGTATAACTTACTTATATAAATAACATAGTTTTATGCATTTTGAAGTTCAGATCTTTAATCATATGACTGAAATTTGTTACATTAAGTATAAAATGTGAGATAAAAATTGATACATAAGACTTGACACCTGTTGTATAAAATAGAGAATAATTATTGAAAAAGATAAATGATTATCTAGTCATTGCATATTACATTATATATGGGTTGTAACTAATAGGTTAAAATTGCATTGTATTCCCCTACTAAGACGACATAAACATTCTTTGCTTTCATTTCTCCTTCTTTTTCATTTGTCAACTTATTCTTTGAAGTTAAAATTAAATTAATATTTTAAATTTAAATTTTAAGTGTTTTGAAAATTATATATATAAAAAAAACTATAAGTTTTTAATTTAAGTTATTTGACTTTGAGAACACAATAAAACATACTTCTGTAAATATTTTTATCAAAATTTGCTTTTGTATATGTTCTTTTCATTGAAACGTAGGAGTCATTTGTTAGAGTGTATAAAAATAATTTTGAAATAGAATGTATTAGTAATGTTTGCATTATTAATGCTTGTATTAGTAATGCTGGTATTATTCATACTAATATTATTTCTTATACACTTTTGATGTGCTGTATTAGAACTTGTCTTTTCAATCTTGATATATTTAAACAAAAAAATTTTTAAAAGAAGATTGCATATACATTCTAAAATTCATCCGAGATTTAGCACGAGTTCAATATATGTTATTTTTTCTGAATTTATATGACACAAATAGAGTATAGATAATCAATCATACTTAATATGTATTTAGATAATTTAAGTTGTTAACTACTATAATTTATAATAATTTTTATTTAATTTCAAATAATATACATTATTTTTCTTCTCCAAACTTTTGTGGTATTGATAACCAATTATATTTGTAAAATAATTTACGTTTTAAATTTTTGTGAGTTCTAATACTTTTCTTCTATTATAATTAAGTGATACTAATATAATTTCGAGAGTCAACCAAATAGTTTATATTTTTTTAAAAAAATTAAGTTGTTAACTGTTATGATTTATAATTTTTTTACATTTTTTTTTGAAATACATAACAAATTAAATTATTTTTAGACATTTTAAGTTGTTAACTATTGTAATTTATAATACTTTTTATGTAATTTTTGAATAATATATGTTACTCTTCTTGTCCAGAATTTTGTGTCGTTGATAGTCAATTATATTTTTTAGATAATTTAAATTTTTAATTATTGTGCTTTATAATATTTCTTTTGTTCAAATTTAAGTGACACAAAGCTTATATGGTCATAATAATTAATTATGGGTAATATAGTAAAATCGCAATTGAGTAGCAAAGCATAAATGTCTTAAATGACTTACAACGGCTAATTAGAAGTAACATAGTAAAATTACTATAAAAATACCTGTGAAAAACAATTAAGTTGATCTCATATAAGACGTAAAGTTAATTTAAAACATCAAGAGTTAATTTGTCATTTTTATATCTATTTTATAATTTTTATTAAATATTATTAATTTTTTAATACTTAAATGACTTATAATAATTAACTAAGAGTAATATTTAGTAAAAATATGATTGAAGCAGCTGAAGCAGATATGTCATAACTGTCTATTTTTTTTATTAAATATTATTAATTTTTTAATACATAAATGACTTATAATAATTAATTAGGGATGATATAATTAAATCACGAATTGAATATTATTAACTTTTCAATGTATAAATGACTTATAATAATTAATTAGAGGAGATATAGTAAAATTATGATTGAACCATACATGTCATAAATATCTATTTTATTTTTTAATATTAATTTTTTAATATATAAATTGCTTATAATAATTAATCAGGAGTGATATAGGAATGTTGGTGAATTTTGAAATATCAAGAAATACTAATTATTAGGTTTATTTAGTTAAAATCACAATTCAATAGGTTTTAGATAAATCGAGAAAAATATCAAATTGATCAAATAAGTTATATGAGTAAAATATATTTTATATATTAAGTTATTTTAAAATGAAATGTTACAAATTTTTTCTTTGATTTAAAGGTGATTAAAATAACTACAATCCAACAAATAATTAATGCTCAAAGTTTTAATTAAAAAATAAATTAACTTGTAGGAATAGTATGCTTAATTCAATATGGATAATATGATTTGCATATACAAAAATAATCAATTATTATTATTTCGTAACAAATTATGTTTAACCTTATATAAGTAAAATCTAGTTAGGTATTTTTCTTTAGTTTCTTTTTTTTGGTATATATTGACTTGACACAAAATTTTAAAAAATATTTATTAAAAATTTATTTTACTAAATTAGCTTTATTAATTTTACATTACAAATTTAAATTAGGCAAACTTGTATTTCATAAACAAATAAGGAAGAAAGCAAATTATATGTTTGACATGAAATGTAAATAAAGAATAAAATGTATTTAGTTATATTTATCATATTAATTATTACAATAAATTATTATCTTATTAATCAATTTACTTAAATATAATATATTTCAAAAAAATTTATATAACCTAAACAAAAGTAACATGTAGATGCTCACCTTCATCCTAAATACAATGATTTGAAAAAAAAAAAAATCCTAATACAATGAGAAAAAAAAATCTTAAATACAATGAGAAATATAATTTTTATAGAATAATTATATCTTTTCAAAAAAAAAATAAAAAATAGATGATAGATAGAGGGGCCCACCTGTGGAAAGGAATGCAATGACATTTATTGGTAAATTTCTTGAATGACATATTCTGTAATTAATGAGAAAATAAAGGACTTTATTTTAGAATCTTTGATAGGTCCATCAAAAAAGGCACAAAAAATTTCTAATCTAAGTTTATAATTTTCTTTAAATACCTTAATACCCTTAACTTTGAATTTAATGTCAAATAAGTGGCATGTTGAAACCACTCTTTCTAATATATAGAAAAGAAATATCTTGGTTTGAAATGAAAGCTTTTGGTGCTAAGCACAATCCATCCATATTAAGGTTATTTTTAAATTTCTGTATTTTAATTTTAATTTAAAACTTTCTCTATCTCTAGCCTATGATGGGCTAAATTCCTAGTGTTGAACTGTAACAGAATATGTTACATGTATAAAATGGTATCTTGTTATTAATAAGAATTGCATATAATTACTGATAAATGAAGGATTGGTGTACTACACAAAAATACAAAATAGTAGTACACTCATTCTTCATTTATATATAAGATTAATAAACAAGCCACAGCTTTATTCAAGTAAATATACTTGATTTGCCTGTATGACCTGCTTATGTACTTTTACACAATTTTAGCAAGTGAAACTAGCCACATATCTCATATTTTATTAGATTAGCAAAATCTTTTTTTTTTTTAAATTTTGTCACATTATTTTCACATATTTGAATCAAAAGGAATTGCAAGACTCATACAATCAACAAATTGTATTTCACAATTTTTCTTTTTCTCCATAATGTGACATGTCAAGGAAAAGCTAATCATATGATATAGGTATTTTTCATTCCAAGAATGAAATGTATCTTGTCCAACTATTTAATGTCAAAATTGGATATTCAATTTATCATTTATTTGATAACATGCATGTTAGAGCCAAATACATCAATAAATATATAAATAGTAGCATGTAATTTATTTTAAGACTAATATATGCACTTGTAACTTTTTTTTTTTCAAAGCATTCTCAAAAACGCAAAAATCACATTTTTCAAAAAAAAATTCATTTCATTAGCCCCCACTATTTTGAGACTTTAAGAAAATAAATTTTTATGAAAAGTATCATTTTATTCATGAAAAATAATAGATAACTTTTTTACTTTTTCTCCGCAACAAGTTGAAAAGTTTTTACCTTTCTTCTGCTTGAATTGAGCAAGTAGAAAGATACTTTACTTGTTATCTCTTCTCTTGCATCTCTTGAGGAGACTAGAGACATTGAGATGTTGAGATCTGTCATCTTAATATCTGCAATTTTTTAAACTGTAACAAAATATGAATCTCCTTAAAATTGTTGGTGTAATACCACAAATTACAATAATTATTGCAGTTACAATAAAATGAACATAAATGAAGAAAATAATATAGTCTTCTTCTTGGTTGAGACACGGATATCTCGCTCTTTTGAAAAAGATTCAAGCTCACTGTGGCATAATCTACACCAGTCCAACGCTATATCTTTTGACTTGTCCCCTCTAGGATACAACTCAAGCAACTCCGAATTAGTTGAAGAGTCCAAAGCTCCACCATAAGAACACCTTCCTTCAACATATATTTACTCTCTTTGTATAGTGAATATAGTTAAAGACATAGAATATTTTCTTTGTCTCAACTCTTTCTTTCACTAAAATAATTACTGTCTTTTGTATAGTGAATATAGTTGTAGACTTAGAATATTTTCTTTGTCTTAACTCTTTCTTTCACTAATATAATTACTCTAATTTATTTCACACTTATTATATTTCCTTGTAATATAATAACATGCAAGACCACCTATATTTATAGGTGAGGTATTCATCGTTGTATTGAATAGAAAGAATGTAGTGTAGTAAAGTGGGTACATAATGGTCTTTAGGTTACAAATGTTACAAGAGTTACATGTAACTGATGGTCATATAAGTTACAAGAACTAATAGCCATGAGAGTTACAAGAATTAATGACAATATGAGTTACAAGAACTAATGATCATCTTTATCACAACTTATACCCACTAACACAAAAAGATAATGATGTGAGTTACAAGAATAAAGACACTACTTTCTTCACTTTATGTGTACTAATTATCATGCACTTGAATAGTTTTATTTTAATAATAAAATGCACCAACATACAAGCATACAAATCTCTATAGCTTATAGTAGATCACAAATAGTTAAACATCTTCGCATAAAAGTTCTTCCTTTTACATGCAATCAGTCAACCCATGATTTAAGAATCGTGGGTGCTTGGGAGGTTTGAACACATATATTGATATCCAAAGCATTTAAGGTTACTCCTGAAAATTAGAATATTTAACTATCTTCATGGTTTTCTGAGTGCTATTCTAAATATCATACTAACTTTTATACATTTTGTATATATTTATACATAATTTCTGTCGGATTTAACAGGTGTCAGAGCACCAAAAAATTGGCCATAGGTCCATCCCTATGCATAATGTATTTACAACTTTAAGCTAAATTTTGGAATGAACCTAAATTAGCAGTTTGATCATCTTCATTGTGCACTTGTGTTAAAAACTCCTGCAGAGCAGAACATTTTACCCGTTTAAAAAAAGAGTAAAAGACCATTCTAATTTTGAAAGCGCCATCATAATAAAGCAATATCCAAAGATCAACTTCTAATATAAGCTTTATACTAATAAACAAAAACAAGAAGCCCGTCTAGCTCAGTTGGTAGAGCGCAAGGCTCTTAACCTTGTGGTCGTGGGTTCTCGAACCCCACGGTGGGCGTCTGTTCTTTTATTTTCACTAGCTGTGAAGGGATCATTTGTTAGCTGGTCAAAATTATACACGTATTAGTTATTCCATCGAAATATCACCCAAATTCGACTAAAAATAGCATAATATTCGCTCGCCAATATACACTAAGTAAGGGGTCGTTTGTTATCTGGTCAAAATCATACGCGTATTAGTTATTCTCTCATGACTTATACATGTCGGTGTTTTTGTTTTGTGTAGGTGTTTTTAGACACACTTTTAATTGCTCGACTAAAAATAATATAATATTTGCTCATCAATATACACAAACTAAAGGATAGTTTGTTAGCTGATCAGAATTATACATGCATTAGTTATTCCAGCTTCGCCGTATAAAATGTCATTCAAATTTTCTCATGATTTATACATGTATTAGTTTTATGGATTTCTAAATTACACATAACTTACTTAGTAACTAACTACCAAATGTTATATAACTTATGCAGAATTTAAACACGAATAAGTTACCTCTTTACTAGATACCAAGTACCAAATGACCCCTAATTGTATATAAAATATACTAGTACGCTATCACGAAATATATAAATCAAATAGCGGGCAAAATAAATCTGCAATTTTGCGGTCAAACGATTACAAATTTGTTGGCTTTCTTGTTCTCAAGCTTTAATTAGATCTGCAAACTTTCAAAATAAAAAGTTACGCAGTCTTTTAAGGGGGCAAAAGAACAAAAAAAATTCGCAATATGAGTATCACGCTTATAGAGAAAAAAAATAGGATCTCTTGTCCTTGTATAAATTATAGAGGAAATAAGATCTCTTATTCTCTTAAAAATTAATTTAAAAAAAGAAAAGATCTTTCAAATTTTTTACCCCTAAAAATAAAAATCTCATATATGTAAAAAGCGAAATTTCTTTATCAAAAGCTTATAAAATTAAATGCTTTTTATAACTAGCATGAAAATGTTATGTAAAATACAAAAACTTTACAGAAGGTCCATGTATTCATATCCAAGTGTCCAAAATAGTAGACATATGACAAAACATTAGTTTGGCACTAGCCAACTAAGCATCCACCGTTTTGTTGGGTTTATCCAACATTGTCTATAAATAGCAATGTATAGAATGGATATGTGGATTAATAGGTGAATTCCCTTGTTTTCATTATTTACAGTTCATCACTTTTAGATAATTTTATATCTCGTTATCAGTATGAGCCTCTGCAAAAAAATTTCAACGGTATTTAAAGGTTAGTATTTAATTTTCTTAAATAATGTCTAATATTTCTAAACGCAAATTTAGTACCCTAGATATATCGGACAAAACTTATATGTCCTAAGCACTAGATGCCGAAATACATTTAAATATAATGGGTCTTGCAGACACCATAAAAAGTGACAATAAGGCATCAACAAGATATGCCCAAGACCATGATATTTCTTCGTTATCATCTTGACGAAGGTTTAAAATTGAAATACCTCACGATTAAGGATCCCCTTATATTGTGGAACAATTTAAAAGAAAGATACGACCACCTGAAGATGGTCTTTCTTCCATAAGCTCGTTATGAATGGACCCATTTAAGATTACAAGATTTTAAGAATATAACTGATTATAATTCCGCAATGTTTAGAATTAAATCGTAGTTTAATTTATGTGGGGAAGATATCACAGATCACGAAGTGTTAGAGAAAACATTCTCTACTTTTCCCGCATCGATTATGCTCCTACCGCAGCAGTACTGAGAAATGGAATTTAAAAAATATTCTGAATTGATTTCTCATATTCTTATTGTCGAACAACACAAAGATCTTTTAATTAGAAATCATGAAAGTCGACCTGCTGGTACTGCTCCATTCCCAGAAATGAATGCTGCAAATTTTCGCCCAACTAGGCGTGAAAGAAGTCCTGACCCCAGTCGTGGTCGTGGTTGAGGTCGAGGTCGTGGAAGATATTTTAATCAAGGTGATCGTCTTGCAATAAACAATAACCCTCAGCACCAGCAGTACAAAAAGAAGGGGGAAGCTCCTGAAGCAGGGCCAAGGACGAACTCTGAAAGTAAATACTATCGATGTGGAGGAAAGGGGCACTAATCGCGTACCTGTCGTACGCCAAAGCATCTGGTAAAACTCTATCACGCGTCCCTCAAGAAACCAGATAATGATGTTGAAGCAAACTTCCTTTATGAAGATAATGTTGAGCCCATGGATTTGGAAGTTTCAGATTTCTTTGTAGTTCCTGAAGAACATTTAAATCACCCTGTCGGTGATAATTCTGAAATAGTCTAATTATGTTACTTTTCTGTTCAAGTTGTATTAGTATTTTAATAATATCTCACTAGTCATGTAAATAATTAATGTTTGTGTAAATACATTATATGCTAGTAATGTTGTAATATTTACTTTATTTATATTTTTATTTTGAAGAATATGGAATCAATAATCGATCATGATGATATTTTTGTAATTGATAGTGGGATAACGCACACAATATTTAAAGATAAAAATATTTTTCTCGCTTACATAGAAGAAAAGCAAATGTCACAACTATATCTGACAATTTGAAATTAATTGAAGGCTCCGGAAGAGCTACTATATTTCTGCCTAAGGGGACAAAATTAGTTATAGAAGATGCATTGTTCTCTTCTAAATCCCCAAGAAATTTATTGAGTTTTAAAGATATCCGCCGAAATGGATATCATATTGAGACAATAAATGAAATAAATGTTGAATATCTTGGCATTACCAAGAATCTCTCATGTCAAAAGAAAGTGTTGGAGAAATTACCAACTTTGTCTTCCTGCTTATACTATGCCAAAATTAGTACAGCTGAAGCACGCTCTATCGTAGGGGCGGACCCATGTGTAATTTTGAGGTGCTCCGGCACCCACTAAACTCGACATAGATTAAGTATAATTATATAAGAAATACAGAATAAATGGTATAATTTATTAAAAAACACCCAGAGAACAAACATATGGTTGGGTGCAGTGGCTTGAGGATGTGACTCCTATGTCCAATTTTCTAGGTTCGAATCCCTACAGCTACATACTGTTCTTTTTAGCACCCACAACCTTGAATTTCTGGGTCCGCCACTGCTCTATCGTAAATCAGAAGTTTACTGATCTAAATACATTTGTACTTTGGCATGATCGAATTGGCCATCCTGTCTCAATAATGATGAGACGAATCATTGAAAATTCAAAAGGGCATTCGTTAAAGAACCTGAAGGTTCTTATAACTAATGAATTTCCATGTGCTACTTGTTATCAAGGCAAACTGATAACTAGGCCATCGCCACAAAAAGTTAGCGTCGAATCCCCTCTGTTTCTAGAACGTACACATGGGGATATATGTGGGCCTATTCACTCACCTAGTGGGACATTTAGATATTTTATGATCCTAATAGACGCATCTTCAAGATGGTTGCATGTGTGCCTCTTGTCATCTTGCAACCTGCGTTTCCAAAATTATTGACACAAATAATACGATTAAGGGTGCAATTCCTAGATTATCCCATTAAAGCTATTCGCCTCGATAATATTGGAGAATTTACATCCCAAGCTTTTGATGATTATTGTATATCAGTTGGGATACGAGTTGAACATCCAGTAGCTTATGTTCATACTTAAAATGGCCTTGTCGAGTCATTTATTAAGCGCCTACAATTGATAGCAAAACCACTACTTATGAAAATGAAATTTCCCACTACTGTTTGGGGTCATGCTATCTTACATGCAGCATCACTTGTTCGTCTCAGATCAACTCATTATAATTAGTACTCCTCATTACAATTGATCCTGGTTATGAGCCAAAGATTTTCCATCTACGAATTTTTGGATATGTTGTATATGTGCCAGTTGCACCACTTCAGCGTACTAATATGGGCCCCCAAAAAAGATTAAAAATATATGTTGGGTTTGAGTCACCCTCTATAATTCGCTACCTTGAACCATTGATAGGAGATTTATTTACTGCTCGATTTGCAGATTGTAGATTTAATGAAATAAATTTCCCGCAATTAGAGGGAGAAAAACGTGAACTGAAAAGAAAAATTGCGTGGAAAGTTTCAACATTATCTCATTTTGATCCGCGTACCCCCATATATGAAAATGAGATCCAAAAGATCATTCACTTACAGAAATTGGCAAATCAAATGCCAGATGTATTTATTGATTTGAAAAAGATAACCAAGTCACATATCCCTGCAGTGAATATGCTTGTCCGAATTGAAGTTCTAAAAGAACCATCTTCTAATGTAATAGCTTCTGAATTCCAAACACGTCTGAAGCGTGGTAGGCCTTTGGGTTCAAAAGATAAAAATCCTAGAAAAAAAAGCGCGAAAAATGATAAAGATAATATCATAAAAGATTCTCCTGAAGAGACTCAAAACATGATTAATCCTGATATTCCTGAAGAAATTAGTGAACCTGAGACTCAAGTGAATGAAGAAATTTCAATAAGTTCCACTAATGATGAGGTAAATTTAGATCGATCAAAAATTACGGTGGATAATATTTTTGCATATAATGTTGCACTAAATATCATGATAGACAATGAGGACCTTGAACCTCTATCTGTCGAAGAATGTCGACGAACAAATGATTGGCCAAAATGGCAAGAGGCGATTCGAAATTGAACTCACTTGCTAAACGGGGGGGGTTTTGGACCTGTAGTCAAACCCCAAATGGTATAAAACCAGTTGGATATAAATGGGTCTTCGTGCATAAAAGAAATGAGAAAAATAAAATTGTAAGATATAAGGCACGCCTTGTTGCACAAAGATTCTCTCAAAGACCCGATGTCGACTATGAAGAAACATATTCACCTGTTATGGATGCAATAACATTTCGATACCTCATCGGTCTAGCTGTACATAAAAAGTGTGAAATTCATCTAATAGATGTGGTTACAGCTTATCTTTATGGTTTACTTGATAGCGATATTTATATGAAAATCCCAGAAGGATTAAAATTTCCTTAAGCATATAGTTCAAAGTCTCGGGGATTACATTCAATCAGATTACAAAGATCGTTGTATGATCGAAAATAATCAGGCGTATGTGGTATAATCGTCTAAGTGGGTACTTGAAAAGTGAAGGTTACAAAAATGATGTCATTTGTCCTTGTATTTTCATTCAGAAAATGACGTCAGGGTTTGTTATATTCGCTATTTATGTGGATGATATAAATCTCATTGGGACTCCAGAAGAGGTCCAAAAGGCAATTGAATATCTAAAGAAAGAATTCGAAATGAAAGATCTTGGAAAGACAAAACTTTGTCTTGGTCTAAAGGTGTCAAGTGGGCTGGGTCGGGCCAAATTGGAACCGGGCCATTTAGTTTAACCGGGTTGTGGGCCGATTTCGGTTCGGATTGGGTTAGGTGGGCCGGGCCGATTTTGGGTTCAACAGTAAAAATGGTGAAAACAACCCTGAACCGGTCCACTTAACCCAACACGGTTAAACCCACCTAAACCTGGTCAAACCCGATGAAAAACCGATCAAACCCATTTAAAAAAAATGAAAAATCCAATATACACTACATACACTACAATTATATACACTATATACACTTCAACATATACTATATACACTACAATTATACAATATATATTTTTTAAAATATATATAAAGAATTACACATATATACGTATCATTCAATATATAATTATATATGACTATACGTACTACTTTAAATAAAACATATACTACAAATCTACAATAGTACAATATATATATATATATATATAT
>NC_061115.1:204136143-204138029 GCF_002878395.1 Capsicum annuum | reverse complement strand
TATATATATATATATATATACTTACATACTAATTTATTAAACATATACACATGTATACGTTAAATATACACGCCTATAGAAGATATATACACATCATTCAATATATATGTACTACTTTAAAATTAAATAAACTATAAACTACAATATATATGTATTACAATATATAGATAGTTATATTATACTAATTTATAAAACATATACACATGTATACGTTAAATATATACGTCTATAGACGATATATACATACCATTCAATATATATGTACTACTTTAAATAAAATATATACTATTCTACAATATACATTTATATATACTACACTATGTATATATATATAGTTATATACTAATTTGTAAAACATATACACTTGGATACATTAAATATATACGTTAAATATACACGTGTATAGAAGATATATACAATAATATACAAAACATATACTACTTAATATAATAAATTAATAATACTTGATAGTTAACTAATGAATGTTGAATTTTATTGATTGCAAAATGATCCAAAATTTATAATTTACATGAATAAAAAATCTACAAACTATGCATCATTTTTTCAACTCATCTATGTTAATATTAGCGGGAACTTGCATAGGATAGTCAAAGTCAATGGGGGCAAACCCATGCATTGGACTTGATTCTGCTGAGTTTCCCGCGAAGTCATAATTTCTTCAAGTTTCTGCTCGTCATTCGGCTCCGGTTCCATTCCTTGATTTCTTCTTTCTGCTCTAATCCAATCTCTAAGGCAAACTAGAACATTCATTGCATTGCTTCCCAATGAGTGTCGGTTGTCTCCAAGTTGCTGTCATACCTGACTAAAGGCGCTCTCTGATGCAATGGTTGACATTGGAATGTTCAAGATATCTCTAGCTAATCTTGAAAGCACAGGATATTGTGATTCATTATTCCTCCACCAATCCAAAGTGTTGATCCGTCGTCTGTGATCCTCTGGCGGCGACCGAAGATAATACTAAAGCTCTTCCCAATAAGTTGATGTGTAAGCTCCCTCGTCAACACTGTTCCAACAGGGTAAATCATAAAAGGAATTAGGAAAACCACAATGTGCAGGCCTTTTAGAAAATGATGGCATCTCAAGAGGATGAGGAGCGACAGTTGGACTGATATGTGTCGGTACAGCTAAATCAACTAAATCAGCATAGTGGTTATATAATTTATCTATGTAAGCATTCGCATCAGACATAGCCGTCCACAAATCAGGCTGTACATGTTCAGAATCATTGTTAGTATTTATTTCTAAGTTACGATAAATAAGAGTACTAAAGTGGCACATAGTATGGTATTTAATGCACGGATTTAGCATAGCACCAACCAAGAAAATAGGAGAAATCAAGAAAAAATATTTTTTAAATTTAGTAAACATGACACCAACAACATTTCATAACCTTCTTTATTTTTATATTCTTTGAGTAAACCAGAAATATCGGTTATATATCCCAAAATATTACAAACAGTAGGATAATAAGCACCGGAAAATTCAACCGTAGCTACATAAATTTTTTTCAAAAACTTAACAAGATCATTAATTACGACCCAATCAGAATCAAGTAGCATGGAATCGGAAGAATCAACAAATGAACCACAATGTTGGTTAAAAGCTAATGTAATAGGAACTCTATATTTATAACAAGTTTTTAAAAAATCATACGTAGAATTCCATCTAATACAATTTCATCAGGCATCAATATCGGTGCAAGTCCATTTTCTTGACATTTAACTTTAAATTCTTTAATTCTCGATCTACGATTGTTTCCTTGTATAAAACCAACAACAGGACGGATTTTTTCAATATAAATCTCAAAAAACTCAAGACCATCTTTTACAATTAAATTATATATATATGACATGCACACTTAATAT
>NC_061115.1:204135051-204136043 GCF_002878395.1 Capsicum annuum | reverse complement strand
ATCAATTTCCTCGGGCATCAATATCGGTGCAAGTCCATTTTCTTGACATTTAACTTTAAATTCTTTAATTCTCGATCTACGATTGTTTCCTTGTATAAAACCAACAACAGGACGGATTTTTTCAATATAAATCTCAAAAAACTCAAGACCATCTTTTACAATTAAATTATATATATGACATGCACACTTAATATGAAAAATTTCAGGTAACGACGGTGATAACTTAGATTTCAACTTTGTTATAGCATTCTTGTTGTTAGAAGCGTTATCAAAAGCGATACATAAGATTTTATTTTTGATACCATAAAATGCTGCAATTTTATGTATCTAGTCAGCAATAAATTGTCCAGTATGTTTACAATCTTCATCATATAAAAAACAAGAATACGTTTTTGCATCACACAATTACTATCCATCCAGTAACAAGTAACGGTTAAATAATCATTTTTATTTACAACACGACCAAGATTAGAAGTTACCGAGGTTTCTTAATTTATCCTTAGTATACATCAAACTAAAAAATATTCAAAATACTCAAAAAGTAATAAAAATAAATATTTAACAATTAATACACTAATTATAAATTAAAAGTAAGAAATGAAACGACAATACCAAATTTTGGAAGTATCCGAAGGTTGCGACTTTAGAAACTTCCACTCGTACTCAGTAATCGCAAAATTAAAAAAATTAAAGTGAGCACTTTAGAAATTAAATATATAGAATATTTGAGAATTGAGAAATGAGATTTAAGAGAGAATGAGATTTGAGACTTGAGAGGATTAAAAATTGTGTGGAAAATGATTTGAAAGTGTAGGGTATTTATAGAAATTTTTTTGGGATTAAAAAATGATTTTAAATTTAAAAATACCTTTTTTTTTATATTTGGGCCCAAACTAGCCGTTTTAGCCATTGGGCCAACGGCTAGTTTGGCCCAATTTTCCAAAATCTTAAAATAATAATAATAATAATAATAATAATAATAATAATAATAA
>NC_061115.1:204030850-204134951 GCF_002878395.1 Capsicum annuum | reverse complement strand
AATAATAATAATAATAATAATAATAATAATAATAATAATAATAATAATAATAATAATAATAATAATAATAATAATAATAATAAATAGGCTTATCCGGACTGGGCCGAGCCGGTTAACCGGCGGTCCTAACCGGGTTGAGTCCATTCCGGGTTAACCGGGCCCAAATTCAAAACCCAACTGGACCGGGACCCGGTCCCTTAAAGCCCTTGGACTTACCGAGGGTCAAACCGGTCCGATTTCCTTTAGTGGACCGGTTAATCGGCCCGTTTAACACCTTTATCTTGGTCTGTAAATTGAACATTTAGCAGATGGGCTCTTCATTCATCAAACTGTCTATACCGAGAAGGTTTTGAAAAAAATTTACATGAACAAAGCATATTCATTCAGTACTCTAATGGTTGTTTGATCACTCGAAGTGAGTAAAGATCCATTTCGACCTCTGGAAAAGAATGAAGAGATTTTTGATCCCGAAGTATCATATTTCAGTGTTATTGGTGCACTTATGTACCTCGCTAATGCTAAAAGACCGGATATAGCATTTTCAGTTAATTGCTAGTAAGGTATAGTTCTTCCCCTACGCGAAAACACAGGAATGGAGTTAAGCATATATTGAGGTACCTAAAAGGGACTATTGATATGGGTCTGTTTTACACTAACAAAGCTGGTCCAGATCTTGCTGGTCATGCAAGTGCAGGTTATTTATCTGACCCACATAAAGCACGATCTCAAACAAGCTATGTGTTTACATACGGAGGTACTGCAATATCATGGCGATCGACGAAGCAGTCCATTGTTGCTACTTCTTCTAATCATGCTGAGATAATAACGATCCATGAAGCAAGTAGAGAATGCATATGGCTGAGATCAGTGGTACATTCTATCAAAGAAAGATGTGGCCTGAAGCTCGATATCAAGGTACCTACAGTCATATTTGAAGACAATGCAACATGCATAGTCTAATTAAAAGGAGGCTTTATAAAGGGAGATAAATGAAGCACATTTCGCCAAAGTTATTCTTCACGTATGATCTCCAGAAGAATGGTGATATTGATGTGCAGTAAATCCGCTCCAGTGACAATCCAGCAGATTTGTTCACCAAATCTTTACCAACTGCAACATTCGAGAAGATGGTACATAAGATTGGAATGCGAAGACTGAATAAGTTGAATCGAGGTCTTCATCAGGAAGAGTAAGAATACGCGTTGTACTCTTTTTTCTTAACCAAGGTTTTTGTTC
Source organism: Capsicum annuum (assembly GCF_002878395.1). NCBI lineage: Eukaryota > Viridiplantae > Streptophyta > Magnoliopsida > Solanales > Solanaceae > Capsicum > Capsicum annuum. The sequence continues at coordinate 204,133,715 of NC_061115.1, read as the reverse complement.
CACCGGGTTTTTCTTGATAAGGTTTTTAATGAGGCAGCACCCAAATGAGTATTTTGTAAATTTTCTTTCCATGGACTTCTAAGGGGGAGTGTTATGTAAAATACAAAAAACTTTGTAGAATGTCCATGTATTTGTATCCATGTGTCCAAAATGGTAGACATATGGCAAAACATTAGTTTGGCACAAGCCAACTAAGCATCCACCGTTTTGTTGGGTTTATCCAACATTGTCTATAAATAGCAATGTATAGAATGGATATGTGGATTAAGAGGTGAATTCCCTTGTTTTCATTACTTACAGTTCATCACTTTTAGATAATTTTATATCAAAAAAATAATTCTTCCACCTTTATACCTTTTCTTTTTTTATCACATGTCATAAATAAATTAATTCCCTTGTTGAAGTATTGCTGATGGGAGCATGGAACTTTTCATTTTCAAAGTAAGAAAAGATCTGTTCCTACAATTAATTCATAGAAGCTATATCCTTCATCCTCATATTAATTGTTCATCTTATTAAAAATAATTATTTTAAATTATTTGATAATTTATAAAATTAAGGATAGAATATTTTTTGGTAATTAGAAACATTATTAATCACCAAAGTAATGTCATTACAAAACCGAAACATAGCCAACACAGCTAGTTTCCCAGATCAAAGAACTAAGTAACTTTTTATACTAATATCTACATCTCTCTAGGATGTTTTGAGCCAATCCAGTAGCTCTAACAGAACATACACAAGCAATTTTCTTAGCTATATCTTTAACAGTATGTTCAACTTGCCGATAGATCCTCGAGTTCCTTTCCTTCCAGAAGGCATAGGTAAACTCTGTATATACCATTTTCCATAGTTGCGCTCTAGGGGTGTTTCCCTTACTTTGCTGGACAATCCATGTCAACATAGCATCCCAAGTTGTTTGTATGGGCTATGTAGCATCCAACCAGTGTACTAATCATTTCCAGAGTAGCATTGAAAAGTTTCAATTCGTAAACAGGTGATTTCTTGTTTCATGAGCTTGTTTACACATGACACATTCTGGATCAACTTGCATGTTCCACTTCAACATTCTATCAATAATGAGTAGCCTATTCTGAACTTGTAACCAGGCGATGAATTGAGCTCTAGGTCTCGTAGAATTTTGATACATTAAAGATCGTCAATACGCCTTGTTATGAGTACCCACCAGTTGTAGATACACTCTTCTAATTAAACTCTTCTTACCACTAATGGTATTTTTAACCAAGTACAACTAATGTTTAGTCCCAATAATCTTTTTAACCATCCAACACGCTTGACCAGGTACAACTAGAGCATCCAATCGATTACTTTTTATGTAATAGTTGTGGATCCACTTGATCTACAGACTATCTTATTTTTGTTCAATATTCTAGCACAACTTCTAGATAGCAGCCTTGTTCCACAATTTTAGATTGATCAAGTTTAGTCCTCCTTCAGCTTTAGGTAGGTACATCTTCTCCCATAAGACAAAAGCTCTTTTAGTGATAGTATTCATATCTGACCCGATGTAACTTCTGCAGTAAGCCTGAATAGCTTTCATCACTCTTGTAGGAATGACAAATAATTGCGCCTAGTATGCCTACACCCCAAAGATATCTGACATTACAAGTTGTATTCTGCCTGCATATGATAGTTTCTTAGCAGTCCTTGATGAGATCTTATTAATAATCTGATCAATCAATGGTTTTCATTGGAGAATAGTTAGCTTTTTGGTGGACAAAGGGACTCCTAAATACTTGAAAGGCAGAGAACCATAGCTGAACCCCAAGCTCTGCTGTATTTGAGCTTTAACTTCTTCTGTGACTCCTCCAAAGTAAACAACACTTTTTGCTTGATTAGCTTGCAATCCCAAGGCTTCTGTAAAGATAGTAAATTTCTCATGTAAGAGCTTTACTGATGTAGTATCTCCTCTAGAAAATAAGAGTAGATCATCTGGAAAACTCAAATAGGTTAGATAGAGTTTTTTGCATATTGGGTGATAATTAAAATTCTTATGATGCTCCAGCTCATTGAGACTTCTGCTCAGGTACTCTATAACTATAGCAAACAAAAATGGGGATTTTGGATCTCCCTGTCGAAGCCCTCTGGCTGCCTCAAATGGTTTTGTCAATTCACCATTAATCAAGAATGAGTAAGAGACAGTGGTTACACATTGCATTACCTAGTTGGTAAATTTTGAGGAAAACCTAGCCTATCCATTACCTAGTTCAAATAATGCCAATCTATCGTATCATAGGCCTTTTGAATATCCACCTTGATCATGCATCTGGGAGACACAGGTTTCCTACTATAAGCTTTAACTAGTTCATGAGCAATTATGATGTTATCAGCTTCTTTTTGACCTGGTATAAACCCTGCTTGAGTTTGTGAGATGACTGATGTAATTACTCATTGGATTCTGAGAGATAGGACCTTAGAAATCAACTTGTATATCACTGAGTAACAAGCTATGTGCCTAAATTCTTTAATAGTAATAGGATTTGGCACTTTAGGCAAAAGGGTAACTGTTGTACAATTGATTGGCTTGTAGATCTTTCCTGTGAAAAAATCTTTAATTGCTGTACATACTTCTAAGTTTATCATTGGCCAAGTTTTTTTGAAAAACATGGCATTAGAACCATCAACCCTTGGGGCTTTATCATCACCTATATAGCATAAACTAGTGTATATTTCTTGGCCAGTCACATCAGCACACAGGTTTATTTTTTGTTGATGAGTCAAGGATGGTCCATTCCTCATGGTAGTCAAATTCACAGTTGTCATATTTTGTACGGATGATCCCATGAGAGTCTGATAGAAGGTGAGGATATCCTTTTAATAGCCTCTGGTTCCACCAATTTTTCCCTTGTCAAAGAAGTGAGTTCTACTACCTGTTTTTTGTTCCTTCTATATTTCATCATAGATGTAAAGTATTTTGTGTTTGAATCACCCAATTTAATCCACATAGCTCTAGATTTTTGCTGAATTATGCTTTCTTCAATGATATTCCATTTCTTCAACTTTAATAGGATTTTCTTCTCTTTCCAAACCAGTTTGTCTGAGTATTGGCTTGCCAAAGTTTGTTGAGTGGTTTGGATTTTATCTCTTAGTTGGTTCACCATATCAGTAGAATGCCTGAAATAAGTGTTATTAAGCTTTCTCAAGTGAGGCTTTAACCCCTTTAATTTATTCCAGATAGCCTTCATTGAGTAGGCTTGTGAACTGGTATGCCAATACCCCTGAACAATTATTGTAAACTCTTCATGAGTAGTCCATATATTAAAAAATCTAAAATGGATCTTGGAAGGGAATGAATAAGAGTGGAACTACAATAGCACAGGAGAATGATCTGAGATATAAGGCAGCTGATAGTCAACCACGAAATGTCCATAGTGTATCATCCATTCATCATTACCCAAGGCTCTGTCTATTCTGCTATATATTCTATTGTCTCCAACCTATTTGTTAGACCGAGAGTAGCACTCACATTTCCATGCTAACTCATTTAGGGATAAATCTTGCACACAGGCTACAAAGTCTTGAATTTCAGCCCTAGTAATAGGTACACCTTGTAATTTATCGTAACATTTCAAAAGTGCATTAAAATCACCCCATATCAGCTATGACTTAGTAGTCTGGGCTGCAATTGTTTTGAGATCAATCCATAATTCTTCCTCAATTCTACAGTATTAAATCCATAGATCATTATCATGCAACACTCTACTTTTTTGTCTCCACTCAATACATTACAGTGTAAATATTGTACCCCTTGAGCTATAGCATCAACTTGATAAACATTTCCATCCCACAACAACCAAATTCTACCATTATTAGCATTACTATAATTATAAAACATATTCTAGCTAGGCACTATACCTTGAGCAATTCCAATAGCTTTATTAAGTTTAACTCTAGTCTCTAGAAGTCCTACCAACTTTAGATGATGCTCTTTAATAAAGTTATTAATTTTTTTTTTGCTTATACCTTTTATTGATACCCCCTCACATTCCAAATTAAACAAGCCATTAATGACTAGTTGATGGTCCTCTCCCCTTATCAAGAGGAGATTTATCTGCCACCACAGTATTTATAGATTGCAGCACCTTAAATCCATTACTTGTATCTACAGATAAAGTTTAGACGTAGCTTTTCTTACTACTCAATGCTGAGGTATGCTGGCCAATTTTAGCCTTTATAGGGATAAAGTTTTCTTCTCTAATTTTGTCCGCAGATCCCTTTCTTATTGGAATTAGATTCTTTAAAGCTTCAATTTTACTGCTGGTGTTTACCTACTTCTGCTCCTTTACCTTGGGCTCTGCATCCTTGGGTAACCAAGTAAGGATTATCTTAGGGGTCTTTTACTTTTGCTGCTACACCTATTTTGGAACAGTTGGGTTTGCTTGGCTGGAGGATATGTGTGCCCCACCATCAAACACCTATCACAATATTTGGGCTTCCAATCAAAATAAATAGGCTGTTATGTATTCCCCTTTTCATCCATTATTTTGATCTCAGTAGGTATAACCTTGGTAACATCAACCTCAACCAATATTCTAGCATAAGAAATCCTAGTTTGTTTTGTCGTACATTCATCCACAAATAAAGAAATTCCAATTGTACTCCCAATCCTACTCAGTGAGTCGCATCCCCAATAATTTAAGGAAAGTTTAGGGAATGTTACCTACAAGGGTATTTCTATTAGGAAATCCGACTTAAAGTCCAGATTAGGTGTCCATTGTTTTAGGATCATAGGCTTATTATTGATACTATAAGGCCCAGAGTAATATTTCCTCATTTTCTTAAAGAGTAATTGATTGTGGTGAACTTATATCTATCGATCCTCATCCTACTCTCTCTCTCTCCCTTTAATGTTAACTTTTAACATTAACTTCAGACAATCTCTGATTGGTCCGGTGGACACCAGCGATGGCGTAGCAGCGCCGGAAATAGGTGCAGCTCCCCTCTCTCTCTCATCCTCTTTCTCTCTCTTTTCCCAACCCCTTCTCCTCCCCCCCCTGTTGTTTTGTCATCTAGCCACTGCTATCGCTAAAGGATTAGTTTCTCCGCCAGCTCAACTCCGGCGATGGAGAATTTATGAAGCACCGATCAGATTCGGTTTAACTGAGGAGGTAAGACATCAATCGGAGACCAACTTCTAGAAACACCAGGAAAAAACCCAGGTGACATTCCGGTGACGTGCAACTAGCCGATTTTTGGCAACTTTACTCCGGCAATCAATTTCGACATCAAAATTACCGTGTCCAACATATGCAAGAGTATTCGGGTGACATCCAAACTTTACTACTTAGTTGTTTTACATTCTAGTTTTGTGTAATTTTATTCTCAGTTTCCTGTGATTATTGCGTGCCTGGTCTGCTTATTGGCAGATATTGTTGTGTATTTTTGTACGTGCTGTTACTATTCTCCTACTGTTTTTCCACTGTCCCTTTGTTTTGGTGGTGGATTATTTTTTTTTGTTTTTATTTTTACCACATATTATCGGTATTTTCACTATCGAGAATTTGTGATTGATTAATCTGCTTGTTAATTTGGTGCCTGCTATCTGTTGCTTGCATATTTTGAAGGTATTTTTGGTGCTTTGTGGGTGCCTTTTACTGCTATGTTGTTGTGTACCATTTTCTTATTATCCGGTTTTGAGTAGTGGCTTTGGGAGTAAATGGTGAAATAGGGTCATATCCTGTGGGGTTGGGGGTTTCCAGAGAGGATAGGTTGAGGGTAGGGTCATGGAACATAGGGACCCTTCAAGGTAAGTCGATAGAGCTGGTTAAGATCCTTAGGAAGAGAAGGATCAATATTGCGTATGTACAGGAGACTAAGTGGGTAGGTTCTAAGGCTAGGGATGTGGATGGGTACAAGTTGTGGTATTCAGGTAATGAGAGGCGTAGGAATGAGGTAGGTATATTAGTGGATGAAGAGCTTAGGGAGCAGGTAGTAGAGGTTAATAGGGTTAGTGATAGGGTGATGACTATTAAGTTAGTTATTGGGGGTTCACGGTTAACATTTGTAGTGTTTATGCGCCACAGTTGGGCCTGCACGAGGAAGGAAAAGAGGAGATTTTGGGGAGTTTTGGATGAGGTGGTTAGTAGCATGCCTAGCTCAAGAAGTTTGTTTTAGACGAAGTGGTTAGTAACATGCCTAGCTCAGAGAAATTTTTCTTAGGAGGGGACTTCAATGGGCACATCGAGGCTTTACCGGTAGGTTATGGGGAGGTGCATGGTGGCTTTGGCTTTGGGGATAGGAATGATGCAGGAGCCGCTCTTTTGGATTTTGCGAGAGCCTTTGAGTTGGTGGTAGCGAATTCCTGCTTCCCGAAGAAGGAGGAGTATCTAGTTACTTTTCGCAGTAGGTTAGTCAAGACTCAGATTGACTTTTTACTGCTTAGAAAAGGGGATAGAGTTTTGTGTAAGGATTGTAAGGTCCTTCCAAGTAAGAACCTTTCGACCCAACATAGACTTCTGGTGATGGACTTGTTTATGAAGAAGGTAAATAAGAGAAGGGGTAGGGAGGGTCAATCTAGAGTAAGGTGGGGCGACCTGACGCCGGCTACTGCTTTGGAGATAGAGGTGAATTTGGAGGGGATGGAGGCTTGGGAGTGTAAGAGGGATGTGGATAGTATGTGGGATACGACTGCAAGTTGCATTAAGGAGAAAACTAGAGAGGTTTTGGATGCCTCGAGAGGCTGGTCTAATCGGCATCGGGGAGATTGGTGGTGGAATGAAGAAGTTAAGAAGAAAGTGGAGTCGAAGACGGTGGCTTACGTAAAGTTGGTGCTGAGTAAGGATGATGAGGAGAGGCAAGTGAGCAGGAAGGAGTACAAGTTAGCTAGGAAGGAGGCTAAGTTAGTGGTCACCGCTGCTAAGACAGTAGCGTTTGAGAGATTGTATAAGGGACTTGAGGAGAAGGGCGGGGAGAAGAGGCTATTTAGGCTTGCAAAAGCCAGAGATCGTAAGGGTCGGAATCTGGACTAGGTTAAGTGCATTAAGGGGAAGAATGGCAGAGTTTTGGTAGATGACATTCTTATTAAGAAAAGATGGCAGTCGTATTTTCATAAGCTCCTGAATGATGAGGGGGACAGAGGCATTGTATTAGGGGAGTTGGAGCACACCGACGAATTTTAGATTTTGGTTTTTGGCGGCGTTTTAAGGTGGAGGAGGTTAGTGAGGCTATTTGCAAAATGCGAAGAGGCAGGGAGATGGGGCTCGATGAGATTCCGATGGATTTTTAGAAATTTGCTAGTGGGATGGGGTTGAGGTGGTTGACTAACTTATTCAATAACATTTTTAAGTTTGCTAAGATGCCTGAGGTGTGGCTATGGAGCACGATGATTCCTCTTTATAAGAACAAGGATGATATTCAGAGTTACAACAAATACCGAGGTATTAAGTTGTTGAGTCACACGATGAAGATTTGAGAGCGGGTGATGGAGCGGAGGTTGAGTAGGATAGTGTCTATTTTGAAGAATTAGTTTGGTTTTATGCTTGGTCGCTCGATGACTGAGCCAATTCACCTAGTGCGGAGACTGGTTGAGTAGTATAGAGAGAGGAAGAGAGATTTTCACATGGTATATACTTGGAAAAGACGTATGACAAAGTCTCTAGGAAGGTTCTTTAGAGATGCTTGGAAGTAAGGGGGGTCCCCATGGCATACATTCATTCGATTAGGGACATGTACGAGGGGGCGAAGACTCAGGTAAGGACTGTGGGAGAGGATTCTAACTATTTTTTGGTCCTGACTGGATTGGACCAGGGATTGACTCTTAGTTCGTTTTTATTCATCGTGGTTATGGATGTGTTGACAAGGAGTATTCAAGGTGAGGTGCCATGGTGTATACTTTTTACGGATGATGTAGTCTTGATTGATGAGTCGCGTCGAGGTGTTAATAATAAGTTGGAGGTTTGGAGACAAACCCTGGAAACTAAAGGTTTCAGGTTGAGTAGGACAAAGACGGAGTACTTGGAGTGTAAGTTTAGTGACACGAGGCAAGAGGACGAGGTGGTAGTAAAGTTGGAGTCTCAAGTGGTGTGTAAGAGAGATAGTTTTAAGTACCTTGGGTCTATGATTCATTGAAATAGAGAGATTGACGAGGATGTCTCTCACCGTATTGGGGCAGGTTGGTTGAAATGGCGGCTCTCCTCGTGAATCCTTTGCGATAAGAAGATGCCTCTCAAGCTTAAAGGCAAATTCTACAGAGTTGCAGTCCGATCGGCTATGTTGTATGGCGCGGAGTGCTGGTCGATTAAGAACTCTCACGTCCAGAAGTTGAAGGTGGTGGAAATGAGGATATTGCATTGGATGTGCGGTATCATGAGGGCTGATAGGGTTAGGAATAAGGCTATTCGGGATAAGGTGGGAATGGCGTCAATGGAGGATAAAATTTGGGAAGAGAGGTTGAGATGGTTTGGGCATGTGATGAGAAGGGGTACAGATGCTCCAGTTCGTAGGTGTGAGAGGTTGGCCTTGGATGGTTTCAAGCGGGGTAGGGGTAGACCGAAGAAATACTGGACAAAAGTAATTAGACGTGACATGGAGCAATTACGGCTCACTGAGGAAATGACCCTTGATAGGAAGGTTTGGAGAAAGAGTATTAGGGTAGAGGGCTAAGGGATGTGGTTAAGTCATAGGCTGAAGTTAGAAGATTTTCATGTAGCTTGGTTGGTAGGGCTAAGGTTGGGGGGAGAGGGTGTTTTTTGTTGGTTCATGTACTTATTTGAGGTTGTTGTATCGTTGTTATTTTATCATGTTGTATGCTTGCGATATTTAAACACGGTCTCAGTCCTTTTCTTGAGCCGGGGGTCTATTGAAAATAATCTCTCTACTTCTTCGGATGTAATGGTATGGACTGTGTACATTCTACCCTCCCCAGACCCCACTATGTGGGAATATACTAAATTTTTTGTTGTTGTTGTTGTGTATAAGGCCCATAGTATAATATCTCCTTCATATAAGCTTCTGTCTGGAATTTCACAATGTAATACCCTTCATCATAGTAATATAATTCAGGTTTAGCTATAGAGGTCCAGTGTTGAGCTGTGTATCTTTTCATAAAGTTAAATCCAAGCATTTCCCCTATCACATAAAGCACTAACGAGAGTTTTCATTTATTCTCCTCCTTATCTAGTTCTTGTTGATCTAATTGAACCACAACATCACCATTGACTTGCTTAGGGTGACGTAATTTAGTGATATCCCATTACTAGCTACTCTATTACCTGCAAACAAATTGACTAACTGGTTACCTTGTTCTTCACTGATTTTTGAAGTTCTTCCTTATTTTCATGTATTGGCGACTGATCTATTACTGGATCCTAAGATTCCACTGGTAGCTTACCCAACGCTTTAGCACTGTGTTGAGCAACAGTACTTTGTTGGGCTAGATTCGATGGATTGTTGTTTTCCACCCTCAAATCACCTGGTAATTCTACTGGGCTCCGCACTAGTGATCTCTGAGTTGGTTTTTGAAGATTTCGAATGGACCGATTGAAGTTGGGTACACTTTGTTCCACTTGATGCCGTATTAGCTTGCTCTCTCAGGTCTTTCGTTTGACTACCTACAACTTTGCTTCCTCTTGAATTCTCAACAATGGATAATATCTCCTTCCTAGGCCTCCCTCATCGTCTCTGACCCGCCATACTCCCCTCGGTGCACGTTAGCTTAACCTACGCCGAGAGCATTTATTATATTATCCTAATTTTACCTTTGTAATTAATTTTTTTTAGAAGTATAAATATTGTGAACAAATAATTTAATTGAAAACACAACATAAGTTTAAGATTGTGCAACTCAATAATTTTCACAATATATCGTATAACATTACTTATGTCAAGAGAATATATATCTTAATTCATAGCTTCTCAAATTATCTTCAACTGAAGTGATTGATCCTGTTAGTTCCAACAAATTGATCTCTTATCTCTATTGCTCAATGTTTTTTTTCCATGTTACTTGATGGATATAATTGTGAGTTGCAGCTGTGGAAGGACCAATTTTTAAGGTCGCTTTGTACCCCAATTACACATATAAAAGATGTATGTGACTAACTACTCTGTGTAATGTGTGACAATGAAGCTGGAATAATCTATATATAGATCAAGAATGATTATGTAAGTATGGCATAAGTCTTAGAGGGTTGTCACATCTCATACAAGGGTGACACATGTTAGATATGTGAGGCATGTCATGCTGACATATTATATGTTGTGACAAGAGTCATGATATCAACCATGCATGTGTGACACATGTCAAATATGTTGATATATACGTGCCACGTTTCTCGGCTATTTTATTGTATGTTTATGCATGAATACCTTCTAATCATGAAATAGTCATTTAATTCTTCATTTTTCTTCAAAGTGAAAAGTTACTTAATTAACAGCTTATAGAATTACCACATAAGTTTTAATCAATATTTTTTACTTATTAAATTCACTTTTATCAGGTGGAACATATTATGTACAATATCTAGACAACATTAAACAATTTTCTGATAATTGTTTCTAGCTGTCAAGACAACAATAAAGAAATTAAAGAACAGGAAAAATTAAACAATCTTTCTTGTTATAAAAAAATAATTTAATAATAAAAGAACAATTCAATAACTTCAACACTATTAAAAATAAACTAAGCTAGTTTACGTGCGTTGCACGTGTATTCAATGCTAAAAAACAAAGTTGCATATATAAAGAACAAAAAAATAAATATTTTTGAACACTGGAAGTTTCAAATAAAGATATTGATGTTTTTACTCTTGTCAATCATAATTCTTTCTATTTTTAAATGGTAAAAAAAAAAATCAATCGGACAAATAGCTTTAAAATTTTGTATTTGCAAAATCCTGAGTGTTTTTTCTTTGTTTTGTTTTCTCCTTCGATTTTCTATAGTTAATGCTTTATTCATGGGTCTTAAGTTACTAAGTTAAACATTGCTAAAAAATGTAGACACCATTTTGTCAATATTTTATAAGAAATTTGTGCTTTTATATATAATAATTATATACATTAATAAGATAGATAAAACTTTAATTAAAAAGAAAGAAACTCATATGAATCTAAAAGGACAATAAGTTATTGAAATTTAATATTCCTAACAGAGTTGACAGTTAGTTTTTGGAGTTAATTAGGATGTGGAGCAATTATAAACAAAAAATTATAGAAAAATTAAAGTGCTAAATATTTTTAAAAATAATTATATATAATTATTAGCAAAATAATCAAATGACCATTTTTAAATATAAGAAAAATAATTTAATTTTTTCATTTCATTTTTTTAATATCAGCTCATAATTTGTAAATAATAACTATAATTATATCTAAAATATTTCTTTTACCCTTTATAGTATTTAATTAATATTAGTTAAACTAAAGTTAACTTTAGTTAGATATTTTTTATTGGATTATTAGCTAGTTTAGTTATAATTAAATCCAAAATTTGGTTAAGATATTATAATTACATTCAAAGATATTTTTACGCATCAAAAGATTCATTTTAAGTGTTGAGTCTTCAGTTCACTTATCCTTTTCATTAAATTTCACGTAAAAACTTTACCATAGACAGATTTATGGCTAAAATATTTCAGATGTTGAACGTCGAAATTATTAATTTACCTTTTCACATTCAGACTATTGTGTAAAGAGTTTTTATTTAGTGCCAAACTTCAACAACTAATGAAAATAAATAAGACAAAAGAAAAATAAATAGAAAATGAAACAACAATAGTGAAATTCCCCTTGACGAAGAAAATTGATTTACGAAAATGCTAAATCAAGTCTTGTTCATGTTATTCATTAATCAACTTAATTAGTTAGACCACCAATAATTTATGAAATTCTAAATTCAGAAAAAAATAAAAAAAATTCATGGCCAAATGTCCCTTAAAAAGCTTGAATTCCTTTTTATATTCTAACAAACTCTTTTCAAAAATATTTATTAATGTATTTTTCAACTTGTGATAAACAAAATCACCAAAGAACATAAATATATGTGACAAACTTACAACAATAATAATTTAATAGTTACTCTTTCAATCTAAAGCCACCATTTCCTTAATGATTTAGCTAGAAAGCACTGGCTTTCAAAAAACCCCAAACCAATAAATAAAAAAGAAGAAAGAGGTGGAAGAACAACTTAAACAAATTAAGTTTTAACAATTCATAAAGCAACTTCACAAATTGCCTGAAAACATGACATGAAACATAACAACTCAACCTCGTAACTTCACTTCTAACTCCACATGCAGTACCTTATAGAATCTCAGTTATGATAGTTGTGAGAAAAATAAAATACCAATAAGTAATAGTTAAAAAAAGGTCAGTGTACTTGCATAGGAAGAAGGTTAAATCTGAAGTCAAGTTTGAGGTAGCACCACTGCAACTTCCATAACTCTTCTCCTTGAATTTCTTTGCTATTTTGGTAGTAAGGTCCTGATCAACTAATACACGCTACTTGACACTTCCAGCTTGACCAAACATTAATATTCCTTCCCTAGTCTACCTCATAAAGGCTTTCTTCAGGTATTCGAAACTACATCCTATTAGCTAGCTTCTACATATCCGTGATAGCATATCTGTCTTTCATATACATATACAATGTTTTAATACATTTCTTTTGGAATTGAGACTCCTTAAGTCAAATCAAAACGTTTCTTTTAAAATTGAGACTCCCTAAGTCAAATAAAAAACAATAAGGTAGTTAATGTACATTCACAAATTTGTCATATCAAATGTAATAAAAATAAGAATTTGCTTGAAATAATTTATCACGAAGTCTCAATAGCTTGCTACTCATGAATCCCCCTTTTCCTCTACAAAAATATCAAAGAATTAATTAATAATAACTTACATAAATTTATATATATATTGATTGAAAAAAGTAATAACTTTACAAAGAAAAAAAATCATGTTCATACTAATAACTCAAATAGAAAAAAAAAAAATTTAATCCAAGTAAAAGTTAAAAGAAAAGGAATTTAACTCCTTCATTAAAATTAATTTGATTATATTGCATACAAGAACAAAAGACGATAAATATGAATGCAAGAAGACAATTGGAATCAAAATCAATATAAGAGGAAAAAGTAAAGTAGAATAAGTTTCTTGTAAATTTTAACCCAAAATATTACTTAAATAGGATTGTACATTTTTTTTTTATATATATAAGACAAAATTCTAATTGATTTAGAAGTGTTAAATATTATGATTTCTTACCTAAAGTAAATAGGATTGTACAAATTCTTTTTTATATAAGGTAAAATTTTAATTGATGTAGAAGTGTTATATATTATGATTTCTTACCTAGAGTAAATTATCAAACCTAAAGAAGTTAATAATAAAATTAATTATCAACAAATATTTACCCAAAAATTAAAGGACAATTACATGATGAAAAAAAGGAATAATCTACTATAAATAATAAAATAAAACTGAGTATTAAAGCAATAATTAAACTTAAATTAAATAAACGTAAACTGATTCCATCTCAAAGCCAATTACCTTAAATAATTTAATTTTTATAATAAACATAAATTGAGTGCAAGTCAAAGATAAATTATCAAAAATAATTAAACATTTAATAAACGTATGATCCAAAAAAACCTAATGGAAATAATTTTTGTATGGAAAAATTAATTGGAGGAAAAAGGTGAAAAAACTATTTAGTCTAAAGTAGAGCATTTTAATGAGGGGGAAAAGTTCAAATCACTTTTCTAAGGGTCTTCACACTTATGTTTGATTATTATTGAAAAATAAATAATTTTATTTATTACAGAGACTTTTAATAAAGTGCAAAAAGTTCGAATCACTTTTCAAACATCCTTCATGCTTTAATATAATAATATAAATATAAACATATATTTTACTATAAGCACATATATATTTTATCACCAGAAGTTTCAAGTGGTTGATGGATCATCATCTTTGCGTTTGTCATGCATTATCTCTTTTCCTTGTTGGTAGAGACTAAGAGAGACACATCAATTTAAATCATATTTGTAGTACGATTATTTTTTTTCTCTATATTAATTGTTTTTCATTTTTAAAGTCAAATCTTTACAAAATAAATGATTACTACGCACTTAAAAATTCTAAAAATTTAGTACTTTTTAAATTTTTCTTATTCTAACGCTTTTATATTTATTTCTAGATTTTTCAAATCTTCTTAAAATCAAATTTAGTTTATTTAGAAATTTTAAACTAATGAAAAAAATATTACTTTCATAAATTTGATAACTTCTAATAAAGAAAGGTTTTACCATAAATATATTTAATTCATTTTCAACTCTTAAATATTAGAAAAATAGTGAAAAAATAATTTTATCTAAAACAAAGATTTTTAACGAACGACAAAAAATTTAATATATTATAGATTATAGGTATAGATAGATCTAGACGATATATATTAGAGAATAGAGATAAGATAATTGTGTTTGACCTTGCAATTTTATAAGGTAAATATTAATTGATTTCAAAATTCAAAATATTAAACTCTTTAAGAAAAACACTAACTCAACAAAAGAGTTAGGATTTACGCTGATTTGCATGACTGAGTGGATAATTCGACATGACAGTTAATATACATTGAAAATAAATTAAAGATTTAGTTACAATTAGAATACACATTGAAAATAAATTAAAGATTTAGTTACAATTAGATATCGAACATTCTATCTTCATCTATGGATCCTTTATTGATACTTATCCAATTCGACGTACTGATTCAATTCAAAAATTATGTTTCGTAATTTCATAATTCAATTTTATTTGCAATTATGTAAAATAAAGATGAAAAAACTATATGTCTTAGTAAACATAAGCTCCTATTTACTTTAAGTTTTAATTAATTACAATTCATAGTCCTCTTGCTAGTTACTTCTCCTTCTCTCTCTTCCAATCTTGCTGATCGGCTCCCTTTCATCTCACCCTCTCTGCTGCCTCCCTCCATCTCTCCCTCTCGTTGACTCTCAGCTCTCTTGTTTTCTATCTCATTTTTTCTTTAAAAAGACTTTGTTTACTTTAGCAAATCATAATTAAAGTGTGCTAAATTATAGAAAGAGTGTGTGGCCATGACTGGTAAGTGATAAGTCACCTAGATTTTCGTAATTAAATCTATCCTTAAATATTAGGTAATACTAAAATTTAGGAATTTCAAATCAATTAAAATTCTATTTTATGAATATTACTTCCTCGTTTGAACTAAATAACACAACTATTAAGTATCGTATATGTCAACTGCAATGTAAATTTCTTATTAGTGTTTTTTCCATTTTTAATTCTTCTCTATATTTTTCACATAAGTTTCTATACCATTGTTGTAAATATTTTATTCTTGCTCCTAACGTATCTACTATTTTTGCTTCTTCCCAACTTTTTATTATTTTCGAACTAAATGGCTCGGGTAATTTATTAAAATATAATTTTCTTATTTCTTTACTTTCTTCTATACTATATGCTCCTTTGTAATAATATTCTTTAAATGCGCAAGTATATCCATCTATATAACACATATTACATATTGCTAATTTTAACATTAAATTTCTATTTGTATCTTTTTCTTCATTTTGTTCTTCTTCGATTGTTGTCGTACTACCAAATTCATCTTTTATAGCTGTTTCATATTTTTTTAATAATTCTATAGGTGTTAGTTTAGTTGTTGTCGATGATGTTCCTTCTATAGGTTTATTAGTTCTTAATACTTTTTTGCTATTTTCGGTTAGATTTGCAAACCATAGTTTTACTGATCCTATTAATGTTTTTTCTATATATTCCGGTGCATCTGTTATATTTATATTATTATCTAATAATTGTTTTGTCATATATCCTATCCATAATTGTATTGTTTTTTCTGTATCTATTACACAATCTAGATCTAAAAAGTTATAATTTTTATTCACTATTTGTTTTGGTGTCCATTTGTCATATTCATTATATTTTTTAAACTTATTCTTATAATATATAGGTTTCCTTATTTCTGTTGTTTTAGGGATTATATTTTCATTTTCTTTTTTATCAAGAGTATTTATTTCTGTTTGGGTATTTTCTAAGTTTTCCTCATTAATATTTTGTTCTTCATTGATTTCTAAATTTTTTGTATTTGTTAATATTTCTGTGTATGTTTCACTATCTTCGGACTCATAATTATCTGTTTCTTCAATATCTATATTATTTATTTCTAATTCTTCATTTTTTATTTCTAATTTTTCCTTAAATTGATTTATCTCATTTAGTAATTTCTGTTCTCTATCTTTTTCTTCTTTTTCTTTCTGTCTTTGTTCATACAGTTCTTTTAACATTTGTAATTCTTTTTCTAATTCAGCAATTCTACTATTTTTGGTTTCTTCTATTTTTCGTATTTCTTCCGTAGTTTGTTGTTTTATTTTTTCTATTTCTTTTTTCCTATCTATCTCTTCATTTTCTTTTTCTATTCTTACCATTGCTGTTAATTTATCTTCTAATTTTAATTCTTCTTTTTCTAACATTAGATATAAATGTTCACCTATTTTCTTATATCTTCGTCCTAGATTAGAAAATACTATTTTTATTTTTGATCCTTCGTAGTTTTCATATATTTTTTCATCTATTATAAATTCTTCTTTATTCATTTTATTGTGAATAGGTCATGTTGATATACATATTCTAAACTATCTATTTGTGATTCTAGTTTTGATATTTCATCTTTTTGCGTATCTATTGAATTTTTACTAACTCCGGCAAATATATTATAATGTAGTCTTTCTATTCTTATTTTTAATTCTTTACGTTTTTCAGAGATAATTTGTTTTAATTCCTTATATCGTTGTATTTTATTCATTTTAAATTATATTTATAATATCTCGGTGGATATCTAAATCTAATTTTATCATAATTAGGTGGTATATGTTTCATTCTTCTAGATTTTAAATGTGTTATTAATTTTGATTCAATACTAGATATTAATGTAATTAAGTAGGCTAGTTTTTGTGGATTTTCTTTTGTTTTATTTAGACTTATATATTCTGGATAATTACTAATTAACGATTCTTTAATTTTTCTAAAAGCTTCTCTATTTTTAAACGGTCTTCTCATAATTAATTTATTCTAAATCTAACTCTAACTCTAACTCTAATTTATATAACTCTTCCGTACTGTTTATCTTGCTGTGCTCTGATACCATTTGTAGGGGGTGCGCGGATTTAATAGATTAAATAGATTTAGTAGGTTTCTAGTGAATCTATTTTTATTAGTGCGTGGATATTTTGTTTCAATATCTTTACTTATTTCGTAAGATATATTCATTAATTATTTTATCTTGTTGTAATTGCAGAGTTACAAATTCTTGTATAATAATTTATCCTATCTGTGCTATAAAGATAAAAATAAGATAATAATGGAGCAGATACAGAGCAATAATGGAGATATAGCAGATACGACAAAATCAGCGGACGACAAGAAAAATATATTGTATAGATTCTTTACGGAAAAAGGATAGTAATTATTGTAAGTTACTATTCTTTGTAGACTTTATGTAAGGATAGTAATTATACTTGTAGACTTTTTATAAGTTACTATTTTATAGGCTTTTTAGGTACCTAGATAGGCTTTTTGACTTTTTGAACATTAGCTTTTGTTTTTTCTTTATGTAAAGACGTAAAGCTTGTAAAGTTTCATTCTATATATATCAGAAGCAGAAGGCATTGCAAAGGGCAAGCCTTCATGCGTTGAAGCATCCTCTCTCTCCAATCCACAAAAAAAAAAATATTTTACTCAGTTAATCAGATAAACATACTCCAATGGAAAAAGCTATGGAACAACAAAATTCAGAAATAACAAAGCTACCCGAACAGGTATATCTATTTATGATTATGAATAGCTAATTTCATAATTCCCAACAATCATGATATGATAAAATAAATTCATATTAGTTACTTTATAGTAGAATTATTCGAAGAATAATATGTTAAGAAGTTTATTAACAAAGAGGAAACGGAGAAATATCCCTAAGGACTATGCCATCCTAAAGGTAAAACCAATGAGGCAAGAAGCCGTGGCGGGGAGTAACCAGAGTAGAGGCTCTGTTTAAGGGAAAAAGTATCCGGATTACCATGTTAATAGTGACAGAAGAACATATTATTTAAGAATAATCTAGTATATAGTAAGCTAAGATGACTATATTTTATGTACATGGTTGAAGGGAATATTTTGAAAAAAGCAATTTTATGAAAATGAATGATAATATATCTGATATGATGGTAGATAAATTTAAGATACTTATTTTGTATGCACTTAGAAATATAAAAGTAGCAGATATAAGAAAAATAATATTAGAAAAAGCTTTTGGTAAATATTACATGACTAGAATAAATTATATACCACAACTACCTAACTACTCTTATAAATACTTACGATGATAAGTTACATAAAATTTTTAGAAAAAGATATAAAAATTATGCAGTTACTAGAAAAACAGATAAAAATAAATATAGATAAATACATGGAAAATAAAGATATAAAATTTCTTAATAAAAATATGCAAAAGCTACTAAGGCTGAAACAAACAACTACAAAATATAATAAAACCAATTTTAAAAAATAGATCATTTAGATTATCTTAAAGTTTTAATATTATATATACTTAAAAACATAGAAATTATAGATATTAAGAAACTAATATTAGAAAAAGTAATAGACTACGAAATTGAAACTATAAATTGCCTAGAACAGTTATACGAAGAAATTTACCCAGAAGAATATTATTCAGATTAAAAGAAAATGTTAGAATATATTAGAAAAACTAGAGAAAATCAAGAAAACCTAAATAATGAAATTAATTATAGAAACCGAATTAGACAAATAATGAAAGACCTAAAAGAAAAACTAATATGGATAGAAAAAACCTTAGAAAATTTAGATAAAAGTACATGTGATAGTTTATATAATTTAAAAAACTCACTACGAGAAGAACAACACAAAATAATAAATAACATTGTTTTTATAGTGAAATCTACCTTGTTCTAACCCATTGTCGTCAATGTTGCTCACAATCAAGATATTTGATATGTCTCTATTAAACTTGTAACTCTGATTTAATTTTTCCTCTCATAGTTTTTCTATTAACAAGATGTAAGAGTATCCAGGATAAAGCTTACACTGAGGCAAGTAATGCAAAATTGGACCAAGAAAGATGTATAGACGGAGGCCAACCTACAGCAGTACCCGAACATTTATTCGAAAGAAAAATAAATTATTAATTTCTACTTACCTTTGTCTTCATGTATGTGGCTGCAAAGTAAAGCAAACATAAGCAGAATTGGAGAGAAACTATACTAATAATTTATTTCATATAAAACAGATGTCAAGTAAAATCAATTTATGGTGAAAGCAGTCAAGAAATTAGCATAAAAATCCCAACAACAAAATGATAAAAGCGTTAAAGTCTAAATTTCTCATATAATCAAGAATTGAGCATTAAAAAATTCCCAGTTGCTATTAAATTAAACACAAAATATATAACACTACAGTAAAAAAAATATAATAGATATCTCAAAAGGTAATTAAGCAATCAGGTCAGCATAAAAATACATAATAGACAACACACAATTTCATATACAAAGAAAAACGTAACGATTTTTTTTCTTGTACTGCTTTCACTTTTTAAGTAAAAAAATATCCTTCTTCTCTTTATTTATATATTGTTGTAATTGACTCTTTAATTTGACACTTTCCACCTAGGCAAAAGTTTTGTCTTACCATCTATTCCAGTATTTTTTAATTTAGTAAAAGTATATTAATTCTCTTATTATATATTTTAGAAGTCAATATTATATTTAATATTATAAAAATAATAATTTAATAATTAAAGAAAAAGATTAAAAGATAATTTTATCTATTATGTAAATGTTTAATGAATGTCAAAAAATTTAAAGAATGATTTTAAACCTATTTCATAGAATTGAAGTGGGTACTTTTTTCCAGTTACTGTCTTCTTCTTCTTCTTCTTTTTTTTTTCTTTTTTTTTTTTTTTAAATCTTAATTAGATATTTTTTCTTTACCGAAAATTTAGGACAAAAACAAAACCTTTTTTTTTAAAGTCCTCCGACCCTTTTCTTGGGGTAGAAGGTCACACACAATAAAACACCAAATAAAATATTACCATAAATTTAGAAATTTTGTTATAAGTAGAAGATCTTTTTATTTTTCAGTTAATGTCTTTTTTTTTTTTTAATTTTAGAAAGAACCTTAATTAGATTTTTTTCTTTATCAGTAATTTAGGACAAAAACAAAATCTTTTTTTAAGTCAATCGACACTTTTTTTTGGGTAAAAGGTCACGCAAAATAAAATACCAAACAAAATATTATCATAAGTTTAGGAATTCTGTTATAAGTAGAAAATCTTCACTATTAATTTTTAATATATTTATTATTGTCATTAATTTTGATAACTTCTAATAAGGAAAGGTTTTACCATAAATATATTGAACTAATTTTCAACACTTAAATATTAGAAAAAAAATAGGGAAAAGACAATTTTATCTAAAGCAAATATTTTTTTTGAAGGACAAAAATTCAAATTACTTTTCTGATATCTACACACTTTTAATATATTATAAATATAGATATAGATTATAGATATAGAATATAGATAAAGATTATAGATATAGATAAAAGACAAAAGGCATCTTTTCCCCCCGAACTTGTCGCCACAACTCACTTTATTACTTAAACTTAACTTCCGTTTATTTACCCCCCTTAACATCTTTAAAGTGAATTATTTTTATCCCTCAAAACTGAATACCACTCTCACGACGGAGAGGGCGCTACACACGCGCCACGTCATTGCCAAATCAGTGTCATGTCATTTTCCACGTAAGAATTTTTTTTTTTTTTAAATAATCTCACACACTAACTTTTTCTATATTTTTTATATATATATATATATATATTTAAAAGAATATATTTTTTATAAAAAAATATATTTTATATAAATAAAATAGATCCCACCCCCCTTCCTTCTTCTTCTTCACAACCCCCACCCTCTTCGTTCTTTCACAACCCCCCCGCTCCACCCCAATTCCTTCTACTTCTTCAATAGACAGCAACTCCCGTCCCCTCCCCTTCCTCCTCCTCCTCCTTCTTCTTCTTCTTCTTCTTCATATAAAAGCACCACTTTTTCCATTTCTTTCACCATTGCCACAAGCTGTTTCAATGAATTGTTTTCTTCATCAAATGCAAAATTAACTTGAATTAGCTTGAGCAAATCCATCAATGAACTAAATATAAGTGCATGATCACAAAAATACATCAATACACAAAATCTCAAATCCAAATTCTTTCACATTATCCAAAATCCAAAATTTCAAAACTCCTAAATTTTCAATTTCTTACCCAAAAATGTCTACAAAAATAGCATAAACAGTCCGAAATTCGAAAATGGCATAGATGATATTCACATGACATGAAATTTTTGGCTAAGAATCAAACTTGTTCATCAATCTTGAACCCTTTTTGATTGTTGAAAAATAAAATTTTAGATTAATTAAGACTTGATAAGAAGGAAATTACGAAGAAACGAGGTAGGGATATGAAGAAGATGAAAAAATGGAGTGTTGGGGGTGGGGTGGGGGTGGGCGTGAGGGTGGGAAAGGGGAGTGATGAAGAAGATAAAAATGTCTTCTATGAAGACATTTTTCTTTTAATGTTATATATATATATTTATTATTATTATTATACACATATATATATATATGTATGTATGTATAATAATAATAATAATAATAATAATAATAGCAATAAAGTGGTCTTTAAAAAAAAAAATTCATTCGCTTTTTTTTTTTGCCACATCAGCTATAGGGGGAAATTTAATCCGTTTGAAAGTTGTTAAGGGATAAATAAATAAAAGTTAAGTTTAAATGTTAAAGTGAGTTATAACGACAAGTTCAAGAAAAACAAATGTTTTTTCTTTAGATAAAATAAAATAACCATTTATGGTATAACAAGGGCTGTTGCCAGTTGCAGTGGCCTGCCGTGCTCCCTCGCAATTACGCCAGCCCAACCAAGTGGAAAGTTATAATAAGACTAAAGGCAAATAGTAAATTTATTTATGAAATAGATGAAATGGAATAAATTTATCCATAAGTAATAATTGGAGTTAAATATATTATTGATATTATTAGAATGAGTTTTAATTTTATCTTTATGTTTAAATGGCCGAAGGTTAGCATCTAATGAGTAATGATGTCACATTTTCATTTTTTTTTTTAATAGAGAAATCTGTAATCAATAGTAGGTCAAGAGTTCTTTTGCATCATATTTAAGAAATTTTTCTGTTGAGGTAAAGAAGTAATATTACTTGATCAATATAAATTAATTGTATTTTTTTCAGCCAGTAAAGACTAAAGATTTCCCTAAAGTATTTTCTACTTCTGGCCATGAATTAGATTAGAATTATTTAAAAGTGATTATATTCTTCTGTCGTGTTCGAATAGGGACAAAAGATCTTGAGACAATTACTTTTTAAACTTAAGACAAATTTACAATTAACACCTCAGTAATAATTGTTGTTGAAAACTACAAACAACTGAATATAATAAATATTTAATGAAAGAAAAATTATATATTAAGACATGCTAATAAAGATGAAATAATCGAACCCCTCCTAATTGATGATCTTTTTACAAAACATGTAAAAGAAAAAACAATCAATAATTTGATTCGACCGAATAAGTATTAATTAAAATCTGGACTAGAAATATCCTTTAAATATTAAAATTGGTTCAAAAATATCCCCTATTATCTATTGCGTCAAAAATACCACTCAATCCCCTTTTATAGCTCAAATATACACTTACAACTAACGACAATTTTTTAATGATAATTAAAAATTTATTTATTAAGTATCAACTTTTTATTGTAAATTAAACTAATATCAATCATATTATCTTAAAACCAAACTCAGACCCAATTAAAACTATCGGACCCAATTTATTAAATACGATTCAACTAATCTCGAATTAGTTATCCCATATATATGACGGAATAACTAATTTTAAAATACATAATTTCAAAATTAATTATTTTAAAATAATTTTCTTAATTAAATAATCTTGAATTAAAGTTATGTCAATGTGCACACTCTAAGTTTATAACCTTACACATACGGCATAAAGAATTGAAATAAAAATATTATGAAAACAATAATTATATTTTTTATAAAATGAATTAAAAAAAAGTTTATTCTTTTAGAAACGTCACATCCGCAGCACTCTGCCTCACACGTACATTATGCACCCCAACAATCCATGTGCCTTACGAACACCAACCACTGGGAAATTTAAGACAAGATAATTGTAAAACAAACATTATCCATCTCAATTTACATGATTATGTTTATTTGAATATGAGATTCAAAAACAACTTCTCTAGAGGTAGTGGTATAGGTTGTGTACATTTTACATCTTATAATGTAGGAATATATGGTGTTTGTTGTTTGTTGTTGAGATTCAAAAACAACCTTATTTACCATTTATAATCGAAATAGATTATAAATATTTGTGTTGACTATATATTATGTCACAAGAAATTTTATATTTTTCTATATAATAGAAGAGAAGGTTTCGACATACCTGCTTCAGCAGGATGTTTGCTTCGTGATTTTGTTATATCACCTCTAATTAATTATTATAAATTATTTATACATTAAAAAATTAATAATATTTAGAGATAATACATCAAAACCCCCTGAACTTATCCCGACAACTTACTTTAGCACTTAAACTTTACGGTTAATTATTTACCCACTAAATCTTTTTGAAGTGATTATATACCACCTTAAAAATACAACACTACTCTCACACACTTGTGCCACATCAGCGCTGCCTCAGCTTCACATCAACGCCACATCAAAATTTTTTTTAAAAAGTGACTCCTCTAATTTATTTATAATACAATATTAAAAAAAGAAAAGAAAACTTGCATCAACAATTAAATTTTTTATACACATTTTTTTCTTATAAAATTGATGAAATCTAATAAAAATGGAGATAGAGGGTTTGAAGAAGGAGAAAGGGAATTGGCGGGGTGGGGTGGGTTAGGGGTGAAGGCGTAAGAAAAAAATAAAAGAAAAGGGTGTAAGGGTGCGGGGGTGTGGGGTGAGGGTGAGGGGGTGGGTGACATTGGAGAAGAAAGGGTGTGATTTGGATATATAAGATAAGAAAGGGTGTAGTTTGGATATAGAGGAGAAGAAAGGGTGTGATTTAAATATGTATATTATATAAAAGTGGAACCATTTTTTTAAAATTAAATCACACGTTTTTTTTTCTTTTTTCTTTTTTAAAAATGCCACGTCAGATTTTGGATTTAAATTAATTCACTTTAAAGATATTAAGGAGGGGGGGGGGGGGGGGGAGTAAATAAATGCGTGTTAAGTTTAAGTGCTAAATAAGTTGGAGTGACAAGTTCAGGGAAGTTTTGTTGCATTATCTCTAATATTTAATTAAAAGAGTAAAATAAACATTTATGATATGTCTACTTTATCTGCTTCAATCGTGATTTTTACTATATCACCCCTAATTAATTATTATAATTCATTTATGTATTAAAAATTAATAATATTAAATTTATAATTTTACTATATCGCCCTTAATTAATTATTATAAGTTAGTTATGTACTAAAAATCAATAACATTTAATTAAAAAAAGTAAAATAGATATTTATGATATGTGGGTTTCAACACTAATTTTACTATACCACCCCTAATTAATTATTATAAGTTATTATGTATTAAAAAAATAATAATATTTTATTAAAAAATTAAAATTTACATTTATAACATGTCTGCTTTAGCTACTTCAATCATAATTTTACTAAATATCACCCCTAATTAATTATTATAAGTCATCTAAGTATTAAAATATTAATACTATTTAATAAAAAAGGTAAAATATATAAAATAATAATTAACTCTTGATGCTTTAAACTAACTTGACGTCTTATATGGGGTCCACTTAAATTTTTTTTCACAAGTATTTTGTTTATAGTAATTTTGCTATATCACTTTTAGTTAATTATTGTAAGTCATTCAAGACATGTCTGTTTCGCTGCTTCAATCGTGGTTTTACTAAACTACTCATAATTAATTATTATGGCCATTAAAGCATTGTGCCGCTTAAATTGAAATATAAAAAGTATTAAAATCACAATAATTAAAAATTTAAATTATTTAAAAAATATAATTGACTATCGATGACACAAAAATTTGGACAAGGAAAGTAACATATATTATTTGAAATTTACATAAAAAATATTATAAATTACAGTAGTTAACAACTTAAAATATTTGAAAATAATTTAATCTGTCATATATTTCAAAAAATATGTAAAAAAATACTATAAATCACAATAATTAACAACTTAAAAAATTTAAAAGATATAAAATATTTGATTCACTCTCAAAATTATATTAGTGTCACTTAAATTGGAATAGAAGAAAAGTATTATAAATCACAGTAATTAAAAACTTCAGTTATTTAAAAAATATGATTGACTATCAATGCACAAAAATTTGGACGAGAGTAACGTATATTATTTGAAAATTACGTAAAAAATATGCATGACTAGATAACCCTTTATTATATGATTAAAGACCTAAACTTAAAAACGCACCAAATTTTGTCATTTATATGAATAAAATATACATAATTATCTTGTGAGACTTGGTTCCTTAAAAAATACTATCAAGTAAGTTAATATGTTAACTTTGTGTATTCACGTTTTATAATTCATAATTTGAATTAACATTAATTTAACTTATCGTACACAATTAAAATATTTTAATGTTGGGCCCGTGCTAACACGGGCCATGCTCCTCTAGTATTTATTATATAGAAGAGAAGGTTTCGACATGCCTGCTTCAGCAGCTGCTTGCTTCGTGATTTTACTATATTATCTCTAATTAATTATTATAAATTATTTATATATTAAAAAATTAATAATATTTAATTAAAAATAAAATAGACATTTATGACATATCTGCTTCAGCTGCTTTAATCGTAATTTTATTATATCACCCCTAATTAATTATTATAAGTCATTTATATATTAAAAAACTAATAATATTAAATTCGTAATTTCACTATATCACCCTTAATTATTATAAGTAAGTTATGTACTAAAAAATAATAATATTTAATTAAAAAAAAGGTAAAATAAACATTTATAATATGTCTGCTTCAACAGTAATTTTAATATATCACCCCTAATTAATTATTATAAGTTATTTATATATTAAAAAACTAATAATATTTTATTACAAAATTAAAATTTACATTTATAACATGCCTGCGTCAATTACATCAACCATAATTTTATTACATATCACCTCTAATTAATTATTATAAGTCATCTAAGTATTAAAAAATTAATAATATTTAATAAAAAGGGTAATATATATGAAATGATAATTAACTTTTGATGTTTTAAACTAACTTGAGAAAATTGAAGGAAATGTATCTTTTAAGTTTGGAATGAAGGATTGGTGACATTGATCAACAAATAGGGTCAAACATTATTAGGAAACTTGATTAAGTTAATTGTGGACTTGATTAATGTTTTCAAAACTTTCTAATCTTTTCAAAAATACAAATCAACCCAACCCACACCCCTCTTCAATCCAAATCAACCACTCTCTCTCTCTCTCCAGCTTCTCTCAACTCTCTTCCAACCAACAGTTCTGCAAAATTTCTCCCTTCAACCTCCGACGACAAATAGTCGGGCGAGTTTCTTTTTGATTTTCAACCGTCAATCGACGTGAAGACTTCTCCGAAGACAACAACTTCGAGTTCTTCGTCGTCCCATTTCCCTTTTCACAGATAAAAAATTATGAAGAAACAGAGGAACTTGAGCCAACTACTCTTCTAGTATTGAAATGTGGACTGAATAAAATCCTAATTTCTGGCATTTCTTCTTCTTGTTGTAGTACTATTGATTCAAATTTATTGGTGATTTTTTATCACAGTTAATGTTCTTAGTGTATATGTGTGATGTGTTGGTGTTGCTGGGTTAATTTATTGTTTGTCTTGATAAAAATGGTATTGCAACAGATGAAACATCTGATATAATAGAAGAAACATATGATGCAATAGATGAAAATCTGATGCAACATATGAAAATATGATGCAACAGATAAAAATTCGATGCAACAGGTAAATAATCTAACAAATCATTCATCTGTTGGGACAGACCACTCTTCTGTTTGGAAGAAATCTAAACAATATTGATCCAATAGATAACTGATTAGTGATCTTTTTTTATTCTTTCCAACGGTTTACTTTTCATTTTGCAATAAATTAGGACTGTTTTATTCTTTCCAACGATTTACTCATCCGTTGCAACAGGTCGGTTATATGTTGCAACAGATAACATACCTCGTGCAATAGATTAGTGATCCATTTTTATTCTTTCTAACAGTTTACTCATCCGTTGCAACAGCTCTTGATGTTGCAACAGATAAAATACCTGGTGCAACAGATTAGTGATATATTTTTATGGTTTTCAACGGATTACTCATCTGTTGCAATGGGTCAGTTATATGTTACATCAGATAAAATACCAGGTGCAACAGATTAGTGCTATTTTTATGATTCCCACGAATTACTCATCCATTGCAACAAGTTGGTTATATCTTGCAACAGATAACATACCTGGTGCAATAAATTAGTTGTCTGTTGGAACTGTTACATTACTGTTATGCATTAATCAATTATAATCTATGTTACATTCCTGTTAATTTAAGATAACGTGACTCCCAAAAGAAAAGACATCAAATCAAGTCCAAGAAAGGAACAAGTGCAATAGCTCAGCTACATCCACTACTCTATGAGCTTCTTTACAAGCGTTATCTCAATCAGGAGCAGAAGATAACGAACACGGGGAGGAGGAATCTTTTAAAAGAGATGATCTAAATGCTAATAGCCCTTCCTCGAAAATATTTGATAATATATGCAACACATCGATGTCATTTTTTACTACCTCAGAAAGAAGGCCAAGTTGCAAACACAAGAATAATGCAGATACACAACAGGCAATTATTTGTACAAAGTTTACATCAATAATGCCTATGATAGATATTGTCAACAACAATCAGAAGTTTCCCAAAATGAGGAATGCTTAATCAACATCATCAAAGGTTTTAGCATTTCGGCTGGCTTACCTTGACATTTGGTCGACGAAGTGTACATCCCAATCAATTGTGATAATGAATTACATTGGGTGTTGGCTGTCATCATTCTAAGAGAGAGGCACATCTGAGTTTATGACTCAATGTCGCGAATGAGACATTCTGGGCTGTCGTCTGAGTACAGAAGCTTGCCAAAATATTGCCTACTTACCTTGATATGAGTGACTTTTAAGACCAAAAGGTTCGTACTGATTGGTCGACATTGAAGCATACCGAGATAAAATGGCTAATCCATTTGATGTACAATATGTTGACGGAATTGCTCAACAAACCATTAGTAGCCTGTAATTTTAAGTGTCATGATTTAGTTTCATTTCACAAATTTCACAACGCTTGCATAAACTGCAAGATATGAATTATCTATTTTTTTTATAATGCAGGGATTGGGATCTTTTTGTTGCTGCCTATGCCGAGTATTTGAGCGATGGATTACAAGTACCAAATGATGGACTTGATGGTGGATTACTCCGCAAAAGATATGCTGCTCTTTTATGGAAATATGGAGAAGAAAAAGCTCAAAAGTTGTACGCAATCGACGTTAAAGATCCAGGACGACCAAAGCTGAATTTCGTACCACCGGATAAAGAGCAACTTGTCCATATTGATTAGATCTTTATAGCTTGAGTCCGTCAATGTAATAACCTATCCTCCTTGGTTTAACTTGTTGATTTATTTGTAGAGTAGATCGTTTGTACCCACAATAATTTTTTTTTACATTTCATTTATTTGTTGAGTTATTTCATGTAATTTTCGAAGGCTTTGATTTATTTTATTCTGTCTATGAATATAATTAATCCTTAGTTTTGAACATGTTAATTGAAACAAAGTACTAGATTCAAATATCGCAATAGATAATACATCTGTTGCAACAGATGACATATCTTATCAGACAGGTTTAGACATATGTTGCAACATGAGATGCAACACGTAGGTCATCTGCTGGAAATTATATAACAAGTCTTCCTACTTTTTTGATTTGCTCCAACAGATTACCGATCAGTTGCAACAGATAAGTTATAATATTGCAACAGATCATATATCTGTTGACACAGACAAACTAGGAACATCTGCATAACGTAATAGATGACCAACCTATTCTAACAGATAATCAATCTGTCATAACAGGTACTATATCTGTTATGACAGATATAAAATCTGTTGCATTATAAAAATTCAACTTGGCCAAACATAAAAATTATTGCCACTACATGTAAAGTGAATTGCTTGAAATGAAAATTTGTTATCGTGTTCGTCTCTGTCTTTGTACATGTTCTTTTTTATATGCTCCAACCATTTAGTTAGTACCCAATATGCCCAGACCCATTATATCTTTCCCATAACGGTGTCGCACACACCGATTATTTGTGTGCTGGTCAGAAAACATTCGATGTATGCAAGTGAGTACGGCCCGTACGCTGCACCGATTGTATTTATTGGGAGCTAGATGTTCTTATTTCGGCCTTCAAAATTCCATGATTCCTTCCCCAAGACTTCAGCCGGCAAATGATCTACCAGCTTACTCTGCGTCAACAACTTGGGCAACAACTTCAAGAGTGACTTTATATGGGTTAAAAATGTCTTCTTGCTGAAGACAGGTAAGTTATAGTCATAAACCTTAATATTTTCCTCGTATAGTAGTATCTCAACAGTTAGAAAATGTGTGATATCCACGTTCATGACTGAAAGGATTCTCTTTGCCTTGGTCCAGCTCTTGCCGTGTAGATATGGCCTCTTTCCTCTAACATATTTAATCGCTTCTTCATCCTATTAGAATGTAGAAACTAACTGATCAAATCCTGGGCCACCAGAATCAGCTATCTTACAGACTTTAGCATACCTATCCTTAAAATTATTGTAGAAGTTGAGGTCCATTATCCTATCGGCAGCATCATAAACATCCGAGTATGCTAATTGCCTGCCCCTCATAAGGCAGAGAATTTCATCAACATACAGTGGTATAAGAAGATAATTTTTAAATAAGTTAGTAATTGTAAGGAATAAAAACATAGTCGAAAGAATCCGATGCAAAGAGTTCTCTGAATCAGTTCACAGATTACCTAGCCAACGCAACTTATGAAACAGAAGTGTATTATGTTGCAACAAAATACCATGTTTTTGCAATATATTACACATTTACTCCGTAGATTCTTCTTTATGGAGTAGATTGGAAGGGTAGGTTAGCAAAAGTAAACTTACCTTGTCCTCGTACCACATGCACATATTTATCATATTCGAGAAGTCTTTGGCGGCAAATGAATGCATGGTGTATTTTTTTGAACCTTCATCTTGATGAATTCTTCCAGTTCCTTCTTCTTCTCCTTGCTAAGCGCCGTGAATATGTCCACCTTCTTCAGCGGCCCCTGAACTTTAACAACTATTGGAGCGGGGGGAGTTATAATTTTTGTTGATTTCAGAACGGAGAGACTTTGTCTAATTTTTCTTCTCTTCCTTCTAACCTCCACTGTAGGAATGCATGACTCCCTCACCTCATTGGATGGTATGACACCCCTTCTAGATTTCAACTCCTCAGCAGATTCAATAATAGCCTTTTAGCTTTTGAAGGAGTTTATCCTCTCTGTCCTTGCACACTTTGTATTTCCAATGAGAATATAAGGGTGAGGAGAGGTGAGAGGGACCACTATAAGGCTGGGAGGGACCGGTGTAGGGGTGAGAGAGAGGACCTGTACAAGGGGTGTTTTCAAATATATTTATTTTTTGCTGAGCACCAACGCGCTCATAATAATGAATGGCAGCAGCAGGATGGCTGCCACCATCACAAACAACTCCACCAACAACACCTCTAGAAGAAACACCCGAATCTGTTGCAGTTTGAGGTTGGTCGTGAAGAGCTTCAACATTAGGCTGGCCTTGCCTAATTGCTCTTCTTATGGATGTTGCTCCATCCAATTCCTTCTTTATTAACTCTACCGTTAGGTCTTCTTTTGTATCAACAAGACCCAGATTAAGAAAATAAGTCATCCCCAGCTCATCAATGGTAGACACAATCTAAGGATGCACAACTTATAAAAAAGGACTGGAAGAATTTAAATCATATAATAATAATTTGCAGTCAGTTAGGTTACATGGGGCTTGGGTTATGTTAACGCAGCCAACTTATGCAACAGACGATCTAGCTACCGCAACAGCTGATCTGTATGTTGAAATAGATTGATAATTTATTGCATCAGATTACCCATCTGTTGCATAATTTGCAGTAGCCGGGTAATCTGTTGAGTAGGGTTCAGAGACCAGAGCAATATATGGTTAATCTATTGCAAAATATGGATCGTCTGTCGTAATAGATAACCCATCTGTTACACCAATTGCAGTTGACGGGTAATCTGCTACAACAGACGACCCATTTGTCGCAACAGATGGAACATTTGTTTCAATATCTTTCTTTGAGACAAATTATTTTAGTTGAAAGGAGACGTACTGCATCATTCGGAGGGTTAAAGAGATCAGCCTTGTTAATATTTTTTTCTGCTCTCTACTGGAGCCAACCACCTAAGGATTCTTGGATGAGAAGCCTTATCTGAGTAATCCTTAAAATGCTTTTGGAGGGGAGGAATGACTTCACATGCCCAAGCCTAAAAATTATAAATAGGAAGCAAGAAAAAAAAAGTCACAAGTATATTCAATATAAATTAATGAATGATTAAAAATAGTGATCAATTTTTCCATGAAAGCCCAAGGAAAGCCGTATAATATGGCCGTCTTTGGCTTTAGCTCTTTCAGTAAATATTTGACAGTCAAGTAGTAGCTGTCGTATCCCCAGGGATAATAATTGAATTTCCCAAAATCATCAGCAAGCGCCAAAAATTATGTTCTATGACTTTCTTGACGTCTCTTACCAATAAAAATGGATAAACCAAACTAAGCACAATTTCTCCCTGTAGTGCTTTGGTATTTCTTCATTCTTGAGATCCGACATCAAATCCTCCACTTTGTAGCTAGGTCCAACAATGCCCAACAACCCATCTTTTTTTACCTTGCATTTGTTGGACCCTTTGTGGGGTGTTCTCTTGATGAGAGGTTCTTCTGGAAGATCGCATCTCAAGCCCGTCACAATGGCAAATTTTTTCAATCCAGAACAAACCGGCATGCCATAGTAGTTGATCCATACTTCATCCATCTTTTTTTCCACCCTCCTTCGGACCTCCATCATCCCCCTCATACTTAATCCTGCGCTTGATAAGGCCATGTACCATGATCATTAGGAAACGGAGAGGGCGGGGCCCAAACAACTCAAAAAAGTGTGCAAAACAGCTCTTCTTAAAAAGTACATCTATGTTTTCCTTCTTCATAAAACTCCTAAGTTCGTCAAAAGGTTTCCCCAACTGACATTTAAGTACAAGATCACCAAATACCGCTTTAGGGCTATTCATCGACATCACAGCTTGAAACTTGTCAATACTAATGGTTTTGACAGAATCATGATGGAATTTTGATATTATTTCACGCCTTATTGGTGAGGAGGAGTTATCACTTTCCTTGACTTCATTTTGCCCTGACTGAGATTGTTCTGGAAGTTCCTCTGAATCTATCTGTTCTAGCCTTTTTTGTTTGGTGACCGGATGTTGATCCACTTTCTCTACTTTCTGTTTCTTTTCTTTTAAGAGACATCTTTTAACTACAAACAAAAGAAAAAAATACATTGCATTTGATGTCTGCATAATTTTTTTTAAAAAAGGTGAGACAAATTTTAATAAATTATTCTTACCACATAACAAAAAAAAAATACTCCAATGGACAACCCATCAGTTGGAACAAATGGGAACCCAATTTGTTTGAAGACCTATTTAATATCTCCCAACAGATATTCCACCTGTTGGAACAGGTGGACAAATTTCAATAAATTATTTTACGCCACATTACAAGAAAACACTCTAATAGATAACCCATCAGTTGGAACAGATGGGGAATCTATTTGAAGACCTATTTAATATCTTTCAACAGATCTTCCACCCGTTGCAATAGATGGACCACCACCAATGCCACCAAGACCACCACCAATGCCACCAATACCAACACCAAGACCACCGCTACCACCGACCAAAACCACAAATACCACCACCACCACCAATAGCCACCAACAACACCATAAACACCATCCAACAATACCACGACAGTCAATAAAATACTGAGAGAAAAACTAGGGTTTTCTCGGGTGTTTCCTACTTTTTTAGCATCAAAACTCAAAATTGTTAACCCATTCTCGAAGATAATACAACTAAAAGTCTTCTTTTTTATCATTAACTAAAAAGTCCTATTTTTTAGAATAAAGAACAAACGTAGAACTCTTCTCGAACTCTGTTACCTGCGAAGACAGAGAAAACGATGGATACAAGCGGGAATGAAGTAAAAAAAACAACTATATGTAGTCGTAAATGGGATAGAAATTCGACCTGTTTTGAAGGGTTGATAATATGTTGAGTAGTTGTTATTTGTATTATTGAGAAGGAGAGGAGACCCCAAGAGAGAGAGAGAGAGAAGAGAGAGAGAACTTAAGATTTGAAATGAAAAGCTTTACGCACAAATGAATGATTTGTATGGGTTGATTTGTAATTTTGGAAAAGAATGACAAGTTTTGAAATTGGTAATTTGGTCCGAATTGGTCTTAATTAATTTTAAAAATTTTAAAAAGATATATTTTTTAAAACATTGAGTTTATGAGAACTCATTTCAATTCAGAGTGATCAATCGATGATTCGGGTCAGGATGAACGCAATACCAACGCAATGCAATTGAAAAGACTCAATTAGTTTTATAGTTGACCCTGCAAGCTCATTCATTCATCCCTAGTTATACCTAATTCAACTTAGGTACTATCACTATCCTAAAATTGAGTTGATGAGAACTCATTTTAACTCAGAGTGATCAATCGATGACTCAGGTAAGGATGAATGCAATACTAACGCCATGCAATTGCAAAGACTCGATTGGATTTGTAGTTAACCCTGTGAGCTCATTCATTCATCCCTAGTTCTACCTAAATCAACTTAGGTACTATCACTATCCTAATATTTTGTTGATGAGAACTCATTTCAACTCAGAGTGATCGATCGATGACTCAGGTCGAAATGAACGTAATACCAAGGCCATGCAATTACAAAAACTCGATTGGATTTGTAGTTGACCCTGCGAGCTCATTCATTCATCCCTAGTTCCACCTAAATCAACTTATGCACTATCACTATCCTAACATTGAGTTGATGAGAACTCATTTCAACTCAGAGTTATCGATCGATGACTCAGGTCAAGATGAACGCAATACCAATGCCATACAATTGCAAAGAATTAGTTGGATTTAAAGTTGACCCTGCGGGCTCATCCATTCATCCCTAGTTCCACCTAAATCAACTTAGGTACTATCAATATCCTAAATTGATTTAATAAGAGCTCATTTCAACTCAGAGTGATCGATCAACGACTTGGGTCGGGATGAACGCAATACCAATGCCATGCAATTGCAAAGACTCGATTGGATTTGTAGTTGACCTTGCGAGCTCATTCATTTATCCCTAGTTCCAACTAAATCAATTGTAATGAAATCTGTTGCAACAAACGACTAAGCTGTTGAAAATTTTCAAACAGGTATTCATATTTGTTGTAACAGATAACATATCTGATTTAATTATCAAATAGACATTTGCATATGTTGTGACAAATGACTAAGCTATTGGAAATTTTTAAACAAATATTTATATCTATTGTAACAGATGACATATCTAATTTAACTAATTATCAAATGGATATTTTCATCTGTTGTCACAGATGACTGAGTTGTTGGAATTTTTAAATAGATATTTATATCTGTTGTAATAGATGACTGAGCTGTTCAGATTTCTAAATAGAAATTTATATATGTTGCAACAGATGATATATCTATTTAAAAATCTTTTTCTCTCTTTTAATTTTAAAGCAAGCTTCTGGTCCGAGTAGATAATATCAAGTAGTAGTACTTACTACTAAAGGAGGTAAAAAATATTTCTTGGATATCTCAAAAGTGAGTTCATTGAGAAGTCTTGTCTTGTGTTTTCAATTTCACTAGTCTTAGTCTTCCTCGTGCCCCTCAAATTATTAATGAAATTAATTAATATTAATTAATAAATATTGAAAACCCGCACGTTTACATACACTATACATCTATAGAAATATTTCTTCAGCTTTAGTTTATTTTATTCAACTCTCTCATCTTTTTCTTTCTCTCCTCTTTAGGGTTTCAACCTTTTTTCTCTCTTTTCTCTTCTCTTCTCATAAAGGTCTTTTCGGATCTAAACCGATCCATATCTTTCCTTGACTAAAATTTCTGTTTTGATCCTCGTTTCGATATTAAGGTATGGTTCATTATTGCTCTTTCATTCTCGTCTTCTTCTTTGCAAGTTATTTACATCTGTTTTTTATTTAATTACTATTTACCCATATCATATTTATTACAAAAATTTGAAGAAACTTTTAAGTGTTGAATAAACCAATCGAGAATTTTTATAACAATATGCAAAAAAAATCATCTGTTGGGAGAAGTTTAAAAGCCTTGTTGGCAATATCATTTTTTTGTATGTATTTTGTTTGTTTCTTTATTGTTGATGAATTTATTGATATTGTTGGTAGGATTGGCATTATTGAAACTTGTGGTGTGATGTTGTTGATAGTTCTGGAACAAAGGATGTCGCTTCTTTGTTGTTGATGATATTGTTGGAACAAATATTGTTGTTTCTTTGTTATTGATGATATTATTGAAACAAATGTTGTTGTTTCTTTGTTGTTGATGTTTATGATATTATTGATATTGCAATAGATGGAGAAACTGTTGGAATGAATCAAACCACCAGAAAGGCTGGTTTGATGTATTCCATCAGATTCCATATCTGTTGCAACAGACTCCATATCTATTGTAACAGACTCCACATCAGGTGCAACAGATGGATAATATTTTTTTTATGACCTCAATTTTTTTCCTCTTCTTTGTAGATATAAGGAACTGACAGTTGATCAACTTTTGCCGGACTATCGCAAGAGGCTACAGTAAAGATGGCTTTGGAGGAATAAGCTGCTTGCAGATGGAACCACTTCATATGTGGGAGGTATGTATTATTGGTAATGTTATCATGGAAACACACATAGAGTGCACTAATTTTGTGAATGCTATTTTTACTGATTAGTCATAGATCGTTCAAACAAGATATCTGCAATTTTACAGTTAAGATTGGTAGATCCGAACTAATAAGGCTGAGGGACCATGAATATGATTCTGATACCATGTTAAGATTTAATGTCGGTTGTTGCTCATGTTTATTTGTCAAGCATTGTGAAGGGATCTAGTTTTGGTTTCATTGTAAAGAGATTCAATAGCGATTGGACTAACTTTTAGGGTGCATTGGACCCTTAGAGGGCCTTCGAAGCTTAGCACTACATCTAATAAGAATAGAAAACCAATATAGTTATTGCCCTGGTCAAAATTTATATGGTTGGGTTGCTCGCTCGGGGTGATGATTATATGCCAGAAGGTGCGGTAGGAGAATGCCTTCGAGGGAAAATAGGTGGTTGATGGAAGACTATATATTTGAGAGCTAATTGAAGAAGAGACATAGGGTAGAAAGTAACTTCTAGAGAATCTGGCCGATGGAATTATCTTAATAGATGCAAAATCTAAATTAAGTGCAAATATGAAAGTGTATCCGGTAATGTAATTTCGTCTGTTGTGTCTCTAAAAGAAAAATAATGCAGATGGACACTTTGCTAGGGAGATGCGTGGTTGGAATTATCACCTAGGTAGAAAATAGGAGAAGACCAACAAAGCAGCCTTACGGGCATCGAGGTTTGAAATGATGTTCAAAGAGTTTAGAAAACTTATGCCAACAACAACTGCAGTTAAAATAAGGAATCTAAGTGAAGGCAAAATTTTTGAATTTTAAATTTCATCCCATGCCTTCTTGTTTGTGTTTTCGATCAGGTCCACTGTTCATTGACCTGATCGAAACCATAAATGAGATTGAAAGGCAAATAGAGTATCAATGCTTCCTTAGCAATATGGTTATAATTTATTGTGTTTTCTTGCCTTGACATGCTTTCAACATTCCTTGGAGAAGATCTGATGCTCGCTGTAGTATGTGAATCTTGATAATCTTCAAGCTTGCCTCCAGCTTGCTGATTCTATATTTAAGTTGGTTGTTGCCATCTTCTAAGTTGGTAAGGAGTTCCTCGTCTCTTGTGATCTCGATCAGGAACAGTACCTTCAAAGTTGGGGAATTCTAGAAGCCCTTCAGAACATTTTTTTTAGAATCCTTAAAGGATACATGGAGGGTCGCTGTATTTGTTTAAGGTTAAAATATGTTGATGCACGTTGAAAATGTGGTCCCAACAGTTGAACAACACACTTTTATCGAGCATTACTCCATGCATCTTGCTCAACCAATTTGATAAATTAGTAATCATGGAGTTACATAGCGTGTGATCTAAACCGGCTCTACCAAGCCTATCAAATGTTACGTAACTCCGAGCTCATTACCTTATAAAAAAATATGACCGAGTTAGTGCACAAATTGAACGAGCTCAATCTCTCAGCCTTTCTGCTGATCGCTCTTCTCTAATATAGTTGACAAGATATCTGCTATTCAAAAGTCTACACCGTCGCCACACATGCTTGACTGGGAGCAATTCTTCTAAATTTATCTGTTGATGTCTTCTGAAGAATTGCTCCCAGGAAAGTATGTCTGGCGATGGTGTAGACTTTTGCATAGCAGATATCTTTTCATCTATATTGGACAAGAGTGATCAGTAGAAAGGCTGACAGATTGGGCTTGTTTGATTTGTGCATTAACTCGAGCATATATTTTTGATAAGGTAATGAGCTCGGAGTTACGTAACGTTTGATAGACTTGGTAGAGACGGTTTAGATCACACGCTACGTAACTCCATGCTTACTAATTTATCAAATTGGTTGAGAAAGATGTATGGAGCAACACTTGATAAAAGTGTGTTGTCCAACTGTTGGGACCACATCTTCACCGTGCATCAACACATTTTGACCTAAAACAAATACAACGACCCTCCATGTATCCTTTAAGGCTTTTGAAGAAAGTGTTCTGAAGGGCTTCTAGAATGCCACAACTTTGAAGGTAGCATTCTTGATTGAATTTACAAGAGATGAGGAACTCCTTACCAACTTCAAAGACGACAATAACCAGCTTGAATACAGAAACAGCAAGCTAGAAGCAAGCTTGAAAATTATCGAGATTCACATACTACAGCAAACATCTGATCTTCTCCAAGGAATATTGAAAGCATGCTAAGGCAAGTAAACACAATCAATTAATTCATATTTCTAAGGAAGTAATGATACTCTATTTGCCTTTCAATCTCGTTTGTTGTTCCGATTAGGTCAACGACAGTGGACCTGATCAGAAACACAAACAAGTGGGATGAAATTTAAAATTCAACAATTGCCGCCTTCGCTTAGTTTCCTTATTTTAACTGAAGTTGTTGTTGGCGTAAGTTTTCTAGAGTCGTTAAACATCATCTCAACCCTCGATGCCCATGAGGCTGCTTTGTTGGTCTTCTCCTATTTTCTACCTAGGTGATAATCTTGACCACGCAGCTCCCTAGTAAAGTTTCTATCTGCATTATTTTTCTTTCAGAGACACAACAGACGATATTACCTTATCGGATACACTTTCATATTTGCGCTTGATTCAGATTTCGCATCTGTTAAGATAATTCCATCGGCTAGATTTATTAAAAGTTACTTTCTACCCTATGTCTCTTCTTTAATTAGCTCTCAAATGATATAGTCTTCCATCAACTACCCTTTTTCCCTCGAAAGCATTCTCCTACTGCACCTTTTGGCATATATTCATCACCTCGAGCAAGCAACCCAACCATATAAACTTTAGCCAGGGTAATAACTATATTGGTTTTCCATTCTTGTTGGATGCAGTTCGAGGCTTCGAGGGCCCTCTAAGGGTCCGATGCACACTTAAAGTTAAGTCTAATCGCGATTGGTTCTCTACAGTGACGACAAATATTGATCCCTTCTCAAAACTTGACACACGTAAACACGAGCAACAACCGCCAATAATTCATAACAAGATATCTGCACCATCTTCATGAGGTCCTGAGCCTTATCAATTTCGAACCCATCAAACTTAACAGTACAATGCAAGATCTTATTTGAATGATCAATACCTAATCGGTTAAAAACTGCATTCACAAAAATATTGTACTTTGTGTGTGTTGTCCCGGTGACCTTATCAGTAATACATACTTAACTCCCACACATATGATAGTGGATCCATCTGCGTGCACCTTATTCTTCCTAGTCCATCTATGACTTAAATTGAATAAACAGATGACTAGCTAGTTGCAACAGATGACACTTTTTTTTATATTGTCAAACAATTGGAGACATCTGTTACCACAGTTAATCTACCTGTTGCAGAAATCAAACAAATATATACATCTGTTGTAAAAGATTTTCATATGTTGTAAGTTATCTAATAGAAAGAATATATTTTGCAATAGATTACCCATCTGTTAGATTTATTTTAAAGCAATTTTCTTTTCTTTTCGAGATACAATAATTTATAAATAGGTCCCTCCTTACAAATATGGATGATCTAGATTCGTACAAGAATATTCATATCAAGTCCTTGCATGAACTTCAAAGGCAGTTTGATGAACTCTAGAGAGATTTGACTGACTTCGGAGCAAGGCTGTCGGATGAAAAATGTCTGATTGACAATAATAATAATAGTAGTAATAATAATTAGGTAATGTTATTTATTTTAGTGCATTTATGTAGTCTCCTCCTTTTATAT
This sequence comes from Capsicum annuum, assembly GCF_002878395.1. Taxonomy (NCBI): domain Eukaryota; kingdom Viridiplantae; phylum Streptophyta; class Magnoliopsida; order Solanales; family Solanaceae; genus Capsicum; species Capsicum annuum. The sequence continues at coordinate 204,093,679 of NC_061115.1, read as the reverse complement.
ATCGGATCTACCCAAGGGATTCAAAAATCTAGGAACATTCATTTCATTTTGTTGTTGACTTTGAATTTTTAATTCTTATTTAGTATTTAATAATAAGCATTCTGTTTATTCCTTGTTCTCAACATGTTGACGGTTGGTGGTAGGGATTGAGCAGCAATTTATGTCTACAGAGGTTAATCTGCTACGACAGATCGATCATATGTTGCACCTGACGGTTATTAATAAAAAAAGGTTATTGTTGTTATTGAGAGGGTGAAAAGAAAAAGACATGACTTTCCGATTATTCAATATGAAAAATATTTTGTAAATAAATAATAAGAAAATAAATGATAAACACAATTTATAACCACAATTTTAATAATTGATCGTGACTTTTCACCATTTTTATTTTTGAATTTATTTTTTAAAATTATTTATTATATAATAAAATGGTTATTATTTTATTAAGGAATTTAAAAAGGTGTTTTTTTTATTTATAGAATAAAAAAGTAAGCAAATTTGGATTAATGATATGATGATAGTTATTTTATTTTTTTTGTAAAAGTAGATTATATGTTGCAACAAATAAATTATCTAATGCAATAGGTTCACTATTGTTGCAACAGATGATATATCTGTTGTCACAGATGATTTATCTGATGCAACCGATATTGAATCTTTCGTCACAACTCAATAAAATTGGTTCTTGGAAAGAACTAATTAATAATAATAATTTAAAAAGTCATGACTTATCACAATATTTCTTAATTTAATTAAGTCATTACTTTTCACATTAATCAAAAATATAATTAATAAGTGGAGGTGAACAGTTAGATTATATGTTGCAACAGATAGGCTATCTAATGCAACATATTTTATATTTGTTGCAACAGATAATATATCTGTTGTCACAGATGTGTTATCTGATGCAACAGATATAGAATCTGTTGCCACAATTTAATAAAAATGGTTCTTCGAAAGAACTAATTAATAATAATAATCTAAAAAGTCATGACTTATATCACAATATTTATTTTTTTAATTTAATCAAAAACGTAATTAATGTATGGAGGTGAATAGTCACGCCTTTTTGCCTCTCATTCAAATTCAATCCTCTATAAATAGGTCCCTCCTTACTCAATTGTTCATTCAACTACACTCTATTTATTTATTGCTCTTTCATATTACACTCTAGAAGATAAGATTATGGTTGACCCAGTGTGGGACGTTGCTTTTCTGCAAGACGCCGTGAATGAACTTCGGAATCAAGTTCATGACCTACAATGAGAACTGAGAGGAGTTAGAGCAAGAATGCTCCGTGAGATACGTAGGCTGAGAAGGGCCTTGCTACTTCCGATTGAAGATTGGCCGGCTGACAATGATGATGATGATAATAATAATAATAATTAGATTATTATTTTTCTTTTAGTCTATTATATGTATTTTTATTTATTTTTATTTAATAAATAAATTATGTTTGATCTTTGACATTTTAATCCATATTTAATTTTCATTATCTATTATCTTATCAACAAACATGTCAACGATTTGACGTAAAAAGGAATAATTTAGAATTCAGTAGCAATAGGAAGATTTATCTGTTGGGTTTGTGGCAGGGGTTGATGTGTTGTTCAAAATAGATTACTCATGTTGCAACAGATAAGAAGTCTGATGCAACAGATAAATAGTCTGTTTCAACAGATGACTAGTTTGTTGCTTTGCTTGGCTCTAACGTTTTAATTCGTTCTCCTTTCGTCTCAAATTATCCGTCCCAAATTGAGATGCCACATTAATTAAGAAAAATAATTAATAACATATCTAGTTTACCATAACCCACTGATCAGTTGATGGGATAGTGGACGTATTTGAAATAACAATAGTTTGCTATTCAATCGAAATTTTATAAGAGAAGAAAGCTTTTAACGCCGGTCGGAGTATAGTTCCCCTATTAAATGTTGTTTCCATTTTAATTTGAAGAAAAAATGATTAATGCAAAGGGTAAAACATGGATTTTTTTAATCTTTTCTTGATTAATGAAAAAGACAAGTAAAATGAGAAATCGAATTAGGAAATTGGGGAAGGGTAATTAGGCGTAAGGAATAATTTTGAATCCAGTAGCAATAGCAAGAGTTGAAATATATTGGTTATCTGTTGGGTTTGTGGCAGGGGTTGATTTATGTTGTTTCAAACAGATTAATCATTCGTTGCAATAGATAATTAGTCTGGTACAACAGATAAACATTCTGATGCAACATATAATTAGTCTGGTGCAACAGATAAACATCCTGATACAACAGATAATACGTCTGATACAACAGATACTACGTCTAATGCAACAGATAAATAGTCTGATGTAACAGATAAATCTTCTGATGCAACAGATTACTCATCTAATGCACCAGATAATTGATCTGTTTAAATTATGGGCACTTATGCTGGATTCATGATCGGGGTTCTATCTATTGTTGGAAAAATAGAAGTGTACCCAGATGACAAATACGAATAAAAATCATAATTTTACTTGTCAAAGTCACCTATGACAGATAAATATCCTGATACAACAGATAATACATCTGATGCAATAGGTAATACGTCTGATGCAACAGATTACTCATCTGATGCACCAGATGATTGATCTGTTTAAATTGTGGGCACTTATGCTGGATCCATGATCGGGGTTCTATCCATTGTTGAAAATTCAGAAGTGTACCCAGATGACAAATACGAATAAAAATCATAATTTTACTTACCAAAGTCACCTATGAAGTAATGCCAAAGTGGAAAGTGATGTAGTAAATAAAATTTGACCTAAGAAATTGGTCAGATCGCAGCAATAGCGTTGTACCACCACCACCACCACCACCAACAACAACAACAACAAATGATCGACAAAAAAAAGATGAAGATGATAATGAAGTAGAAGATGATAATAATGAAGTTGAAGATAATGAATAAAGTAGCAGAAACAAAAATAATGAACAACAAAAATCGCTAAGAGAGAGAAAACAATAATAGATTAGAAGAGAGAGAAAGACACCTTTTTTCCCTTCGTTTTCCGTTATTTTAGGTATACATTGTGATCAAAGTATAAATTTAAAAACTTGTGAGTTATTTTCAAACTTCTCCAACTTTCTTAATCCATAATAAAGTAATTGTCACCTCCAACTAATAATTAAGACTTGTGTCACCTACACCTCATTTTAAAACTCTTTTGTCACCTGTGGCCCAAACTCCCAACTAACTTGACGTCTTATATGAGGTCCACTTAATTTTTTTTTACAAATATTTTGTTTATAGTAATTTTGCTATATCACTTTTAGTTAGTTGTTGTAAGTCATTAAAGACATGTTTGTTTTGCTGCTTCAATTATGATTTTACTAAATCACCCCTAATTATTTATTATGGCCATCAAATCATTGTTCCGCTTAAATTGGAATAGAAAAAGTATAATAAATCACAATAATTAAAAATTTAAATTATTTAAAAAATATAATTGACTATTGATGACACAAAAATTTGAACAAGAAGAGTAACATATATTATTTGAAAATTACATATATTAGTTGACAAATAAAAGAGAAGGAGAAAATGAAAGCAAAAGATGTTTATATCAACTTAGTAGGGGAGTAAAATGCAATTATGGTTTATTAATTGCAACCCACATGTGATGTAATATGCATGACTAGATAACCCTTTGTCATATAATCAAAGATCTAAACTTAAAAATGCATTGAATTTTGTCATTTACATGAATAAAATATACATAATTATCTTGTGAGACTTGGTTTCTTGAAAAATACTATCAAGTAGTTAATATATTAATTTTGTGTATTCATGTTTTATAATTCATAATTTGAATTGACATCAATTTAACTTATGTACATAATTAAAATATTTTAATGTGGGCCCGTGCTGACACAGGCGATGCTCCTCCAGTACTATTAGAAAAGGGAGGTTCAACATTTTAGCTTGTTGTCATTAACTAAAAGTCTAAAATTATAAGGATATTAAAGTCATTTAAAGAAATTTTACATGATTATGTTTCTTAAAAAATTTGTCTTGTCAGCTTTGTTATTTGAACCATACTAGAGCTTTAGAAAAAGAGATTAACCAATATAAATTGACAGTGTAATGACTCATATATAAGACTTAAAGAGGGAGTTTGAGCAGCTTCGGGTGGTCCTCCCAGCCGACAATCCAGCTACTTGTTCCGTGATTTACTACACCCCTAATTAATTATTATATGTTATTTATATATTAAAAAATTAATAATATTTAATTAAAAAATAAAATAGATATTTATGACACATTCGCTTCAGCAGTTTCAATCGTAATTTTACTATATTGCCCTTAATTAATTATTATAAATCATCTAAACATTAAAAAACTAATAATATTTACTTCTAAATTAACTTGAAGTCTTATATAAGGCCCGCTTATTATTTTTTCAGAAGTATTTTTTATAGTAATTTTGTTATATCACTTCTAATTAGTTATTGTAAGTTATTTAAGACATCTCTATTTCGTTGCTTCAATCGTGATTTTACTATATCACCCCTGATTAATTATTATGGTCATCTAACTATTGTGACACTTAAATTGGAATAGAATAAAGACGATTATAAATCATAATAATTAAATAATTAAATTATTTAAAAAGTATAATTGACTATCAAAGCCACAAAATTTTGTACAAGAACAGTAATATATATTATTCAAAAATTATATTAAAAATTATTATAAATTACAATAGTCAATAATTAAAATATCTGAAAAATATAATCTTTTATATATTTCAAAAAAATAATATAAATCACAATAATTAACAGCTTAAAATATTTAAAGATCAATCTATCTGCTTTGGCACAACTTTATTGGTCTTTCCCCTGCCTTCATTTTTTCATCCATTTTAATTTGTTTGTCTTATTTCTTTTAATTTGTTATGTATTTCAAAAAAATTATAAAAAAATTTCTCTAAATCACAATAATTAATAACTTCAAAAATTTAGAAGGTATAAAATATTTGGCTGGCTCTCAAAATTATATCATTGTCAGTTCAATTGGAGTAGACAAAAAGTACTTCCTCCGTTTCAAAAAGGCAAATGGCTCGATGGACCTTTGTACTATGTCCATTTTGTAATGTGGATACTCTTACTTACATGTTTGTCATCTGGACCCTTGAACCCATTAAAAAATAATATTTTAAATCATTTAACCATTGATTGAACTTATGTGGCATTAAAATGGCGGAGTAGGACGAAACACATGTAGGCATGCGCCTGGGTGCGAGTGAGGGTCATGTTTTGATCAATTTTATATTAAAATAATTAAAAATATTTTTTTTAAAAAAATAATATTAAAATAATATATTTAAATTAAAATAATATTAAAATTAAAAAGAAAAAAAGAAAAAAGAGGGCAGAGTATTTTACCCCATACCCCCCCTCCACACATGGTTTCTCTCCCCCTTCCCCCACTATCCCTGTCCACCACCACCGTCCCCGTCCACCACCGTCCCGTCTATTTCAGTGGCGATTTTCAGCGAGTTTGTCACTAGAATCGACAATTGTGGTCGGGTTTAGCGATTTGAGATCGTTAATGGAATTTTGGGTAGGATTTTTGGTGGGATGGAGAAGATGGCGTGGTTTTTATAACGGTTTCTGGCAAGAACTTGTCGAACATAGTGAGCTTTCGTGGGTTTCCCCTCTCTCACGTCTCTCTCCGATCACTCTTCTTTTTCTCTGCCTTCTCTCTTAATCCTTTCTCTCTTTGAATTCCTTTCTTGATTTCTCTCTACTCTCCCTCCATTCTTTTTGCTTCTTCTCTGATTTTTCCTTTTTTTCGCTTAATTTGTGTGTGTGAATCTGTGAATTCGGTGTGTGTGGATTGTTGTGTGTGTATATCAACTTATGTGTGTGTATGGTATGTTGTGTGTGTTCTATTTAGTGTGTGAGTGTGTGTATTTGTTCTTATTCAATGGGAGCAGCTTGGGGCTGAAATGGGAGATCCCCTACAATAGTGTTGTGTGTGTGTGGTGATGGTGGTGAAACTTTACAGGTTTTGGAAGGTGTCGAGGCATATATGGCCGTGGAGATGGAGAAGAAAGCCCCAGCCCTCCACCATTTTAATTTTTTTTTTTAAAATATTTAATTTCTTATGTGGCATTTAATATAGTATTTAAAATGATGTGGAAGCTGATGTAGATTTTAATACAATATTTAAAAATAACGTGGTAGCTGACGTGGAGACAAGTTCAAACTAGGGTTTAAAATATTATTTTTTTAATGAATTTAAAAGTTCAGATGATAATTATGTAAGTAGAAGTCTCCACATTACAAAACGGACATAGTATAAGGGTCCATCGAGCCATTTTGCCTTTAAAAAAGAATGACCTACTTTGACTTGACACAAAATTTAAGAAAATAAAGAAGACTTTTGAATCTTGTGACCTTAAATTAAAGTTGTGTCAAATGTATCAAAATGCTCTTTAACCTTGTGGTCTTAAACATGTCATGTGGAAAGTTGAAATTAGCGTATTGCCAAAAAAGGAAAGGGGTCGTTCCTTTTGAAACTGACTAAAAGGGAAAGTAGGTCATTCTTTTTTAAATGGAGGGAGTATTATAAATCACAGTAATTAAGAACTTAGTTTTTTTAAAAAAATATATAATTGACTATTATACCACAAAAGTTTGGATCAAAAGAGTAACATATACTCTATTATTTAAAAATTACAAAAAAAACTATTGTAAATTACAATATTTTAATAGCTTAAAATATCTAAAAAAAAACTAATCTATTATATATTTCAAAAAATTACATAAAAATTACTATAGATTACAATAATTAACAACTTAAAAAAAATTAAAAGATATAAAATATTTGGTTGACTTTTGAAATTATATTAGTGTCCCTTGAATTGAAATAATTAAAAATATAATTAACTATCAATGATACAAAAATTTGGACAAAGAGCGTAACATTTATTATTTGAAAATTACATAAACAAGTATTATAAATTACAACAATCAACAACTTAAAATATCTAAAATGTATTAAAATTGTGATTGATTATCTAAATTCTATTCATGTCACATAAATAAAATTTAAAAATAACATATATTGGGCCCGTACTGGTACTGGCCTTCGACATCTAGTATACATATAAAGCATTCATATTGTTATTTGTGGATAAGTCTTAAGGTTATTGAAAGACATTTTTATATAAATTGTCGATTGTGTTTGTTATTTACTTTTTCTAACCAACTTACATAGATTATACACTTTATAATAATTATATATAATTATACACATATTATATATATATATATATATATATATATATATATATATATATATATATATATACACACACATCTATCAATTATAAATTTATGTGATTGAATTGACAACTATTCGAGTTAATTCTTCAAATTAAAAGATAACTTGTCTAATTGGTTCGAGTTGATTGTTAATCCATCTATTTATTAACTCAGTTCATTTTAACTGGGTGGATTTTAACCCATCAAAAATTTAATGCAATCCAAATTGACCAATTGACCTATAACAATCTTCTCAAAATATTTTTGAAATGACAGTTTTTTTATGTTATATATAGTCATAATAAAAGTAAATAAAATCTAATCTAAATTGGGTGAGTTGAATTATGACTCCATTTTATCTCATTTCACTTTATCTAGTACTATTAGAAAAGGGAGATTCAACATGTTAGCTTGTTGTCATTAACTAAAATTATAAGGATATTAAAGTCATTTAAAGAAATTTTACATGATTGAAGGTGAGCATTGAAATAACTGATAAAGTTGTTGCCATGTGACCAGGAGGTCACGAGTTCAAACCTTGGAAACAGCCTCTAGCAGAAATGCAAGGTAAGGTTGCGTACGATATACCCTTGTGGTGGGGCCCTTCCTCGGACACCGCGCATAGCGGTAACTTTAGTGTTTCGAGCTGCCCTTTAAAGAAATTTTACATGATTAACTTTCTTAAAAAAATTTGTCCTTCCAGCTTTGTTATTTAAACCATACTAGAGCTTTAGAAAAAGAGATTAACTAATATAAACTGATAGTGTAATCTTTTTTTTTTATATACTATCAGATATTTTGCTATTTATAACAAATAACTTTTCAAATATAATTACTTTTAAAATATTCAAAATTTAAATAAAAAATTAAATAATTTAAGGCAACTTAAACACTTATATTTTTTCTAACACAATATTTTTAGGAGTATGACCTTATTTAGCAAAAATACAAACACTCCTTTGTGTCCTTTTTCTTTTCATTATTTTCAGTTTTAAATTGTTTTTCAACACCATTCACCGTTGAAGCAGCATTGCAATGTAGCAATCACAATTATCACTTTTTAAATTAATTTTTTATACCTTATTTCAATTGTATATATACATTGATTGTATGTATAAATAAAAAAAGTTCGATTTATTTTGATTTTTCAGTTTAGTTTAATTTTATCCGAACATTGAACACATCTAGTAGGGGTATGCCCGACTCACCATAAAAGAATTGCATAGGGAGAAATTATAATACTCTTTTCGTTGAATTAGAGAGTCAAGCAAGAAAATATTTTACATAATTTCTTTGTAGCCACGCTTGTATTGGTACTAAACTTAGGAAGTTGTTTCATAAAATAAAATAAAAAACAAAAAAAAAATATATTTTGAAGGATATGAAACAACAAATCTAAAAATACACTCCCTCCGCCTCAAATTACTTGTCTCAAATTGAGATGACACATTGATTAAGAAAAATAATTAATAACATGGCTAGTTTACTATAGTACCCCTATTAGTTGATGTTTACATTTTAATTTTAAGAAAAAGTAATTAATGCAAAGGGTAAAACATGAAAATTTTTTTTATCTCTTCTTGATTAATGAAAAAATACAAGTAAAATGAGAAATCAAATTAGAAAATTTGAGACGGGTAACTTGAGACGGAGGGAGTATCTCTAAATATATTATGTAAAATCTTAGCAAAATGAGTGTCAAATCTTGCAATTTTGTGTTCAAATGAATGCATAGATTATATTTTTATGGATAATTTGATAGAATTAATCAATTAAAAGAATGATAGAAGCCATAAATGAGGAGAGATAATATATGAAAATGGATTGACAAAATAGCTTTGGTGGACCTTCCACTTGTCTGAGTTTAAAAAGTGAACGTCTCTACTTAGACTTTTGCCATCTGAATCCTTGAACTTAATAAAACTCAATATTTAAACCATATTTCGGTGTGTGTAACACAATTGTTGCCACGTCAGCTTCCACGTTATTTTTAAATGTTGCATTAAATTTCATGTCATTTTTAAAATGGCACATAAAAATTAAATATTAAATAAATTTAAATTGAGAAAGTAAATAGAAAAAATTAAAAGGTGAATTAAAAATGAAAAATTTAAACCAAAAATATTTTTTTTTCCAATACCCCCTGGTTCCTTGTCTGTGTGTGTGTGTGTAAATAGTTGTGTATATGATGATGGAGAGGAGCTCCTCTTTCTAGTGTATGCGAGTAATGTGTGTGTATATATATTGTGAGTATCTATTGTGAGGGTATTTTGTTGACAAATCAATCCTGATGAATCTCAAAATTAATTGAACCTGACTTTGTCGCGTTATTCCGGCAATCGAGTTTGACGGACTGTGATTGTCGGTTTTGGGGTTTTTCGATGAGTGTCGCCGGAGAAGGTCAATTTAGGATCGTTGGACTGGAACTGTGGCGATTTTCGGCGGGTTTGTCGCCATAATCGACAACAAGGGTCGGGTTTAGCAGTTTGAGGTTGTTGATGGAATTTTGGGTTGAATTTTTGGTGGGATGGAGCAGACATTGTAGTTTTTTTACGTCTTCTCCATATTCTCTCTCTATTCTTTTTGCGTCTTCTCCGATTTCTCCCCCTTTTCTCTCAATTTGTGTGTGTGAATCTGTGAATTCGGTTGTGTATGGATTGTTGTATGTGTATATCAGCTTATGTGTGTGTATGGCGTGGTTGTGTGTGTTCTGTTTAGTATGTGAGTGTGTGTATTTGCTCTTATTCAATGGGAACAACTTGAGTTGCAATGGTGCTGTGTGTGGAGGGTGGGTGGGGCTGCAATGGTGCTGCGGGGTGGGGGGTTTCTTTTTTATTTATTTTTAATGTAAAAAGACCAAAAAATGATCCTCACTCGCTCCATGCGTGTGTAGTCATGCACTCTATCCAACTCATCTAATTTTGTGCCACATAAACTTGGTCAACGGTCAGAGGGGTTTGAAATATTGTATTTTAGTGAGTTCAGGGGTTCAGATGACAAAAGTCTAAGTAGAGACGTTCACTTTACAAACTCAGACAAGTACAAGAGTCCACCGAGCTATTTTGCCAAATTAATTTGACAATATATAAGAGAAGAGAGAGAGAGGTAGAGAGAATTATGGAGGAGGGAGGAGGAGTTCAAAAATTAAAAAAAAAATATGTAAATATAATTAAAAATAGTGGGTAACCTGCTATTTCAGGTAAAGTTACCTGAAAGTGTTAAGAAAATATTGCACTACATATTAGTTATTCTCTTTTTCAAAAAGAAAATGATCTAAGAAATTAAACTTCTTTTTGAATTCTTTGTGTTTCATTACTTATTAATGTAACTTTTTTTTTGGTTTCCCAAGATATCCCCACAACCGGCAGCCATAAGACTAATCTTCCGTTCCTACTGTCAGCGAACTAGGCGGTAGGGAACTGGCCACAGAGTTTTTTCCATTCCTCTGTTCCTACTGTCAGCGCACTAAGCGGTAGGGAACTGGCCACAGAGTTTTTCCATTCACCAAAGATAGGGATCGAACCCCCAACCTCTTGCTTAAGGGGTGAGGTGCTGAACCACCACACCAAACCCTTGTGATTTATTAATGTAACTTATTATGTAGTAAGAAGCGTTATATTTAATTACTTATCTATGTATGCACATCAATCTATAAAATACATAAAGATGGCCTTAGAAGATGTGACGTGTAGTTTTCCTTGGATTAAGAATCAAATTTATCTTTTATTTTTCCGTCATTCTTAGCTATTTATCATTTTCTTTTGATATATTGTTGATTATCATTATTATCATAACAAGGGATGAAATGAAAAGTTTTCAAGCATGAGGATTTTTTCAGACAAGAATAACTGAAATTACATTACTAGAATTAACGTTGTCTAATATACTTTTCTCTTTTTTTTTCTTTTCTTTTTTCATCTATGTATTTTGTGAGTGGAATGATCATTAAAGTTTGCATGTTGTTATAGATTTATATTCTGAAACAAAGATTTGGTCATCCCATATTTAAGAACATTGACTAAGCAAAGATAAAAAAAAAAAAAGTTGATTATTCAGGTTGATTCTCGCATACCTGTGCTCAAAAGGATGGGCGAGTTTGAGTTGAGTATTAATTGATCCGATGAATTTATATGCTTCGGAATATTGAGATGAGGTGCAATGTATTCTGATCAATACGTCTTTTTTAGATTTACAGGGTGTTATACTGGAATTCCTTCACAAGATCATTACTTTCACAAATGTAATAACAAAATGATGTTTATCTAAGAAAATTGACTAGCCTAAAAATGTTAGCAACTAAAATTTAGAAGCTATATTGATGTATTAAAAGCTTTCTTTGCCCGGTGTTATAAATAATATAGATGTTATAGGAGTTTTTATGATTATACTTATATTTTATTTTTTTTGAAACTTTTAGAATGATAAGCTATAAATTATATTTTTTTTCATCATCTTATTTTCCAATTTTTTCTTTTTTGATATGATATATATTACATTACGTCATTATTAAAAGAGATCTCTTAAATTCTTAATAGTTTCACCTAAATTCAAGACATCACTTATTACCTTTGTTCCTTCTTAGTTGTGAATTAAGTTTCACACAATTAATAATTAGGAGTGTAGCTTGACTAATGTGTATTTATTAATTCTTTAATTTTGTCCCTCTGAACACTAAAATAATTATTTTTTATTAATTTTTTAAATTAACAAGTATTTTCGAACATCTATATTTAAAATATACAACAATTAAAACACGGAGAAAATGGCATATGAAAAATTTTATTATCATTTTAGACGTTACTTAATTCACGATTGGTGAAAAAAAATTAAAAACTATTAGACAAAAAAAAGTGATAGACCATAACAATACATGATAATCTATTTTATTTTTATTTTTCTTCACCTTATTTTAAACATCTCAAAAGTTATCAAATATAAGTATTAAGAAATTATTATGATAATAAAAGTAGAAAATGAGAGGACTTATGGGGCTTTGGGCCACAGGTGACAAAGGAGTTTTAAAATGAGATGTAGGTGAAACAAATCTTAATTATTAGTTGGAGGTGACAATTACTTTATTATGGATTAAGAAAGTTGGGAAAGTTTGAAAATAACTCACAAGTTTTTAAATTTACACTTTGATCTCAATGTTTATCTAAAATAACGAAAAATGAAGGTAAAAAAAGGCGTCTTTCTCTCTCTTCTCATCCACTATTGTTTTCTCTCTCTTAGCAATTTTTGTTGTTCATTATTTCTGCTGCTTTATTCATCATCTTTTGCTTCATTATCATCATCTTCTACTTCATTATCATCTTCTTCTTATCGACTATTTATTGTTGTTGTTGTTGTTGTTAGTACAACGCTACTGCTGCTATCTGACCAATTTATTAGGTCAAATTTTGTTTACTACATCATTTTCCACTTTGGCATTACTTCATAGGTGACTTTGGTAAGTAAGATTATGATTTTTATTCGTATTTGTCATCTGGGTACACTTCTGTTTTTTCAACAATGGATAGAACCCCGGTCATGAATCCAGCATAAGTGCCCATAATTTAAATAGATCAATCATTTGGTGCATCAGATGAGTAATATGTTGCATCAGAATTTTTATCTGTTGCATCAGACTGTTTATCTGTTGCATCACACGTATTATCTGTTGCATCAGACGTATTATTTGTTGCATTAGGATGTTTATCTGTTGCACCAGACTAATTATCTATTGCAACGAATGATTAATCTGTTTGGAACAACACAAATTAGCCTCTGCTACAAACCCAACAGATAACCAATATGTTTTAACTCTTGCTATTGCTACTGGATTCAAAATTATTCCTTACGTCCAATTACTCGTCCCAAATTTCCTAATTCGATTTCTCATTTTACTTGTCTTTTTCATTAATCAAGAAAAGATTAAAAAAATCCATGTTTTACCCTTTGCATTAATCACTTTTTCTTCAAATTAAAATGAAAACATCATTTAATAGGGGGATTATACGCCGACCGACGTTAAAAGCTTTTTTCCTTATGAAATTTCGATTGACTAGAAAATAATGGTTATTTCAAACACGTCTACTGTCCCACCAACTGATCAGTGGGTTATGGTAAACTAGACATGTTATTAATTATTTTTCTTAATCATTATGACATCTCAATTTGGGACGAATAATTTGAGATGGAGGGAGTACGAATTAAAACGTCAGAGCCAAGCAACAAACTAGTCATCTGTTGAAACAGACTATTTATCTATTGCATCAGACTTCTTATCTGTTGCAACATGAGTAATCTGTTTTGAACAACACATCAGCCTCTGCCACAAACCCAACAGATAAATCTTGCTATTGCTATTGGATTCTAAATTATTCCTTTTTACGTCGAATCATCGACATATTTTTTGAGAAGATAATAGACAGAATGAAAATTAAATATGGATTAAAACGTCAAAGATCAAACATAATTTTTTTATTAAATAAAAAATAAATAAAAATACATATAATAGATTTAAATAAAAATAATAATCTAATTATTATTATTATTATTATTATTATTATTATTATCATCATCATCATTGCCAGCAGACCAATCTTCAACTGGAAGTAGAAAGACCCTCCTCAGCCTGCGTATCTCGCAGAGCATTCTTGCTCTAACTCCTCCCACTATCCATTGCAGGTCACAAACTTAATTTCAAAGTTCATTCACAGCGTCTTACAGAAAAGCAATGTCCCACACTGGGTCAACCATAATCTTCTAGAGTGTAATATGAAAGACGAGATGCAATAAATAAATAGAGTGTAGTTGAATAAACGATTGAGTAAGGAGGGACCTATTTATAGAGGATTGAATTTGAATGAGAGGCAAAAAGGCATTACTATTCACCTTCATTCATTATTACATTTTTGATTAAATTAAGAAAATAAATATTGTGATAAGTCATGACTTTTCAGATTATTATTATTAATTAGTTCTTTCCAAGAACCATTTTTATTGAGTTGTGGCAACAGATTCTATATTTGTTGCATCAGATAACACATCTGTGACAACAGATATATCATCAATTGCAATAAATATAAAATATGTTGCATTAGATAACCTATCTGTTGTAATATATAATCTAACTGTTCACCTCCATTTATTAATTATATTTTTTTATTAATGTGAAAAGTAATGACTTAATTAAATTAAGAAATATTGTGATAAGTCATGACTTTTCAGATTATTATTATTAATTAGTTCTTTTCAAGAACCATTTTTATTAATTTGTGACAACAGATTCTATATCGGTTGCATCAGATAAATCATCTGTGACAACAAATATATCATCTGTTGCAACAATAGTGAACCTGTTGCATCAGATAATATATTTGTTGCAACATATAATCTACTTTTTTTTAAAAAACTATCATCATAACATTAATTCAAATTTGCTAAATTTTTTATTTTATAAATTAAAAAAATACCTTTTCAAAGTCTTTAATAAAATAATAACCATTTTTATTTTCTGGCAATAAATTGTATATCTATTGAATCTGATAAACCATCAGTTGCAACAGATATACCGTCTGTAGCAACAAATAGACGTTCTATATTAATATCTTTTTTTTATTTATTCTAACAGCTGATACATCAGTCGCAACAGATGAGAAATTTAATGCATCAGCAACACTAATGAATGTATGTGTTTTGGTTTAAGACAAAAAGTCATGACCGACCTTCACCTTGTTTTACTTAACAATCATCATATAAGTTAATTAATCCAATATTGTGACTTTTTTTATTATATAATAAATAATTTTAAAAAATAAATTCAAAAACAGAAATGGTGAAAAGTCACCATCAGTTATTAAAATTAAATAACCGTTCCTTTATGGTTATAAATTGTGTTTATCATATTTCCTTATTATTTATTTACGAAATATTTTTCATATTAAATAATCAAAAAGTCATGTGTTTTCTTTTCTTTTTCACCTCTTAATAACAACAATAACCCTTTTTATTAATAACCGCCTGGTGCAACATATGATCGATCTGTCGCATCAGATTAACCTCTGTTGACACAAATTGCTCAATCCCTACCACCAATCGTCGACATGTTGAGAACAAGGAATAAACAGAATGATTATTAAATACTAAATAAGAATTAAAAATTTAAAGTCGACCATGAAATGAAATAGATTTTTGAATCCCTTGGGTAGATCCGATATAACAAAAGGAGGAAAATCCATGTGCTAAAATAAAAAACATTACCTAATTATTGTTACTACTATTATTATTATTGTCAATCGGACATTTTTCATCCGACAGCCTTACTACACAACCTTGCTCCGAAGTCAGCCAAATCTCTCTGGAGTTCATCAAACTGCCTTTGAAGTTCATGCAAGGACTCGATACGAATATTCTTGTACGAATCTGGATCATCCATATTTGTAAGGAGGGACCTATTTATAAATTATTATATCTCGGAAAGAAAAGAAAATTACTTTAAAATAAATCTAACAGATGGAAAATCTGTTGCAAAATATATTCTTTCTATTAGATAACTTACAACATACTGGCAATCTTTTGCAACAGATGTATATATCTGTTTGATTTCTCCAACAGATACGTCTTATGTTGCAATAGGTTGATCATCTGTCGTAATAGATGTTTTCAATTATTTGACAATATAAATAGATGTGGCATCTGTTGTAATTAGCTAGTCATCTGTTTATTCAATTTAAGCCATAGATGGGCTAGGAAGAATAATGTGCGTGCAGATGTATCATCATATATGTGGGAGTTAAGTATGTATTATTGATAAGGTCACCGGGACAACACACACAAAGTACAATGTTTTTGTGAATGCAGTATTTAACCGATTAGGCACTGATCATTCAAATAAGATCCTACATTGTACCGTTAAGTTTGATGGGTTCGAAATTGATAAGGCTTAGAACCTCATGAAGATGGTGCAGATACCCTGTTATGAATTACTGACGGTTGTTACTCGTGTTTATGCGTGTCAAGTATTAAGAAGAGATTAATATTTGTCGTTATTACAGAGATCCAATAGCGATTGGACTTTACTTTAAGTTTCCATTGAACTCTGAGAACACCTTTGAAGCCCCGCAATGCATCAAACAAGAACGAAAAACCACTAGAAATTCCCCTGGCCCAAATTTATATGGTTAGGTTCCTCGCTCGGGGTGATGATTATATGCCAGAAGGTATAGTAGGACAATGCCTTCGAGGGACAATGGGTGGTTGATGGAAGACTATATCATCTGAGAGCTAATTGAAGAAGAGACATAGGGTAGAAAGTAACTTCTAACGAATCTGGCCGATGAAATTATCTTAAAAGATGCAAAATCTGAATCAAGTGCAACTATGAAAGTGTATCCAGTAATGTAATTTCGTCTGTTGTCTCTCTCAAAGAAAAATAATACAGATGGATACTTTGCTAGGGAGATGCGTGGTCGAGATTATCACCTAGATAAAAAATAGGAGAAGACCAACAAAGCAACCTCACGGGCATCGAGGGTTGAAATGATGTACAACAAGTCTAGAAAACATACGCCAACAACAACTATAGTTAAATAAGGAATCTAAGTGAAGGCGGCAATTTTGAATTTTAAATTTCATCCCACGCCTTCTTGTTTGTATTTCCAATCAGGTCCACTATCATTGACCTTATCGAAACCACAAACGAGATGGAAAGACAAATAGAGTATCATTACTTCCTTAGCAATATGGATTAATTGATTGTATTTTTTTGCCTTAGCAGGCTTTTAACATTCCTTGGAGAAGATCAGATGCTTTCTGTAGTATGTGAATCCCGATAATTTTCAAGCTTGCCTCTAGCTTGCTGATTCTGTATTCAAGCTGGTCGTTGCCATATTCAAAGTTGGTAAGGAGTTCCTCATCTCTTGTGAGCTCGATCAGGAACACTACCTTCAAAGTTGTGGCATTCTAGAATCCCTTCAGAACACTTTCTTCAGAAGCCTTAAATGATACATGGAGGGTCGTTGTGTTTGTTTTAGGTCAAAATATGTTGATGCACGTTGAAGATGTGGTCCCAACAGTTGAACAACACATTTTTATTGAACGTTACTCAATGCATATTTCTCAACCAATTTGATAAATTAATAAGCAAGGAGTTACGTAGCGTGTGATCTAAACTAACTCTACCAAGCCTATCAAATGTTACGTAACTTCAAGCTTATTACTCTATTAAAAAAATATAACCGAGTTAGTGCACAAATCAAACAAGCCCAATCTATCAGCCTTTCTGCTGATCACTCTTCTCTAATATATATGACAAGATATCTGCTATGCAAAAGTCTATACAGTTGCCAGATATTCTTGCTAGGAAATAATTCTTCAAAAGGCATCAATAGATATCTTCTGAAGAATTGCTCCCTGGTAAGCATGTCTGGCGATGGTGTATACTTTTGCATAGCAGATATCTTGCCATCTATATTGGAGAAGAGCGATCAGCTGAAAGGCTGAGAGATTGAGCTTGTTTGATTTGTGCACTAACTTGGTCATATTTTTTTGATAGGGTAATGATCTTGGAGTTACGTAAATATTTGATAGGCTTGGTAGATTTAGTTTAGATCACACGCTATGTAACTCCATGATTATTAATTTATCAAGTTGGTTGAGCAAGATGCATTGAGCAACACTCGATGAAAGTGTGTTATTAACTGTTGGGACCATATCTTCAACGTGCATTAACACATTTTGACCTAAAACAAACACAGCGACCCTCCATGTATCCTTTAAGGCTTCTGAAGAAAGTGTTATGAAGGGCACCTAAAATGTCATAACTTTGTAGGTGGTGTCCCTGATTGAGCTCACAAGAGATGAGGAACTCCTTACCAACTTTGAAGACAGCAACGACCAGCTTGAATACAGAATCTTCAAGATGGAGGCAAGCTTGAAAATTATCGGGATTCACATACTACAGCAAGCATCTGATCTTCCACAAGGATTGTTGAAATCATGCTAAGGCAAGAAAACACAATTAATTATAACTATATCGCTAAGGAAATAATGATACTCAATTTGTCTTTCAATCTCGTTTGTGGTTCCGATCAGGTCAACAGCAGTGGACCTGATCGAAAACACAAACAAGAAGGAATGGGATGAAATTTAAAATTCAAAAATTGCCTCCTTCTCTTAGATTCCTTATTTTAACTGCAGTTGCTATTGGCGTATATTTTCTAGACTTATTGTACATCATTTCAACCCTCGATGTCGATGAGGCTGCTTGTTGCTCTTCTCCTATTTTTTATCTAGGTGATAATCCCAACCACACAGTTCCCTATCAAAGTGTCCATCTGCATTATTTTTCTTTCAAAGAGACAACAGACAAAATTACATTACCAGATACACTTTCATATTTACACTTGATTCAGATTTTGCATCTTTTAAGATAATTCCATCGGCCAGATTCATTAGAAGTTACTTTCTACCCTATGTATCTTCTTCAATTAGCTCTTAGATCATATAGTCTTCCATTAACCACCCATTTTCCCTCGAAGACATTCTCCTACCGCACCTTCTAGCATATAATCATCACCCCGAGCGAGCAACCCAACCATATAAATTTAGGCCAGGGGAATTTCTATTGATTTTCCGTTCTTGTTAGATGTGGTGCTAAGCTTGAAGGCCCTCTAAGGGTCCAATGCACCCTAAAAGTTAGTCCAATCGCTAGTGAATCTCTTTACAATGACATCAAAACTAGATCCCTTCACAATGCTTGACAAATAAACATAAGCAACAACCGACATTAAATCTTAACAGGGTATCAAAACCATATTCATGGTCCCTCAACCTTATTAGTTTGGACCTACCAAACTTAACTGTAAAATTGCAGACATCTTGTTTTAATGATCTATGACTAATCAGTAAAAACAATATTCACAAAATCAGTGCAATCTATGTGTATTTCCACGATAACATTATCATTAATACATACCTCCCACATATGAAGTGGTTCTATCTGCATGCAACATATTCCTCTGGACCCATCTTTATTGCAGCCTTTTGTGATAGTTCGGTAAAAGTTGATCAACTATCATTTCCTTATATCTACAAAGAAGAGAAAAAAATTAATGTCACAGAAAGAACATTATCCATCCGTTGCAACAGATGTGGAGTCTGTTACAACAGATGTGGAGTCTGATGGAATACATTAAACCATCTTTTCTGGTGGTTTGATTTGTTCCAACAGTTTTTCCATCTGTTGCAGCAACATCAACAATAGTATAAACTACAAATAAAATACATCAATAATAAAGAAACAACAACATTTGTTCCAACAACATTATCAACAACAAAGAAGCAACATCCTTTATTCCAGAACCATCAACAACACCACACCATAAGTTCCAACAACTTCAACCCTACCAACAACATCAATAACTGCATCAACAATAAAGAAACAAATAAAATGCATACAAAAAAATGATACTTCCAACAAGGCTTTTAAACTTCTCCCAACAGATGACTTTTTTCGCATATTATAATAAAAATTCTTGATTTATTTATCCAACACTTAAAAGTTCCTTCAAATTAATTTAATAAATATGATATGGGTAAATATTAATTAAATAAAAAAATAGATGTAAATAACTTGCAAAGAAGAAAACGAGAATAAAAGAGCAATAATGAACCATACCTTAATGTCAAAAGGAAGATCAAAATAGCAATTTTAGTCAAGAAAAGATATGGATCGATTTAGATCCGAAAGGATCTTTATGAGAAGAGAAAAGAAAAGAGAGAAAAAAGGTTGTGACCCTAAAGAGGAGAGAAACAAAAAGATGAGAGTTGAATAAAATAAACTGCAGCTGAAGGAAAAGAGATAAGATAATTTCTATAAATGTATTGTGTACGTAGACGTGGGGGTTTTCAATATTCATTAATTAATATTCATTAATTTTATTAATAATTTGAGGGTCACGAGGAAGACTAAGACTAGTGACATTGAAAAGACAAGACAGGACTGCTCAATGAACTGACTTTTGAGATATCTAAGAAATAATTTTTACCGCCTTTAGTAGTAAGTACTACTTGATATTATCTACTCGGACTGAAGCTTGATTTAAAATAAAAGAGAAAAAAAGATTTTCAAACAGATATGTCATCTGTTGCAACATATATAAATATCTATTTAGAAATTCGAACAGCTCAGTCATCTATTACAACAGATATAAATATCTATTTAAAAATTTTAAACATCTCAGTCGTCTGTCACAGATGAAAATGTCTATTTGATAATTAAATCAGATATGTCATCTGTTACAATAACTATAAATATTTGTTTGAAAATATCCAATAGCTCAATCATCTGTCACAATAGATGCAAATGTCTATTTGATAATTAAATCAGATATGTTATCTATTACAACATATATGAATATCTGTTTGAAAATTTTCAACAGCTCAGTCGTTTGTTGCAACAAATTTCATTGCAATTGATTTAGGTGGAACTAAGGATGAATGAATGAGCTCACAGGGTCAACTACAAATCCAATCGAGTCTTTGTAATTGCATGGCATTGGTATTGCATTCATCCCAACCCTAGTCGTCGATCGATCACTCTGAGTTAAAATAAGTTCTCATCAACGCAATGTTAGGATAGTGATAGTACCTAAGTTGATTTAGGTAGAACTAGGGATGAAT
The DNA here is from genome assembly GCF_002878395.1 of Capsicum annuum. Taxonomy (NCBI): domain Eukaryota; kingdom Viridiplantae; phylum Streptophyta; class Magnoliopsida; order Solanales; family Solanaceae; genus Capsicum; species Capsicum annuum. The sequence goes on along the minus strand of NC_061115.1, from coordinate 204,072,716 downwards.
GAATGAGCTTACAGGGTCAACTACAAATCCAATCAAGTCTTTGCAATTGCATAGCATTGGTATTACGTTCATCCTGACCCGAGTCATTGATCGATCACTCTGAGTTGAAATGAGTTCTCATCAACTCAATGTTAGGATAGTGATAGTACCTAAGTTGATTTAGGTGGAACTTGGGATGAATGAATAAGATCACAGGGTCAACTACAAATCCAATCGTGTCTTTGCAATTGCATGGCGTTGGTATTGTGTTCATCCTGACTCGAGTCATCGATCGATCACTCTGAGTCGAAATGAGTTCTCATCAACTCAATGTTTTAAAAACTATATCTTTTAAAAATTTTAAAATTAATTAAGATCAATTCAGACCAAATTAGCAATTTCAAAACTTGTCATTCTTTTCCAAAATTACAAATCAACCCATACAAATCATCCATTTGCGTGAAAAACTTTTTGTTTCAAATCTGAAGTTCCCGCTCTTCTCTCTCTCTTTGTCTCTCTCTCATATGAAATGCATATGATAATGCATTTTGGGAACTACTTGTGTTCCTCAACATTAGGAATCAGGAGAGAAATAAAAATGATAGTATTATTGGTGAAAACCCTTATAGGCACTGTAAGATGATGGTGAGTTAAAAAAAGAAAAAGTAAATGAAATGAGAGAGACTTATTGGTGAAAACCCTCACGAGCACCGTAAGATGATGATGAGGAAAAAAATAGAAATGAATGATGAAATGAGAGAGTCTTATTGGTGAAAACCCTTGCGGGCACCGTAAGGCGATGGTAAGTTGAGAGAAATAAAAATGAGAGAGTCTTATTGGTGAAAACCCTCATGGGCATCGTAAGGAGATAGTAAGTTGAGAGAAATGAAAATAAGAGTCTTATTGGTGAAAACTCTCACGAACATCATAGGGCAATGTTGAGCTAAGAAAATGAGAGAGGCTTATTGGTGAAAACCCTTCAAGGCATCACTAGCCGAATGAGGTCTTTGAATGCGCTTGGCCCAAGGAGTAACTCAATTTTAGGGCCATTAACTCACTAACAATTGGTGAAAGTGTTTATGGAAAGATCAGACAGCTTAATCCAAAATGCATGTCATAATCATTAGAGTTAACTGTCACTTTCAGATAAATTTTTCTTCTCTATTTCAATGGGGACATTCATTGTCTGTTCTTTCTTATTATATTTTTTTTATTTGTGTTTTCTTAAGTCAATTATTCAAATAGAAAGTCATTTTTCTTGTGTCTTTAAGTCAAATCAATGTCAAAGAAAGTGAGAAAAGATTTCAAAATTGGCTACCAACTTTTTCAATTGCACAATGCAAGACAAAAATGTCAGCACATGAAAGAGACATGATTGTGAGCTGAAATAAGGCATGTAGAAAGTTTTGTCAACTTACAAGTTTGGGAACTCATGGAAATATCAAGGTTCAAAGGGTTTATCTAAGGAGCATGGAAAAGCGGAGATACTGTGTTTTGTTTTAGAGTCACTCTTAATAATCTGAGTTCGGGTCAATGATGCAGCAAGTCAATGACATATGCTAATGGTTGGAAACAAGATGAAATGTTATGGGAGCAAGAGCAATTGTTGTGAAATCTAAAGCCACAAACCAGCCATTGTGTTTTTAATCTCATAAGTTTTCTTTGTATGAAACAGGAATATATGTTACCTTTAAATCAAGGACCTCAAAGCCTAAACATCAAAGGCCGTTATTTCTCACATCTACAAATGCAAGGGGCAATGTTTCTGCATAAGTTTGGTAATTAAAATAATGGTAAAACTCATAATCCAATATCTCTAGGAGACGCTTCTTTATCCGGGTAATTCAGGTTCATTTATTAGGTGATCCACTTTCTAAATTGAACCTTCACTCCTAGAAGACGCACTTTCTAGTTGAGTCCTTTCATTTAATCTTAAGGAGACACATTTTCTTATTTAGATAATCTAAGTGGTATTTGTATGGAGACGCATTTTCTTGCTTGGGTAATTAAAGCGACATATGTAAGGAGATACATTTTCTTGTTCGGGTAATTCAAGTGGCATTTGTAAGGAGATGCATTTCCTTGGGTAATTCAAGTGGCATTTGTAAGGAGACACATTTTTTTGTATGGATAATTTAAGTAGAATTTCTAAGAAGATGCATTTCCTTGTTTGGTTAATCAAACGACATATGTAAGGAGATCATTTCCTTGTTCAGGTAATTCAAGCGGCTTTTGTAAGGAGATGAATTTACTTGGGTAATTCAAGTGGCATTTGTAAGGAGACATATTTCCTTGTTTGGGTAATTTAAGTGACATTTGTAAGGAGACGCATTTCCTTGTTTGGGTAATTCAATCGGCATATGTAAGGAGACACATTTTCTTGTTCGGGTAATTCAAGCGGCATTTGTAAGGAGACGCATTTGCTTAGGTAATACAAGCAGCATATGTAAGGAGACACATTTCCTTATTCATGTAATTCAAGCGGCATTTGTAAGGGGACGTATTTCCTTGGGTAATTTAAGTGACATTTGTAAGGAGACATATTTCCTTGTTTGGGTAATTTAAGTGTCATTTGTAAGGAGACGCATATCCTTGTTTGGATAATTCAAGTGGTATTTATAAGGAGACATACTTCCTTGTCTGGGTAATTTAAGTGGCATTTGTAAGGAGACGCATTTTCTTATCTGGGTAATTCTAGTGGCATTTTTAAAGAGACACACTTCCTTGATTGGGTAATTCAAATTTTACTCGTTAGATGATGCACTTCCTAACTTAAGTCTTGATCCTAGAAAATTCACTTTCTAGTCGAGTCATTCCACTTGGTCCTTAGGAGACACACTTCCATGGTGGGTATTCAAGTTTCGCTTGTTAGGTGGTTCACTTCCTAACTTAAGCCTTTACTCCTAGAAGATGTACTTTCTAGTTGAGTAGTTAACCCTTAGGAGACGCACTTTCTTGTTAGGGTAATTCAAGTTTCGCTTGTTAGGTGGTTCCCTTCCTAACTTAAGCCTTCACTCCTATAAAATGTACTTTTTAGTCGAGTCATTCCACTTAACCCTTAAGAGACACACTTCCTTGTTAGGGTAGTTCAAGTTTTGGCTTGCTAGGTGACATATTTCCTAATTTAAGCCTTTACTCCTAGAAGATGCACTTTCTGATCGAGTCCTTCCCTGCAACTTCTAGGAGATACACCTCCTTAGCTGAGTAATTTAGGTTTCATTTATTAGGTGATGCACTTCCTAAATTGAACCTTCACTCTTAGAAGCCGTATTTTCTAGTCAAGTCATTGCACTTAACCCTTAGGAGATGCACTTCCTTGTTAGTTTTGATTTGTCAGGCGACACACTTTCTAATTTAAACCTTTATCTCTAGAAGACACACTTTCTAGTTGGAATTCCTCACTTTAATTCTTAGGAGACACACTTCCTAGTCTTGGTCATTTAATTTTACTCTCAAGAGATGCATTTCTTAGTCAGAGTCTAGATTCATCATTACAACATGCAAGTAGTTGTGATTGGGTTTGACACCCACAAAAGTTTTCGAATAATAAACTGGGGCAGAAATTTAATTCATGTTATTAAAAGCATCATTTAGGACCCTCCTAAAAAATGGGACTTTATTTTTGAAAAGTGAGATTTCTATCATAACCTTTGTCTGGGATAATTTTCTTTCTAGTTTTGATGTGATTTCAGGAACTCGACTGAAGAATAGGGAGAATAAATGAAAAGTCAAGCAACAAGGTGAAGAAGTTGAAAGGCAAACCACATGGTAAAGAAATTAAAAGTTAACAAATTGAAGAAATAACAAGTCAGGATCCCGCCTGGAGAACAGAGTGAAGAAATTGAAAGCCAATCAACAAGGTGATGAAATTGCAAGTCGGGAGCTCACTTGGAGAACAGAGTAAGGAAATTGCAAGTCAGGAGCCTGCCTGGAGAATAGGGTGATGAAATAGCAAGTCAAGAGCCAAGGAAAGCTGCATAGATAGGACTTTTATAGTTTTATTTAAATTTTTAACTTGAAAATTTTTATTTTTGATGTAATGACAGAGCCGCAGACCGAAACCTCGACAAGACCTAACTCGACTCTCCAGCTCAGTATAGTCTTTCTCCTTTCCAACTCTTCGAAATACCTGTGCCTTGATCCCCTCATAACTTGGGTAGGTAGGATGTCCTAAATCAAGCTTCGATGGTACTCTGTCCTTCTTTGTCTCCCTTTTGAATAATGGTCGCATCAAAATTTTGTCTGGTTATCTACTTCTTTGTCTGCAAACACTTTGTGTTTACATCCAAAGAGGGGAATAATGTAGACACGCCATTTCGCCCCTCCCGAAAACCTAATTTATCTATTTTTTGCCTCACCTTATCATACACCTTCACGCAGTTAATAATTTCCTCATACAAATAAAAAAAATAACTAACCTATCAAAAATACCCTACTTTTTACACCTCACCCTAACAAAAATAACAACCACTACCCTACCCCATACCCCATACCCCATACCCCATACCTCTATCCATGGACCCCATCACCTCACCTTTTTTCCCCTTGGGTTTTCCATAACAGATTAAAATAGAATACACACATACTCTGGTTTTTGGATCCACTAAAATAAAAGGGAATACATACCCACATGCTCCATTTTCAATAGACAGTTATATATACACACTCTCACATACAAAAACTGACATACACAATTATGTTCTCCACATATAGACACCACGCTCTCATACACAGTTACACACACTAGAGGTCTTACACATTCATATACGCATAGAGAGAAAAGAGGGAGAGAACATACAAAATCTTACATAAAAAATACCCTCACATCACACATACACCTCACTAAAAAGAAAAATACTTCACACACACAATAGAAGGGAGTAAATTGAGTGACGGGAGATAGGGAATCAAGGGAGGAAAATCGTGAGTAACAGGAAGAAATCGAGAGACAAAAAGGTTGTGCATAGTCACTGTTCCCATGATAAGTCCGCCACTGCTACCGGCCGGATCATTCTCTCTGTCGGAAGCCACCGCCCGTCCTATTTCTGACCAAAACCACCCTATCACCAGAGCATCCGCTACCCAACATCTGAAAAACCACTAAAAAACTGACCCCCCCATCTCCATTTCCAGTGAGATTAACCAAAAAGATATCAAAACTGATCGATTGTATGGGTTTTAGCTGTGGTTGTTCTTATTGCCGTTGATTTTTGTCTTGAATTAATAAAAAATAGGAGCAAGATGGATAGATTAGTGGGGTTACAGGTTTAGTTTAGCAAAAAGCAGTGAAGGCTATATCGAGGTTTAGGTTTATTCATCATCAAGGTTTGATTCGATGTTTCCACAATGGACTCCAGTTTGTTTAACAAGGTAATACTCGAATAAAAGTGGAATTTAGGTCCATTCTTCATCTCATTCTCGATTAATTTTAATTGTTTTATACTTTTTGTGGTGAATCATGGTGTGTGGATTTTGTTTTTGTGTGATTCTGTTATGATCAGACGATGAACAGGTGTTGATATTGATTAATTAGACCATCTGAATCAAATTTTAACTGGCTTGATTGAGAATGAATTTAGAGTCGGGGATGGACATTAATAAAAGTTAAATATTGGCCTGTCGAGTCTTTGATTGATTCTTGATTTGAAATGAATGTTAATTATTGAACACGATAGTATCATGTGTTAGTCCATCAAATAGTAGGAAAATAGTAGGTCGGGGTAGGCAAAACATAGGGATTGTGATTATTGAATGTTTGAATGTATTGAAGTACCTTTACTTCATCGCTTTTGAATTTCTTATATTAATTTGGCCGAGGAATGGCTCGAGGAAATTGTATTTATTTTCTTGGGAATGTCCTGAATTATTATATAAGCAAGGAATGTTCGTTATCAAGGCTCGAGGCATCGGGTAGCGCGTAGTTTAGGACTAGTGTAGGTTAGCGTAGGTTTATTTTAGTATCTTTTATTTTGGACTGGATATTATTTTGGTTTTGAATTTTATTTGATTTGTTTGTTTGCTTGTTTTATTTGTTTTGTTGGTCTATTCACTTAATAGCGTCAAACTAGACGATATACTCCACGAAGCGACCGTGGTCGAACCACGGGATCTAGGGATGCCTAACACCTTCCCCTCGGTCAATAAAATTCCTTAAACTGGAATCTCTGTTTATGGGCCAGTTTTGAACGAGCCAAAAATCATTTTTGAAAAGGAATTACAAAGGTGACTTTGCACATCAGATTTATGCCAAATGGCAACTCTGAGTTTAAATGTAATAATTCTTTTTCGAACCAAATTTTTCTTTTTGTCACTTAATAATAAATCCCCTTTTCAAACTTAAAATCAATCTTTTTGGTAAAAAAAAAAGGTGTGACATTCGTATGTTGGACTCGTACCTAAGTCAATATAGCATGTTGAACATTCTGTTATAGGTACGACTTGACCCCATGGATCGTCGAGAGGGTATGAGTCATATGAACCCAGTCATATGCACATCAGTATTGAACCCTTGAGGTTCATCCCAGTTTATAAGAAGGGGGTATCTAGTCATATACAAAGGTACGACGCAGATATATAGAAGTAGTATCAATAACAGTGTTGGTTCCCTAAGTTTTCCATTTATCTTACGAGTGACTTTACTAAATTGTATAGGCATCATATGAGTTGGAAGTATGACTCGTATCCAAACAGTACATGTTCTTTGAAATCTACCAAGCTTATGAGTCATCAGTTCGGTCGTACCCTAACAAACGAGTCGTAAGGTCAACTCGTACCCACTTGGAATGGGATTTTTTATTCATTTTTAGGGGCTTTTATGTCTTTCTCCACTCTCTTAAAATCCAAAACCATGCTGTTTTGGATTTACAAGGGGTGGTATAAAAGGCCCCAAATCCCCAATTTACATCATTAAACATAAATTTACAAAATAGAATCAAGAGAAAATGATTTCTTCATCTTCCACAAGCAGTTGGGGTTTCTCAAAGTTAAGAAAAACTTTAAAGAAATTTCCCCAAAGATTCTACTTTAGGCATGTGGGATGTTCATCCATGGAGCCCAAAAACTTTCTTTTGGTTTACTTTATGAGTTTACACATGTTCAAGATGAAATAAGTCCATGAATCTCTTGCTAATTCAATATGAAGTTATGGTTACAAGTGTTTTCAAGTGGAATAAGTCATATCATGTTTTAAGTGTTGCAAATCCCATGTCATGTTCTATTGATTTCAAAGTAAATCCTCAAATTTATGAATTTAGCCATGTAATCATGTTGTTTCCTCATATATAAGACATTCCCATGTTCAAATTTATGATTTTCACGTGTTTAGTGGAATGGTCGTGCTTTGGGTCTTTGGACCATGATTTCCATCCTACCATTTTAAGTGTTGATATCATACTTTATGGTCATTCAGTGCTGGCGGGTTATGAATACCCTATACCTATGTGTTTACTTATGGTTCAAATCTTTCAAGTAATAATTTAGTGTAACCATGAGTCGTATTATTTACTTAGATAGTTATGATCATAATGAACACTATTAGTTATGCAAAAATGTTCAGTTAACTTTATTCAGTTCAGTATTAGTGTCAGTTCAGTTGGAAGTACGATTTAGCACCAAGCGAACCCAAGGATGGGGGTTCACTTGCCAGTAGAGGGTGTGACCTCTAGTAGCAGTCCCTGAGTTTTAGAACTACGTAGTCACCTTAGATTTGAGATACACATATATCATGAGAGAACCTGCCAGTAGAGGGTAAATCTTTAGTCCTTCAGGACACCAGTTTAGTGAATCCGCACAGCCAGTGTTAGTACCCGTGGCACGATACTGAATCCCTTTCAACTGGGTTATAGGTTGGACCTCGATTAGCTCAAATTGGGGTATGTCGGTTACATGATATCTCCCATAGTCTCAGTACTGTATTTAGTGTATCTCAGCTCAGGTTTGCTTGACCAAGTATACAGATTTTTAGTTATTCAATATACAACTTTCATTCTTTCAGATTATAGATTATCTCAGTAATGTGTTTATACTTGGTCTTGCATTCTCAGATATTACATGTTCATGCATTTTTGCACAGTTACCACATGGATTTCAGCCAGGTCCTCATCTCATATACCAGTACATTCAAAGTACTAACCGCATACTTTTTCTTTGTGCTATGTTATCTTATAACATAGGTTCAGACGCACAGTTTCTTGAGCACTCTTAGAAAGCTCAATGTTACCCAGCAACAGTAGTGGTGAATCCTCATCCACCAAGGATATGATTTGTTTATTTCAGTTACTTTAGTGCTTTCTTATATTTAGCCAGTTGGATTTAGTTGGGGATCTTCTTCTCCAACTCCTCATGATGTTTAAAGGCTTCCAGGCAATTAGTTAGACCATCAATCAGTCATTTTAGTGTTATCAGTTATTATTAGATATTTCAGACATGTTTTGACTTTATTTCAGTATCCAATTTTACAGTATCTTATCAACTTACCTTCTGCACACGTGATGTATTACTATTTTGCTTAGTGTTCACGACAGGTATCAGCTCATGGGTTAGCTTGTGGTCATTTTTAGCTGTAAGCACCGTTGTTGCGACTAGGGTGTAACCTCGAGTCATGACAAACCTTGATATTAGAGACTATGGTTTAAAAGTATCCTAGGGAGTTTGAAAGATGCGTCGAGTATAGTCTTGTGCATGGGTGTGAAGCGCTCCACACTTATGGATAAGAGACTATGAGACGTTTTTAGGAAAGTTTCCATTCTTTCAGTGTTTATGTTATGCGAAAGAGCATGAGCTCTATTTTAACTCTCTTTCTAACTTATCCTTCATTTCATTTACAAACAATGTCTCCCATAAAAAATAACGAAAGAAGGAATGGGGATCAGCCAGCACCACCACCTGTTCAGGAAGATCCCCTGAATGAGCATGTCTTTCGCGTCGAATTTAGGGCCTATTTCGATACCCTATCCCATTCTGTAGCTTCTCAGAACAACCAGTAGGTTATTTTCCCAACCAATCTAGTGGCAAATATGATCACAGCTAGGATTTAGGATTTCACTCAGATGAATCCTCCTCTTTTTTTGGATCTAAGTTTAATGAGGATCTGCAAGAGTCTCTAGACATGGTGTAGAAGGTTACTTATATCATGGGCATCACTTTGAGTGAGAGTGTTGAGTTGGCTACATACCAATTGCAGGATGTATCTCACACCTGGTTTAAGCTGAAGGAGGACCGAGGTATGGAGGCAGGGTCTATTGAGTGGGAGAAGTTTGCCACGACTTTCTTAGACAGATTTTTTCCATTAGAGTTGAATAAAGCTAAAGTGCAAGAGTTTATCAATTTGAAGCAAGTAGTATGAGTGTGAAGGAGTACTCGCTTAAGTTTACTTAGTTGATGAGGTACGCTCCTACTATGGTGGCAGACAATAGGTCTAGAATGAGTAAGTTTATATCTAGTATAGTTGATAGTAGGTTAAGGAGTGTAGGACTGATATATTGATTAAGATGATGGACCTATCTAGGCTTATGGTTCATGCACAAAAGATTGAGGAGGAAAAGCATAAGGAGAAAGAGAGAGAGAATAAGAGGGCCAGAACAGGTAGTTTTAACTTTTGTCAGCCACGATCAGAAGGTAGTAAGTGTTCTCAGTTCTATAAAAAAATTTCAGTCCCAACTCCATCTTCAGCTAGTGTGCCAGTTCCTAAGTTCAGGTAAGACAGTCGGGATAGAGCGCTAGGCTCTAAGTCCCAAGGTAGTATGAACAGTGGTCTTACTAATTTGCTCTATAAGAAGTATGGTAGGAATCATTAGGGTGAGTGTAAAGTTGTTAGTGATGGCTGTTTTGGATATGGCAAGCCATTCCACAAAGTCAGGGACTGCCCGAGGGCTAATCAGCAAGGTCAGTCCAATAGTTGTTTAGCTCCAACAGGTTACCCAACTCAGCAGGGTGCTACTTCCAGTGCCACCAGTGGGCAGCGTCATAATAGATTGTATGCACTCTAGACTTAGCATGATTAGGAAAGTTCTCCTGATGTGGTTACAGGTACGTTATAGGTTTTCCATCTTTATGTTTATTCATTATTAGATCTCGGAGCTACACTTTCTTTTGTAACTCCTTATATAGCCGTCAATTTGGTGTCAGTCCTAAAATGTTAGTAGAGTCTTTCTAAGTGTCTACCCCAGTGGGTAAATTTATTATAGCCAGAAGGGTATACAGAAATTGCCCTGTCACATAGTCTTAGAAAGTTACCTTAATTGATCTTGTAAAGTTAGAGATAACCAATTTCGATGTCATTCTTGGCATGGATTGGCTCCACTCATGCTATGCCTCAATTGATTGCAGAAATAAAGTCGGTTAGTTTTTGTTTCCCAATGAACCAGTCATTGAATAGAGGGGTAATATTTCAGTGCTTAGAGGTCAGGTTATTTCTTATCTTAAAACAAGAAAGATGATATCTAAAGAGTGTGTTTACTATCTTGTTCGAATCAAAGACTCCATTTCTACAACTCCAAGTCTTGAGTAAATTTCAATAGTAAGGGAATTTCCAGATGTGTTCCCTGAAGACCTTCCTGGAGTTCCTTCCGAAAGGAAAATTGACTTCGGAATAGATCTCCTTATAGATACCCAGCCTATCTCTATTCCACCTTACCGAATGGCTACAGCTGAGCATAAGGAGTTAAAAGAACAATTAATATAGCTCTTATAGAAGGTTTTCATCAGGCCCAGTGTTTCTCCATGAGCTATTCTAGTCTTATTCGGGCATAAGAAAGACGGTTCTCTTAGAATGTGCATCCACTACCGTCAATTGAACAAAGTCACAATCAAGAATAAGTTTCCACTCCCTAGAATTGATGACTTGTTCAACCAACTTCAGGGTACCAATTATTTATCTAAGATAGACCTCAGATTCGGCTATCATCAACTTAGAGTTAGAGAATGTGATATTTTGAAGACATCTTTCAGAACTCGGTATGGTCACTTTGAATTTCTGGTTATCTCTTTTGGACTAACAAATGCCCCTACAACTTTTATGGACTTGATGAACAAGGTGTTTAAATAGTACTTGGATGTGTTCCTCATAGTCTTTATTTATGATATCCTTGTCTATTCCAGTAGTGAGAATGATCATGTAGACCATCTGATAACTGTGTTGCAGACCATTAGAGCTCATTAGTTTTTTGCCAAATTTAGTAAGTGCAAATTTTGGCTAAGATCAGTAGATTTTCTTGACTATATTATTTTTGGTGATGGCATTAGAGTTGACCCTCAAAAGACTAAAGTAGTGTGGAACTGGCCCAAACACTTTCCTCTATTAGATATTAGGAGTTTCTTGGGTTCGAATGGCTATTACAAGTGGTTTGTTGAAGGATTTTCTTCTATTTCATCCCCCATGTCTCGATTTAATTGGAAGAAAGTCAAATTTCAGTGGTCAGATTCTTGCAAGAAGAGTTTTCAAAAGTTGAAGACTTGACTCACTTTCGCTCCAATCTTGACTTTGCCAGATGGTTCAAATGGATTTGTAGTTTACTGTAATGCTTCTAGAGTTGATCTTGGTTGTGTTTTGATGCAGAGAGGCAAGGTCATAGCCTACGCCTCTAGACAACTTAAACCCTATGAAAAGAATTATCCTACCTATGATATTGAGTTGGCAACTATTGTTTTCACCTTAAAGATTTGGAGACATCATCTCTATGGGGTTCATGTTAATTTATTCACTGACCATAAGAGTTTACAGTATTAGTTCACGCAGAAAGATCTAAATCTTCGTTGGAAAAGGTGGCTTGAGTTGTTAAAATATTATGATATGAGTGTGTTGTATCATTCGAGCAAGGCCAATGTAGTATCAGATGCCCTTAACAGGTTGTATATGGCTAGTACTGCTCATGTTGAAGGGGATAAGAAGAAGTTAGTCAGTGAAGTTTATCAGCTTTCTAGATTGGGTATTCGGTTGGTTAATTCAGCTGAAGGTAGTAGATGGGTTTAGAATGGTTTGGAATCTTTATTGGTGGATGAAGTGATAGAAAAGTAGGACAGAGATCCTAGTTTGGTTAAGTTGAAGGAGGCAGTTAAAGATTAAAAGGTAGAGGTTTTCTCTCTAGAGGGAGATGGTGTGCTCATTGTTAGGGCAGGTTATATGTTCTATGTGTTGATCGCTTGAGACAATAGATACTTACAGAAGTGCCTGGTGCGCGATACTCTATCCACTTAGGAACCACTAAGATGTATCATGATTTGCGATAAATCTATTGGTGGAGTGTTATGAAGAAGGATAATGCATGGTTTGTGGCTAAGTGTCCAAATTATCAGTAGGTTAAGGTTGAGCACCAAAGGCCTAGTGGTACCTTGGAGGAGTTTAGAATCCCCACTTAGAAATGGGAAGTGGTGAACATAGATTTATAACAGGATTGCTTCATACGCGTCGTCAACATGATTTATTATGGGTCATTAGAGATAGAATGACCAAATCAGATCATTTCTTGCCAGTTCATACTTCGTTCTCAGCTAAAGATTATGCCAGGTTTTATCTTAGGGAGTTGGTTAAGTTGTATGGGATTTCGTTGTCTATCATTTTAGATAGAGGTACTCAATTTACCTGGAAGGCTTTTCAGAAGGGTCTTGGTACCCAAGTTCATCTCAGTACAACTTTTCATTCTTAGACAGATGGTCAGGCAAAATGGACCATTCAGACTTTAGAGGATATGTTGAGAGCTTGTGTTATTAACTTTAAAGGTAGTTGGGATGACATAATTCCATGAATCTCTTGCTAATTCAATATCAAGTTATGTTTACAAGTGTTTTCAAGTAGAATAAGTCATATGATGTTTTAAGTGTTGCAAATCCCATGTCATGTTCTATTGATTTCAAAGTAAATCCTCAAATTTATGAATTTAGCCATGTAATCATGTTGTTTCCTCTTATATAAGACATTCCCATGTTCAAATTTATGATTTTCACATGTTTGGCGGAATGCTCGTGCTTTGGGTCTTTGAACAATAATTTCTCTCCTACAGTTTTAAGTGTTGATATCATGCTTTATGGTCATTTAGTGCTGGCGGGTTATGAACACCCTATACCTATGTATTTACTTACGGTTCAGATCTTTCAAGCAATAATTCAGTGAAACTATGAGTCGTATTATTTACTTGGATAGTTATGATCATGATGAACACTATCAATTATGTAAAAATGTTCAGTTGAGTTTAGTCAATTCAGTATCAGTGTCAGTTCAGTTGGGAGTAGGATTTAGCACCAAGCGAACCCACGGATGGGGGATCACCTGCCAGTAGAGGGTGTGACCTTGAGTAGTAATCCCTAAGTTCCATAACTACGTAGTCAGCGTAGGTTTTAGATGTCCACCTACCAGTCGAGGGTTGACACATATATCATGAGAGCACCTTCCAGTAGAGGGTGACTCCTTAGTCCTTTGGGACACCAGTTCAGTGGATCCACATAGCCAGTGTTAGTACCCGTGGCATGATACCGACACTCTTCCAACTGGGGTTACAGGTTGGACCTCTATTAGCTCAGATTGGGTATGTCGGTTACATGATATCTCTCATAGTCTCAGTACACTATACAGTGTATCTCAGCTCAAGTTTGCTTTACCAAGTGCATAAATTTTCAGTTATTCAGTATACAGCTTTCAGTCTTTTAGATTATAGATTATCTCAGTAATGTGTTTATAGTTGATCTTGCATTCTCAGATATTACATGTTCATGCATTTATGAACAGTTACCTCATGCATTTTAGCCAGGTCCTTATCTCATATACCAGTACATTAAAAGTACTGACCGCATACTTTTTCTTTGCGCTATGTTATCTTATAACATAGTTTCAGACGCATAATTTATCGAGCTCTCATAGATAGCTCAACATTACCCAATAGCAGTAGTGGTGAGTCCTCATCCATCGAGGACATAATATGTTTATTTTAGTTACTTCAGTGTTTTCTTATGTTCAGCCAGTTGGAGTTAGTTGGGGGTCTGTCCCTTCAACTCCTCATGATGTTTAGAAGCTTTAAGACAATTAGTTAGACAGTCAGTCAGTCATTTTAGTGTTATCACATATTTCAGATATGTTTTGACTCTATTTCAGTATCCACTTTTACAGTATCTTATCATCTTACCTTCCGCACACGTGATGTATCACTATTTTGTTCAGTGTTCATGGTAGGTATAAGCTTATAGGTTAGCTTGTGGTCACTTGTGGTCGTAAGTACCGTTATCGCGACATGGGCCGTGACACCCGAGGAACCTAAATTTGCTCAAATCTATTAGGATTGTGAGACATAGGGTAGGGAAATGTGGGAGATGGATAGTGCTTATATGCCCTACTCCAAGTTTGATGGTTTCTTGTTTAAAGAAAAAAGGTTGTGTGTGATCTTTAGCTCATGGAGAGAATTTTTTGTAAGAGAGGCATATGATTGGGGTATGATGGGTCACTTTAGAATTGACATGACCCTTGGAATCCTAGAGGAACAATTCTATTAGCCCAAGATACGTTAAGATGTTGCTAGAATTTGTGGACAATACATGGATTAGAAGTGTAAAATCCCGCCTTCTTCCTTAAGGATTATACACCCCACTACCCACTCCTCAATGCCCATGGCTTGATATCTCTATGTATTTTGTTTTGGGATTGCCTAGGACAAGGAGGGGCGGAGATTGCATTTTTGTTATGGTTGATAGGTTTTCAAAAGTGGCTCATTTTATTCCATGTCATAAAATTGATGATGCTTCTAATGTGTCTTCTTTGTTTATTAAGAATGTTGTCAAAATACATGAAAATCCTCAGACCATTGTTAGTGATAGGGACTCTAAGTTCCTTATTCACTTTTAGAGGTCGTTGTGGGGTAGGCTTGGCACCAAATTGCTTTTCTCAACGTATTTCCACCCACAAATGGATGGGAAAATGGAGATGGTAAATAGAACCTTGGGTTTAATGTTGCACACCTTAGTTAAAGGAAAAATGGCCTCTTAGGAAGACCACCTACTTCTAGTCAAATTTACTTATAATCGTGTTATCCATTAGACTGTTGGTATGACCCCTTTTGAATGTGTTTAGTGTTTTAACCCTTTTACCCCTTGAAATCTCACTCTTTTTCCTAGTGATGTTGTGATAAGATTAGATGGATACAAGAGGGCAGAAACCATGAAGAAGTTGCATGAGAAAGTGAGAATTTGCCTTAAAAAGAAAAATCAAAAGTTGGTCAAAAGAGTAAACAATGGAGGGAAGCAGCTTGTGCTTGAAATGGGTGATTGGGTTTGGGTGAACCTCCGAAAGGATAGGTTTCCAACCCAAAGAAAATCCAAATTGATGCTATGAGGTGATGGTCCATTTCAAGTGCTTGGAATGATAAATGATAATGCCTATAAGATTGACCTTCCTCCGAAATATCAAGTGCACAGTACCTTTAATGTGTGCGATCTTTCACTCTTTAACATGATAGAAGATGATCACCCTTTGAATTTGAGGTCAAATTCTTCTTAAGATGGAGAGGATGATACAATTCGGATTAGCTCCAAGCAATTCACTGGAATTCAAGCCCGGGAGCTTCAAAGGATCCAAGAATTGTTCATGAAGTGGGAGGTACTTGAAAAGGCCTCCTTACTATCAAGAGGGTGTCATTTCTTGATGGTCACACTCATATTGGTCCAAGGATTGTTAGAGGAGGCAAGGGGAGGGAAAATAGGGCTAGAAAGCCCCTTGTAAAGGACTTACTCCTAAGGCACTTTGGATCCGTTTTTTATACTCTCTAGTATTTCAAGAACGGATCAAAACATCCCCTAGTGGCCTTTTCTTGCAATTGGGTCACTTTTGGGCCTTAAAATTGTAATAATTATGCTAAACTATAAATACTTTGGAGGCTAGCTCATTCTCTTAGTTTTACTTGATTATTGATGAATTTCTGAATGCTTCTCCATTGAGTGAGAGAATTGAACAACTTTTGTTAAACTTTGGTTTAGAAACGTTGGTTTAGAGGGAGTTCATCTCCCTCTGGGTCACCGTAGGAATTAGGTGTTCGATTAGATTATAATTGAGGGTATTAGAGTTTGACATACTCTTTTGTTATTGGTTACTTTTTTGCTTGAGTCTAATTATCTATCTTATCGATTACCTTTACTTTTTATTATTGTCTTTAGTTTTCATAGTTCAATTTTGTATAAAAAAAAGGACTAAACTACCTCTTACAAAACTCTTTAAAAGTGCAGAAAAATTCCATCCAGCAATTTAGGGGACAGTCGTGGTTCCCCAGATAGACCTTGGGCCATAGCGTCAACCTGGGGACAATTTTTGATCTCACTGGTTAGGGCCCATAGTTAAAGGGACGAACGGTCGCTTCTCCTATCAACCATTAACAGACAACCACTTGGTAAAATGGTCATAACTTCTTACTCCAACTATTGAATTGACGTCAATGACCTTGGAAAGAAGACTAGAAGAACTTTAATTTGGTGAGTCTTGAGCTAAAAACATATTTTAGGAGTTATGCTCATTTGAAGTTGACCCTAGTAAAGTTTTATACAAAAATTCAATCAATAAAGAAGGTCTCAACTTAACTTTGAGCTAAAAGTTCCTTATGACCTTAATTCATATCCAAATCTCTTCTCACCCTTAGAAATGGATCTTAACATTAGGTTTGGGTTCTATACGTATTTGAAGAATGGTTCGAATCTTAGTTCATTAGGGATGTTACACATATGTGTCTGAATACGAGAGAAAAAGAAGTATATTATTGCACTTAAAAATTATCTAATAAATTATTAAATAGTTCATGCAAAAATCATAAAGTATACATTACTTAAATGAGGCGACCAAAATAAGGAACCCGGTAAAATTCTTACATTAAAGTATGTACGACATTACTCACATATTGAACTTTGGAGTAATGACAATATGACAATAGAAAATTAAGGTGGCGATAAAAAGGAATTGCGAATCACCTTTAATATTGTAGGTATCCATAATTTTTTCTTACTCCCTCTAGTCCATATAATATAATTCGTATGTCATTTTTCAATGTTCATAATAATTTAATTGTTCAATCTTCAAGAGGGTTCTTGAAAGTTTCTTTCATTTTTGCCCTTAATTTATATTTTCAAAATTGATGAGTTCAAGAGACTTGGGGCTTTGAGCTAAAAGTGACAAAAGAGTTTGAAAATGAGGTCTAGGTGACTCAAGTCTTAATAATTAAGTGGAGGTGACAATTACTTTATTATGGATTAAGAAAGTTGGAAAATTTTGAAAATAACCTACAAGTTTTTAAATTTACCCTTTGATCCTCATGTTAGTTAATATAACGGGAAACGGAGGGAAAAAAGTGTGTTTCTCCCTCTTTTCGTCTGTTATTGTTTTCTCTCTCTTCGTGATTTTTGTTGTTCATTGTTGTTGCTTCTTTATTCATCATCTTCTGATCTATTATCATCATCTTCTACTTCATTATCATTATCATCTTCTTCTTGCAGCCATTGTTGTTGTTTTTACCGCTACTGTTGCTACTTTACTTGACCAATTTTTTAGGTGAAATTTTATTTCGTACATCACTTTGCACTTTGGCATTACGTCATAGGTGACTTTGGTAAGTAAAATAATGATTTTTAGTTGAATTTGTCATCTGGGTACACTGCTACTACTGTTTTTTCAACAAATGATAGAACCTGTTGAGCCCATAATTTAAACAGATCACTCAATCTGTTACAACAAATACATATTCTGTTGCAACAAAAGACTCATATGTTGTATTCATGTTTATGGTTCTATAGTGCCCGTAATATGAATCAAACAGATGGTTAATCTATTGAAACAGATGTGTTATCTGTTGTAACAGATAATTATCTGTTGCAACAGACGAGAAATCTATTGCAACAGAAAATTTATCTGTTGCAATAGATCTTTATTTTGTTGCAACAGATAAGTAATCTATTTGGAACAACATAATACAGCTCCTACCACAAACCCAACAAATAACCTATATGTTTCAACTCTTGTTATTGATACTGGATTCAAATTATTTCTTAATCGTCGACAAGTTTGTTGAGAAAAAAAAATAGACAGAATGAAATTTAAATAAGAATTAAAACATCAAAGTCAATCAAACATAAATTTTTTAGTAAACAAAAATAAATAAAAATACATAGGCTAAAAGAAAAAAAGTAATTTGCCTTCACGGGGTAGGGGGTAAGGTCTGGGGATACACCACCCTCCCCAGATCTCACTTATGGGATTATACTGGGTATGTTGTAGTTTTTATTTTAGTATTTTTATTTGATCAACTTTAATAATTTACTAAGTTCTTAATTAATATGATCTAATAGAGGTCTCTACTTGAGTATTAATGTAAGCATTGAGTCAAGATTTTAGTTTCAACTCTTGCTATTGCTACTGGATTCAAATTATTACTTAATCGTCAACATGTTTGTTGAGAAGAAGAAATAGAGAGAATGAAAATTAAATAAGAATTAAAACGTCAAAGTCGATCAAAAATAAATTTTTACTAAACAAAAATAAATAAAAATACATAGGTTAAAAAAAATAATCTAATTATTATTATCATCATTATTGCTAGCCGGCCAATCTTCAACCGACATCAGCAGTGCCCTCCCCAGCCTCCGGATCTCCCGGAGCATCCCGACTCTCATTGAAGAAAACTCCCATTGAAGGTCATGAACCTGAGTTTGAAGCTCCATCACGGTGTCTTGTAAAATAGCTACATCCCACACTGGATCAGTCATATCTAGTACACGAATGAATTTACAAAAAATGTTAAAACAAAAGTAAAGAAAATAATCTGAATGTAATACAACGTACATTACCAATTGGGTATAGTTACACAAAAAGCAAAAAGAACTTACCTGAGTCAGGGAAGAGAAAGTGGTTGAATGTGTAATATGAAAGACAAGATGCAAGAAATAAATTTAGTAGAATGAACGAGTATGGAGCGATCTATTTATAGAGGATTGAATGTGAATGAGTTAGGCAACAAGGTGCAACTATTCACCTCCATTTATTAATTACATACAAACTGGTGACTTTTTGATTACTTTGAAAAGTTATGACTTAATTAATTGAAGTTGCTGACTGATTTTTTGATTATTGTGATAAGTCATGACTTTTTAGCTTATTATTATTAATTAATTCTTTTCAGTAACTATTTTTATTTTGTTGTGGCAAAAGATTCTATATCTGTTGCATCAGATAACACATCTGCGATAACAAATATACCATCTGTTGCATCATATAACCCATCTGCGATAACAGATATACCATCTGTTGCAACAAATCGATAACCTGTTGCATCAAATAATCTATCTGTTGCAACATATAATCTTTCTTTTTTAATAATCATCATATCATTAATCAATTATTTTATAATATAAATTTAAAAAACAGATTTAAAAATAAAAATGACGAAAATTCACTACTTGTTGCCTATTTTATATTAACATTAATTATTCAAATTAAATAACTATTTTTTACGATTATAAATTGTGTTTACCATTTATTTTCGTATTTTTCTGTGAAAAGAAGTGACTTAATTAAATCAAGCTGGTGAGTTTTTTATTATTGTGACAAGTCATAACTTTTCATCTTATTATTATTAATTAGGTATAAATTTAAATAACATTTTTCTCAATTAAAAAATCGAAGACACCTTTTCAATAACCGTTTCTTTAAAAAAAATAATAACCATTTTTATTGAGTTGTGGCAACAGATTGTATATCTGTTGCGTTAGATAACTCATCTGTGGCAACAGATATACCGTCTGTTGCAATAAATCAATCATCTATTTTAGGAGCTTTTTTTATTTCTTCTAACAGTTGATTCATCAGTCGCAACAGATGGCAAATTTAATGCATCAACAACATTGAATGTGTTAGACAAAAAGTCACGACTGTCCAGCTTTTTTTTTTAACAATCATCATATTCCTTAATTAATCTAATGTTGTGAATTTCTTATTATATAACAAATAAATAATTTTAAAAAATGGTTAAAAGTCATGATCAGCTATTAAAATTAAATAACTGTTCTTTTACGCTTATAAATTGTGTTTATAATTTATTTTCTTATTATTTATTTACGAACCATTTTTCATATTAAATAATCAAAAAGTCATGACTTTTCACCCTCTCAATAACAATAACCCTTTTTTAATAATAACCGTTTGTTGTAATATATGATCTATCTGTCGCAATAGATTAACCATCTGTTGCAACATATGGTTCATCAGTTGCCACAAATGCTCAATTCCTACCTCCAATCATCACCATATTGAGAATAAGGAATAGAAAGGGTGAAAATTAAATATTAACTAAGAATTAAAAATTCAAAGTCAACCAAACATAGATTTTTGAATCCATTATATATAAATATATACAATAAAAAAAAAATATACCCTTGGGTAGATCCAATTTTAAAAAAAGAAAATACATACGCTAAAAGAAAAAACATAACCTAACTATATTACTATTATTATTATTAGTATTAGTATTAGTATTACTATCAACCAGCCAATCGTCATCCGGCAGCAGCAGGACCCTCCTCAGCCTTGCTCTGAAGTCGTCCAAATCCCTCCGGAGTTCATGAATCTGCCTTTTAAGTTCCCACAAAGACTCGAGATGAATCACCTTGTACAAATCTGGATCAACCATATCTAGAAGTGGAGTAGAATGAACGACTAAGAAGGGACTTATTTATAAAGAATTGAATTCAAATGGGTTAGTCAAAAAAGCTATGACTGTTGTTCACCTCTTTTTAAATAAAATTGGTGACTTTTTAGCTTATGTAAATTAGAAAAACAAATCTAAATACAATATTTTATCTTTATTGTTTTTCGAAAAGAAACAAAAATTACTTTAAAAAAATCTAACAGATTGGTAATCTGTTGCAAAATATATTCTATCTGTTTGATAATTTACAATTTATTGACAATTTGTTGCAATAGATGGATATATCTATTTGATTTTTCCAACAGATAAGTCATATGTTACAATAGATTGATCATCTGTCGTAACAGATGTCTATAATTGTTTGAAAATTTTAACAGATGTGTTATTTGTTCAACAGGTTAGTCCTCTGTTTATTCAAATGAAGCCATAGATAGGCTAGAAAGAATAAGGTGCGTTCAGATTGATGGATCCACTTTCATGTATGGGAGTTATGTATTACTGATAAGGTCATTAGGACAATACACAGAAAGTATAATATTTTTGTGAATGTAGTTTTTAACCGATTAGACACTGTTCATTCAAATAAGATCCTGCATTGTACAGTTAAGTTTGATAGGTTCGAATTGATAAGGCCGAGGGGCCCATGAAGATGGTGCTAATACCCTATTATTAATTACTAAAGGTTATTTCTCAGGTTTATGCGTGTCAGGTTTTGAGAAGTGATCAATATTTGGTGTCATTAAAGAGATCCAATAACGATTGGACTTAACTTTAAGGGTGCATTGGACTCTGGAAAGGCCTTCGAAGCATCGCACTGCATCAAACAAGAACAAAAAATAATAGAAATTCTCCTAGCCCAAATTTATATGGAAGGGTTGTTCGAGAAGATGATTATACGCCAGAAGGAGACGAAGGAGAATGCTTATGAGGGAAAGGGTGGATGATGAAAGACTATATCATCTGAGAGCTAATTAAAGAGAAAACATAGGGTAGCAAGGAAATTCTAGCAAATCTGGCTGATGAAACTAAATTAAAATATGAGAAATCTGAATCAAGTGCAAATATGAAAGTGTATCCAATAATGTAAATTCGTCTGTTGTCTTTCTTAAAGAAAAATAATGCAGATGGACACTTTTTTAGGGAGCTGCGACTAGAAATCATAGTCGAGATAATTACCTAAATAGAAAATAATAAAACACCAAGAAAGAAACTTTGTGGGCACCGAAGGTTGAAATAATGTACAGTAAGTCGAGAAAACTTGCGCCAAGAACAGCTGAAGTTAAAATAAGTAATCTAAGTGAAGTAGGTAATTTCTGAATTTTAATTGCATCCCATGCCTTATTGTTTGTGTTTCCGATTAGGTCCACTGCTATTGACCTGATCGGACCCACAAACAAGATTGAAAGGCAGATTGAGTATCATTACTTCCTTAGCAATATGCTATATGAATAAAAGTGATTGTGTTTTATTGCCTTAGCATGCTTTCAACATATCTTGGAGAAGATCATATGCTTTTTGTAGTATGTGAATCTCAATAATTTTCAAGCTTGCCTCCAGCTTGTTGATTTGGTATTCAAGCTTTTCATTGTCGTCGTTGAGGTCAGTGTAGAGTTCTTGGTATTTTATGAGCTCATCAATGAGGAACGCTTCCTTCGAAGTTGTGGCATTATAAAAGGCCTTTAGAAGGCTTCCAAAAAACTTTCTTCGGAAGGATTAAATGATACATGGAGGTTCGCTATGTTTGTTTTAGGTCAATGTGTTGATGCACACTCAAGCAGTGGTCCTAATAGGATAATGTTCAACCATTGGGACCATTGCTTGAGTGTGCATCAACACGTTGACCTAAAACAAACATAGCGACCCATCATGTATCATTTAACCCTTCTGAAGTCCTTTTACAATGTCACAACTTCGCAGGAAGTGTTTCTCATTGAAAAGCTCACAAAAGACCAAGAAATCTACACAGACCTCAACGACGACAATGATAAGCTTGAATATCGAATCAGCAAGCTGGAGGCAAGCTTGAAAATATCAAGAATCACATACTACAAAAAGCATCTGATCTTCTCCAAGATATGTTGAAAACATGTTAAGGCAAGAAAACATAATCAATTATATCCATATTTCATATTGCTAAGGAAGTAATGATACTCAATCTGCCTTTTAATCTTGTTTGTAGTTCTGATCAGGTCAATAGCGTAGACCTAATCGGAACCATAAACAAGAAGGCATGGGATGCAATTTAAAATTCAAAAATTTCCACCTTCTCTTAGATTCCTAATTTTAACTTTATCTATTCTTAGAGAAAGTTTTCTTGACTTACTGTACATCATTTCAACCCTCGGTGCCTGTAAATCTGCTTTCTTGGTGTTCTGTTATTTTCTATGTAGGTGATCATTCTGACCATGTTACCTTGTCACAGCTCCTTAGAAAAGTGCCTATCTGCACTATTTTTCTTTGAGAGAGACAATATATGAATCTTTCATTACTGGATACACTTTCATATTTGCACTTGATTTAATTTCTCATGTTCTAAGTCTGTTTTATAGGCCAGATTCTCTAGAAGTTCCTTGCTACCCTATGTTTCCTCTTCGATTTGCTCTCAAATGATATAGTCTTTTATCAACCCCTCATTTTTTCTCACATGTATTATCCTACCACACCTTTTGGCATATAATCATCACCCCGAGCAACCCAACCATGTAAATTTGGGCTAGGGCAATAACTATATTGATTTTCGTTCTTGGTTGAAGTAGTGGGAGGCTTCGAAGGCCCTTTCAGAATCTAATGCACCTTAAAAGTTAGTCCAATCGCTATTGAATCTTGTAACAATGCCACCAAAACTTTATCCCTTCACAATTCTTGACACATAAACATGAGCAACAACCGACATTGAATCTTAACAGGGTATCAAAACCATATTCATGGCCCCTCAGCCTTATCAGTTCAGACCTATCAAACTTAACTATAAAATTGCAGATATCTTGTTTGAATGATCAATGACTACTCTATAAAAAATAGCATTCACAAAATCAGTGTTCTCTATGTGTATTTTCACAATAACATTATCAGTAATACATACCTCTCATATATAAAGTGGTTCTATCTTCAAGCAGCTTATTCCTCCAAACACATCTTTACTGTAGACTCTTGTGTTGGTCGGACTAAAGTTGATCAACTTTCAGTTCCTTATATCTATAAAGAAGAGGAAAAAAATTGATGTCAAATAAGAGAAGAGCATAAAGAACATTATCCATCTGTTGCAACAGATATGGAGTCTATTGCAACAAATGTGGAATCTATTGGAATACATCAAACCACCTTGCTAGTGGCTTGATTTGTTCCAACAGTTACTCCGTCTGTTGGAAAATCAACAACAGCATCAACTATAAAGAAACAACAAAGAAACTACATCAATAACATCATCAACAACAAAGAAATAATATTATTGTTCGAACACCATCAACAATAGCATCAACAATAAAGAAGCAACATCCTTTATTCTAACACCATCAGCAACACCATACCATAAATTCCAACAACACCAACCCCACCAACAACATCAATAACAACATTAACAACAAAGAAACAAACAAAATACATATTAAAAAAAAGGTACTGCCAACAAGGCTTTTAAACTTCTCCCAACAGAGGACTTTTTTGCATATTTTAATAAAAACAATAGTTCATTCATTCAAGACTTAAAAGTTCCTTCAAATTTTTTAAATAAATATGATATGGGTAATTAGTAATTAAATAAAAAAATAGATGTAATAACTTGCAAAGAAGAAAACACAAATGAAAGAGCAATAGTAAACCATGTCTGCAATGTCAAAAGCAAGGGGACCAAAATAGCAATTTCAGTCGAGGAAACATATAGATTGGTTTAGATCCAAAAGGATCTTTTTGAGAAAGAAGAAGCAAAGAGAGAAAAAAGGATATGGTTGTCATAACCCTAATAAGGAGAGAAAGAAAAAGATGAGAAATGAATAAATTTAGGGCTGAAGGACAGATAATTCTAGACATAAGCTTAAATATTCAGTAATATTCACTAATAACTTGAGAGGTACGAGGAAGACGGGGATACTGAAAAGACAAGACTATACTACTCAATGAGATTTTTGAGTTATCCAAGAAATATTTTTTACCGCCTTTAGTAGTACTTACTATTTTATCTATCTTTCTTCTTCTTCTTTCAGAATAGAAAGAGGAGGACTAAGGAGTGTAGACTGAGAATTAAGTGGGGCGGCCTGACGCCAGTGAATGCGTGGGAGATAGGGGAGAGGTTGGCGGGAATGGAGGTGTGGGAGTGTAGGGGGGACGTGGATAGTATGTGGGATAGGGCGGCAAGGTGCATCAGGGAGAATGCAAGTGAGGTGTGGGGTGTTTCTAGGGGCCGGGCTGGGCACCGTCGGGGGGATTGCTGGTGAAATGAAGAGGTGGAGAAGAAAGTGGGGACCAAGAAAGGGGCGTATGCTAAGTTGGTGAAAAGTAAGGACGAAGAGGAGAAGCGGGTAAATAGGAAAGAGTACAAGCTAGTGAGGAAGGAGGCAAAGTCAACAGTCACGGCAGCTAAGACGACCGCTTTTGAGAGCTTGTATGCAGGGTTACAGGAGAAAGAAGGGGAGAAAAAGTTGTTTAGACTCGCTAAAGCTAGGAAGAGGAAGGGTCGTGACCTCGATTAGGTGAGGTGCATTAAGGGGGAGGACGGTAGAGTGTTGGTGGAGGACGGACACATTAAGAAGAGATGGCAGTCGTATTTTCATAGGCTCTTGAATGACGAAAGGGATAGAGCTATTGTGTTAGGGGAACTGGAACACTCAGAGGAGTGTCGAGATTTTAGCTATTGTAGACGTTTTAAGGTAGAAGAGGTTAGACAGGCTGTCCGTAGGATACGAAGGGGTAGGGCAACGGGGCCGGATGAGATACCGGTGGAGTTTTCAAAGTTCGTTGGAGAGGCTGGTGTAAGGTGGTTGACTGGATTGTTTAATGAAATCTTCAGGACGGCAAAGATGCTTGAGGCGTGGAGGTGGAGTACCATGGTCCCTCTCTATAAGAATAAGGGGGACATTAAGAGTTGCAATAACTATAGGGGGATTAAGTTATTGAGTCACTCTATGAAGATCTGGGAGAGAGTGGTTGAGGTGAGGCTGAGACGGATAGTGTCTATTTCGGAAAACCAGTTCGGATTTATGCCCGGCCGCTCGACGACGGAGGCAATCCACCTGGTGCGGAGGTTGGTGGAGCAGTATAGGGAGCGGAAGAAGGATCTGCACATGGTGTTTATCGATCTGGAGAAGGCATACGACAAAGTCCCCAGGGAGGTGCTTTGGAGATGCTTGGAGGTGAGTGGAGTACCGCTGGCATATACCAAAGTAATTAAGGATATGTATGATGGAGCAAAAACCCAGGTGAGGACGGCGGGAGAAGACTCAGAGCATTTCACTGTCCTGACAGGATTGCATCAGGGATCTACTCTTAGTCCCTTTTTGTTTGCGTTGGTGATGGATGTGTTGACGCGGCGCATTCAAGGGGAGGTGTCGTGGTGTATGCTTTTCGCAGACGATGTGGTTCTGATAGATGAGACTCGAGGGGGTGTGAATAACAAATTAGAGGTGTGGAGGCAAACTCTTGAGTCTAAAGGGTTCAGGGTGAGCAGAAGCAAGACAGAGCATGTGGAGTGCAAGTTTAATGATGTGAGGTGGAAGAATGAGGTAGTAGTGAAACTGGAAGCATAGGAGGTATGTAAGAGGGATAAGTTTAAGTATCTTGGGTCCGTGATCCAGAGTAACGGTGAGATTGACGAGGATGTCTCACACAGTATTGGGGCGGGATGGATGAAGTGGAAACTCGCGTCGGGGGTGCTGTGTGATAAGAAGGTGCCGCCCAAGCTTAAAGGCAAATTCTACAGGGTGGTATTCCGTCCGGCCTTGTTGTATGGAGCGGAGTGTTGGCCAGTTAAGAACTCCCACATCCAAAAAATGAAGGTGGCAGAAATGTGGATGTTGCGCTGGATGTGTGGACTGACTAGAGGGGATAGAGTTCGGAATGAGACTATCCGGGAGAAGGTTGGTGTGACTTCAGTGGAGTGCAAGATGCGGGAAGCACGATTCAGGTGGTTCAGACATGTGAAGAGGAGGGGCATGGATGCTCCGATCCATAGGTGTGAGAGGCTAGCGTTGGATAGTTTTAGGCGGGGTAGGGGTAGGCCGAAGAAGTACTGGGGTGAGGTGATTAGGCGGGACATGGAACAGTTACAGCTCACCGAGGACATGACCCTAGATAGGAAGGTCTGGAGGGCGCGAATTTCGGAAGAGGATTAGGGCCAGTTTGGGTCGCTAGTGTAGGGAATTACTTGGTGGGGGTTTTATTCTTGTTATGTTTCCGTCTCCCATGTTCCATGTTTTATTACGAATCTGTGTGCTTTCCTCTGCTTTCCTCTGTTTTATATTACTTATGGGTGCCGTATTTATGTTATGTAATCTGCTTCTGTGCTTTACTATGTGTTTGTGTGGTATCTCGTGTCTTGAGCCGGGGGTCTATCGGACACAGCCTTTCTACTTCATCAGAGGTAGAGGTATGGAATGCGTACATCTTACCCCCCCCCCTCCCAGACCCCACTAGGTGGGAATACACTGGGTTAGTTGTTGTTGTTTCTTCTTCTTCTTTCAGAAAGAAGATTAATTTAAAATTTAAAAAAAAAAATTCCAAACAGATATGTCATCTATTGCAATAGATATAAATATTTGTTTAAAAATTTCCACTAGCTTAGTCATCTGTCACAACAGATGCAAATGTCTATTTAATAATTCAATCAGATATGTCATCTATTGTAACAGATATAAATATTTGTTTAAAATTTTCCAAAAGCTCAGTCATCTGTCACAACAGATGCAAATGTCTATTTGATAATTAAATCATATATGACATCTGTTGCAACATATATCAATATCTATTTGAAAACTTCCAACAACTCAGTCGTCTATTGCAATAGATTTATTTGCATTTGATGTAGATAGAACTAGGGATAAGTACATAGGGTGAACTATAACTACAATTAAGTCTTTACGGTTGCATGATGTTGGTATTGTATTCCTACCGACCCCAGTCGGAGTCGTCGATCAATCACTCTCAGTCGAAACGTTTCATATTAACTTATTATTGAGCTAACACCTAAATTAATTTAGATAGAACTAGGGATGAGTACATAGGGTGAACTACAACTTCAATTGAGTCTTTGTGATTGCATGATGTTCGTATTGCATTCCTCCTGACCCGAGTCAGAGTCGTCGATCGATCACTCTTAGTCGAAACATTTTGTATTAACTTATTATTGAGCTAATACCTAAATTGATTTAGATAGAACTATGGATGAGTACATATGGTGAACTACAACTTCAATTGAGTCTTTGCGATTGCATGTTATTGGTATTGCGTTCCCCTCGGCCCGAGTCAGAGTCGTCGATCGATCACTCTGAGTCTAAACATTTCGTATTAACTTATTATTGAGATAATACATAAATTAACTTATATAGAACTAGGGATGATTACATAGGCTGAAATACAACTTTAATTGAGTCTTTGCAATTGCATAATGTTCATATTGTGTTTCTCCCGACCCGAGTCGGAGTCAACGATCAATCACTCTGAGTCAAAATATTTTGTATTAACTTATTATTGAGATAATACCTAAATTTATTCAGATAGAACTAGGGATGAGTACATAGGGTGAACTACAACTTCAATTGAGTTTTTGCGATTACATGACATTGGTATTGTGTTCCTCCCGACCTGAGTCGGAGTCCTCGATCGATTACTCTGAGTAGAAACATTTTGTATTAACTTATTATTGAGATAATACCTAAATTGATTTAGATATAACTAGGGATGATTACATAAGGTGAACTACAATTTTAATTGAGTCTTTGCGATTGCATGATGTTGGTAATGTGTTCCTCCCGACCCGAGTCGAAGTCATCGATCGATCACTCTAAGTCAAAACATTTTGTATTAACTTATTATTGAGATAATACCTAAATTGATTTTGATAGAACTAGGGATGAGTAAATAGGGTGAACTACAACTTCAATTGAGTCTTTGCGATTGCATAATGTTTATATTGTGTTCTTATCGATCCGAGTCGAAGTCGTCAATCAATCACTCTGAGTCAAATGTTTTGTATTAAATTATTATTGATACAACAACAACAACAAACCCAGTGTATTCCCACCTAGTGGGGTCTGGGGGGGTAAGATGTACGCAGTCCATACCTCTACCTCTGATAAAGTAGAAAGGTTGTTTTCGATAGACCCCCGACTCAAGGCACGAGATACCACACAAACACATAGTAAAGCACAGAAGTAGATTACATAACATAAATACGGCACCCATAAGTAATATAAAATAGAGGAAAGCAGAGGAAAGCACACAGATTCGTAATAAAACATGGAACACGGAACTCGGAATCATAACAGGAATAAAACCCCCACCAAGAAATTCCCTACACTAGCGACCCAAACTGGCCCTAATCCTCTGCCGTAATTCGCGCCCTCCAGACCTTCCTATCTAGGGTCATGTCCTTGGTGAGCTGTAACTGTTCCATGTCCCGCCTAATCACCTCACCCCAGTACTTCTTCGGCCTACCCTGACCCCGCCTAAAACCATCCAACGCTAGCCTCTCACACCTACGGACCGGGGCATCCATGCCCCTCCTCTTCACGTGTCTGAACCATCTCAATCGTGCTTCCCGCATCTTGCACTCCACTGAAGTCACACCAACCTTCTCCCGGATAGTCTCATTCCGAACTCTATCCCCTCTAGTCAGTCCACACATCCAGCGCAACATCCGCATTTCTGCCACCTTCATTTTTTACATGTGGGAGTTCTTAACTGGCCAACACTCCACTCTATACAACAAGGCCGGACGGACTACCACCCTGTAGAATTTGCCTTTAAGCTTGGGCGACACCTTCTTATCACACAGCACCCCCGATGCGAGTTTCCACTTCATCCAACCCGCCCCAATACGGTGCGAGACATCCTCATCAATCTCACCGTTACTCTGGATCACGGACCCAAGATACTTGAACTTATCCCTCTTACATACCTCCTGTGCTTCCAGCTTCACTACTACCTCATTCTCCCGCCTCACGTCATTAAACTTGCATTTCACATACTCTGTCTTGCTTCTGCTCACCCTGAACCCTTTAGACTCAAGAGTTTGCCTCCACACCTCTAATTTGTCATTCACACCCCCTCGAGTCTCATCTATCAGCACTACATCGTCTACAAAAAGCATACACCACGGCACCTCTCCTTGAATGCGCCGCGTCAACACATCCATCACCAACGCAAACAAAAAGGGACTAAGAGTAGATCCCTGATGTAATCCTGTCAGGACAGTGAAATGCTCTGAGTCTCCTTCCGCCGTCCTCACCTGGGTTTTCGCTCCATCATACATATCCTTAATTACTCTGGTATATGCCAGCGGTACTCTACTCACCTCCAAGCATCTCCAAAGCACCTCCCTGGGGACTTTGTCGTATGCCTTCTCCAGGTCGATAAACACCATGTGCAGATCCTTCTTCCTCTCCCTATACTGCTCCACCAACCTCCGCACTAGGTGGATTGCCTCCGTCGTCGAGCGGCCGGGCATAAATCCGAACTGGTTTTCCGAAATAGACACTATCCGTCTCAACCTCACCTCGACCACTCTCTCCCAGATCTTCATAGAGTGACTCAATAACTTGATCCCCCTATAGTTATTGCAACTCTGAATGTCCCCCTTATTCTTATAGAGAGGGACCATGGTACTCCACCTCCACGCCTCGGGCATCTTTGCCGTCCTGAAGATTTCATTAAATAATCCAGCCAACCACCTTACACCAGCCTCTCCAACGAACTTCCAAAACTCCACCGGTATCTCATCCGGCCCCGTCGCCTTACCCCTTCGCATCATGCGGACAGCCTGTCTAACCTCTTCTACCTTAAAACGTCTACAATAGCTAAAATCCCGAAACTCCTCTGAGTGCTCCAGTTCCCCTTCGTCATTCAAGAGCCTATGAAAATACGACTGCCATCTCTTCTTAATGTGGTCGTCCTCCACCAACACTCTACCGTCCTCCCCCTTAATGCACCTCACCTAATCGAGGTCACGACCCTTCCTCTCCCTAGCCTTAGCGAGTTTAAACAACTTTTTCTCCCCTCTTTTCCCCTGTAACCCTGCATACAAGCTCTCAAAAGCGGTCGTCTTAGCTGCCGTGACTGCTGACTTCGCCTCCTTCCTCGCTAGCTTGTACTCTTTCCTGTTTACCCGCTTCTCCTCTTCGTCCTTACTTTCCACCAACTTAGCATACGCCCCTTTCTTGGTCCCTACTTTCTTCTCCACCTCTTTATTCCACCACCAATCCCCCCAATGGTGCCCAGCCCGGCCCCTAGAAACACCCAACACCTCACTTGCATTCTCCCTGATACACCTTGCCGCCCTGTCCCACATACTATCCACGTCCCCCCTACACTTCCACACCCCTATTCCCGCCAACCTCTCCCCTATCTCCCACGCATTCACTGGCGACAGGCCGCCCCACTTAATTCTCGGTCTACACTCCTTAGTCCTCCTCTTTCTATTCTTCTTTATACCCAAATCCATAACCAAGAGCCTATGCTGGGTCGAAAGATTCTCACTCGGGATGACTTTACAGTCCTTACACAACGCCCTATCCCCTTTTCTAAGCAACAAAAAGTCAATCTGAGTCCTGGCTACCGCGCTTCGAAAGGTGATCAGGTGGTCGTCCTTCTTCGGGAAGCCCGAGTTCACCACCACCAGCCCAAAGGCCCTCGCAAACTCCAGTAGGGTCGCCCCCTCTTCATTTCTCTCCCCAAAACCAAAACCACCATGCATGTCACCAAAGCCTCCCGGTAGCGTCCCAATATGCCCGTTGAAATTCCCTGCTACAACGATCTTCTCCGAACTAGGCACGCCTCTCACCACCTCCTCCAAAGTCTCCCAAAACCGCATCTTCTCCTCCCCCTCCGATCCCACTTGCGGCGCATAAGCACTACACACGTTCAGGGTAAACCCTCGAATGACCAACTTAATAGTCATCAACCTATCGTTGATCCTCTTCACCTCCACTACCTGACCTCTAAGCTCTTCATCTACTAAGATGCCAACTCCATTCCTACGCCTGTCGCTCCCAGAGTACCACAGCTTGTAACCATCCACATCCCTAGCCTTAGACCCTACCCACTTGGTCTCTTGGACACACGTAATATTGATCCTCCTCTTCCTAAGAATCTTCACAAGCTGAGGGGGAGGGCTGGTGTACCCCGCTGGGGGGGAAGGGGGTACGGACAGGACAGGTAAGGGTGGGGGGTGGGAGGTGGGGGGGTGCACAGCGGAGAGGGGGAACGGCTTGGAACCGGTGGTCGGCACCGGAGGGTGGCGGGGAGCGGTGAAGGGGGTCGGCGCCGGGGATCGAAGGTCGAGGCCGACGGTCGGGTCGGGTCGGCGCCGAAGGTCAGCGACGGCGCCGATGATCGGGGACCGGTGCGAGAGAGGGGGAGAGAGGGTAGAGAGAGAGAGAGCCATTAGGGCGGCGCCGGAGGTCGGCGCCGACGGTCGGCGATGGCAACGGGGCCGGTGACCATAATACCTAAATTGATTTAGATATAACTAGGTATGAGTACATAGGGTGAACTACAACTTCAATTGAGTCTTTGCGATTACATGATGTTAGTATTGCGTTCCAACCGACCCGAATCATTGATCGATCACTCTGAGTCGAAATGTTTCATATCTTTTAAAATATTAAAAAATAATTAAGATAAATTCGACCAAATTAACATTTTCAAAACTTTTCATTCTTTTCCAAAAATACAAATCAACCCATATAAGTCATCCATTTGAGGAAAAAATATTTCATCATTTTAAATCTCGAGTTATCGCTCTTTTCTTTATCTCTCAACAATACAAACAATAATTTCTCAACATATTTTTCAACCCTTCAAAACAGATCGATTTTCTTCCCATTTTCGACCACATAGTTGTTATTTTTTACTTCATTTTTGCTTGTATTTCCTTATTTTTTCTGTCTTCGTAGGTAACAGAGTTCGAAAAGAGTTCTACATTTGTTCTTTATTCTAAAAATTGGGGCTTTTTAATTAATGATAAAAAAAAAGACTTTTAGTTGTATTATCTTCGAGAATGGGTTAACAATTGTAAGTTTTAATGCTAAAAATGTAGGAAGAGCCAAAGAAAACCCTAGTTTTTGTCACAGTGTTTCATTGACTGTTGCGGTATTGTTGGATGGTGTTTGTGGTATTGTTGGTGGCTGTTGTTGGTGGTGTCGGCATTGTTGGTCTTGGTTATGGTGTAGGTGGTCTTGGTGGTTGTGTTGACGGTTTTGGCAGCCTTGGTGCGGGTATTGGTGGCATTGATGGTGGTATTGGTGGTATTGGTGGCATTGATAGTGGTATTGGTGGTGGTCTTGGTGGTCCATCTATTGTAATAGGTGGAACATCTATTGGGAGATATTAAATAGGTGTTCAAACAGATTCCCCATTTGTTCCAACTGATGGGTTATCCGTTGGAGTATTTATTTGTAATGTGGCTTATAATAATTTATTAAAATTTATCTTTAGCTTTTTTTAGAAAATTATGCAAACATCAAATGTAATGTATTTTTTGTTTTTCTGTTGTTTGTAGTTAAAATATGTCTCTCAAAAGAAAAGAAACTGAAAATGGATCAACTTCTAACCACCCAACAAAAAGGCTAGAGTACAAATGAATTCGGAGGAACATCCTGAACAATCTCAGTCAGGAAAAAATTAGGCTGAAAAAAGTTATGAGAAGGGAGGTGAAGAAAGGTATAGAGAGGCTAGTGAAGAAAATAAAAATGGGGAGGAAGAAAAAGATAAACAAGATGATAATGGTTCACCAATGGGGAATGAAATAATATCGAAATCACAGCATGAGGCTGTCAAAACTATTAGTATTGACAGGTTTCAAGTTGAGATACCGATAGATGACCCTGCAAAACTAACTGGTGATCTTGTACTTAAATGTCAGTTGGGAAAACCTTTTGATGAATTTAGGAATATTATGAAGAATGAAAACATAGACGGACTTTTTAAGAAGAGCTTCTTTGGACACTTTCTTGAGCTGCCTGAGGAACACACTGCCCGTTTCCAAATGAGCATGGTATATGGTCTTCTCAAGAACAGGATCAAGTACATGGGGGGTGATAAAGATTCAAAGGAGGGCGAAAAAAAGATGGATGAAATCTGGATTAACTACTACGGCATGCTGGTTTGTTTTGGCTTAAAAGAGTTTGCCATAGTGACAGGATTAAGATGCGATCATCCAGAAGAACCTCTTATCAAGGAAACACCCCCGAAAGGTCTAAGGAAAATAGGACAGCCAAACCACCACCATCAAATAGACAGAAGGAATTGTCCAAGAAACTACCAACTAAAACGAATAAACGCAAGGAAAAAATAGATGGTTGTTGGACATTGTTGGATGTAGCTACAAAGCGGCAGATTTGATAGAAGATCTAAAGGATAAAACCAGACCAAAGTAGTATAGGGAGAAATTGTGCTTAGTTTGGTTTGTCCATTCCATCATATGAGCAAGAGACATCAACAAAGTCATAGAAGATCGATTTGTTGAAGCTTGCTGACGATTTTGAGAAATTCAACAATTATCCTTGGGGATATGACAGCCACTACTCGACTGTCAAATATTTACTGACAAAGTTATTCCTAAAGACGATCATATTATACGTCTTTCCTTAGGCTTTTATGATAAATTTAATCACTATTTGTTTACTCATCCATTAATTTATATTGAATAATTATTATGATTTTTTTTGCCTGCTTCTTGTTTACATATTTTAGGCTTGGGAATTTGAAGCTATTCCTCCCCTCCGAAGGTAGGTCAAGTATTACCCAAATGAGGTCTCCCATCCAAGAATCCATAGGTGGTTGGCTGCAAAGAGCAGCACAAGAATTAAGGAGGTTGATCTCCTTGACCCTCCGAATGATGCAGTACGTCTTCTTTTGAGTAAAATAATTTGTTGAGTAAAATAATTTGACTCAAAAAAAGATATTGAAATAGATGTGCGATCTGTTGCGACCGATGGGTCATCTGTTGCAAAAAATTACCCATCTACTGCAACTAATGCAATAGATGGGTAATCTATTGCGACAGACTGTCCATATTTCGCAACAGATTAACCATCTGTTGCTATGGTTCTCTGAGCCTAACTCAACAGATTACCCATCTACGACAAATTATGCAATATATGAGTAATCAATACAATATATTATTAATATATTGTAACATACAGATTAGCTGTTCCGATAGATAGATCATTTGTTGCATAAGTTGACTATGTTGACATGCAACCCAACTGTTTGAATGCAAATTATTATTATATGATTTACATTAATGTATCTATTATTTTTATAGGTTGTGCATCCTTTTATCGTGCCTACTAAGCAGGAGTTAGGGATAACTTTTTTTATTACTTTAGGTCTTATTGATATAATAGCAGACCCAAGGTGGAGTTAATAAAGAAGGAATTGGTTGGAGCAACAACCATAAGAAGAGCAGTTAGGCAAGGTCAGCCAAATATTAAAGTTCTTCATGACCAACCTATTACAACAGATTCATGTGCTTCTTCTGGGGGTGTTGCTGGTGGAGTTGTTGATGTTGGGTTATTCGTGATGATGAGCATGTTAATGCTTAAGAAAAAATAAATACATTTGAAATCACCCCTTACACAGGTCCCTCTCACCCATACACCGGTCCCTTCCACCCTTACAATGGTCCCTCTCACTCCTCTTCACCCTCACATTCTCATTGCAAATGCAAAGTATGCAAGGACAGACAGGATAAACTTCTTTAAAAACTAAAGGCTATCTCTAAAGCTGCCGAGGAATTGAAATTCAAGAGGGGTGTCATACCATCCAAGAAAGTAAGGGAGCCATACACTCCTACAGTGGCAGTTAGGAAGAAGAAAAGAAAAATTAGCCAAATACTCTCCAATCTGAAAACAAAAATAATTGCAACTTCTTTCTCTCTAAAAGTTATTGAAGTTTTGGGGCCACTAAAGAAGGTGGACATATACGCAGCACTTGATGACAAAGAGAGCAAGGAACTGCAGAATGCTAAGTATCCCAAGAAGAAGGAACCTACAGAAAAATACACTATGCATATGTTTGACTATGAAGACTTTAGGAGTAGGACAGCTATGCGTAAGTGGTACGTGGATAGGGTAAGTTTACTTTTCCTAACCTAGCCTTCTAATCTACTCCGGGAAGAAGAAACTACACAACAGATGTGTCATCTGTTGCAATATATAGGTATTCTGGTGCAACTAGTGGTTATTCTATTGTAACAGACTAAACATCTGTTGCATAAATTGCATTAGCTGGTAATCTGTGAACTGATTCAGAGAACCCTATGCAACAAATAAACCATTCTTTGTGTCTTTTCACTATTTTTTTTCTTCTTTAAAATTACTAACCTATTTAAAAATTATATTCTTATATCACAGTATGTTGATAAAAATTTTTGCCTCATGAGGGGCAGGAAATTAGTGTACCCGAATGCTTATGATAATACCGATAGGATAATGGACCTCAACTTCTACAATAATTTCAATAATAGGTACAATAGGCTCCGTAAGCAGTGTCAACTCTCGATGGCACAAAATTTGATACATTAGTTTCTATGTACGAATGAGAGGAAGACATAATTAACTATGTTAGAGAGAAGAGGTCATATCCACACAGCAAAAGCTAAACCAAGGCAAAGAAAATTCTTGCAGTCATGAATGTGGAAGTCAAACATTTTCTCATTGTTGAGATACTTCTCGAGGAGGGAAAGATTATGGTTTATGACTGTAACTTACCTGTCTTCAACAATGATGCTTTTTTATTCACGTGCAGCCATTGTTGGAGTTGCTCCCCAGCTTGTTGAGGCAGAGTAAACTAATGGATCATTTGCCAGCAAAAGTCTTAATGAAGAAAGCATGGGATTTTGAAGGTCGAAACAAGGGCATGCATATTCAAAAAAATAAAACAAGTGCCGCATGCAAGCCATACTCGCTTGAATACATTAAATGCTTGCTAACTCGCACAGAAATATCCAATCTGTGCAACACCATTATGGTAAAAATGCAAGAGATCTGGGCTTATGGGGTACTAACTAAATGCTTGGAACTTGTGTATAAAGAAGAAGATGTACAAAGACAAACACCATAACAATTTTTTATGTTTAACGAAAGTTGATTTTTTTATAATGCAACATATTGTCTATCTGTTGTGACAGATTGATTATCTGTTGCAATAGGTTGATCATCTGTTGCATTATGCAGATGTCTTTTGGTCTCTGTCATAACAGATATACAATCTGTTGTAACATATAGTCTATCTGTTGTAACTGATAGGTAATCTATTGGAACAAATAAAAAGTAGGAAGGCCTATTTGATAATTTCGAATAGATAACCTACATATTGCAACATATGTCTAAATCTGTTTGATAATTTCTAACAAATATGTTGTCTGCTGCAACATATGTATTATCTGTGGTGATATTTGAATCTAGTAGTCCATTTCAATTAATAACATCAAAACTAAGGATTAAATTATATTCATAGACAACATTAAATAAATTGAAGCCTTCAAAAATTACATGATATAACTCAACAAATACATAAGAATGTAAGAAAATCATTATGGGTACAAATGATTTACTCTACAAATAAATCAATAATTTAACCTTTGGTGCCAACAATTACCAAGGAGAGGTTATTACTTTGACAGACTCAAGCTATAATGATCTACTCAATATGGACAATTTTTTCCTCATCCAGTGCTATGAAATTCGGCTTTGGTCGTTGTGGATCTTTAATTTCACTTGCGTATGATTTTTGAGCTTTTGCTTCTTTGTATTTCTATAAAAGAGCAGCTATATTTTGCGGAGTAATCTGGCATCAATTCCATCATTTGGTACTAATAATTCATCGCTCAAATACTCGTCTAAGCGACAATAAAAAAACCACAATCCCTACATTTTAAAAAAACCCAAATAATCCATATCTTACAGTTCATGTAAGCATTGTTAAATTTATAAAATGAAACTAAATCATGATACTTACAGTCTACCAATGGGTTGTCAGGCAATTCTTTCAACATATTCTACATCAAATGAATTACCCATTTTATCCTGGTATGCTTCAATCGTCAACCAATCAGTACGAACCTTTTGGTCCCAAAACCCACTCATATCAAGGTAAGTAGGTAATATTTTGGCCAGCTTTTTTATCTTCGACAATGATGTATAATGTCTTCTTCACGACATCGAGTCATAAACTCGGATGCTCCTTTCTTTTAGAACAACGACAGTCAACTCCCAATAAAATTCATCACCGCAATTGATTGAAATGTATACTTCGTCAACCAAATGCCAAGGTAAGCCAGCTGGAATGCTACATTTGATGATGTTGATTAAGCATTCCTCAGTTCAAAAAACTTTCGACTGTTATTGACAAAACCTATCATAGGCATTATTGATGTAAACTTTGTACAAATAATTATCTGTCGTGTATCTGTATTGTTCTTGTGTTTGGAACTTGGTCTTCTTTCGAAGGTAGTAAGAAATAACATCGATGTGTTCCACATATTATAAAATATTTTAGATTATATGACAGTAAAATTATTACACAGATGCAATTAAATAAAGTATTAATTAATAATAATATGTATGACATTTAAACCTTATCATTCCAGTAAGTTTGGGGCTGCGACATCAAATAGAACCAATCCTTTATTCGAGGATGTACAATAACAAAGTCGAACATATCAAAACCAAGACTCGATTCGTTCACTTTTTAGTGTTCATAATTTTGTTTTCTACATGATTTATATGTGTTAATGTTATGTTTTTACAACAAGAATTGTATAGATCAATATCTTTAAAAAAGATTTATGTACCTGCCGGCGTGATGCTTTAACAGCCCATCGGCGATCCATTCTGAATAGTTATTGATCAACTTTGTTCATTTTTTTGGAGCTTCGTTCGAGATTTTGAACCCTTCAAATGGGTAACCCTTCAACTGTAATAATATGTTGTTCAGCAGTAGCTTCTACTATAACATCCACCTGGAAATCCAGAATTGTCAATGCTAATAATCACAAATATACAATAGATTATCTATCTATTGCATCAGATGGATCCTCTATTGGGATAAACTTGAACAGGTAAAATAAAGTTGTACGATAATTTCGAACAGATGACCCATCTGTTGCAACATATGACTCATCTGTTGGTACAAATTAAAATAGTACTAAGACCTATTTGATTTGCTTAAACAAACGAACATATTTTGTAATAGATAATACATTCGATGCAACAGGTTATACGACAGTTGCAACAGATGTATATATTTGTTTGATAATTTTCAACAGATGTATAATCTATTGAAACGGATATGTGTCTATTTGTTTATTGGAACAAAAGATATAATTCACCTTCTTCAGCTCATGCTGCTCTCCTGTGGCCCTTGTACATTAATCAAAGGTGCAAGACAAAACAGAGAAGTTCTAATTTTGCTTTTTTCAATGCTTGATGATGCCTTGGAAATTTCTTTCCTTCTCTTATTAGATACCTTAATCTCTAGTGGGAGTGTATGGTTATGAAATCCTCTTTGATGGAATGACACCCCTCTTAGATGTTATTTCCTTTATAGAAGCAGTTAATGCATTAATAGCATTAATCACTCCATCATGTTTCTCCTTGCAGTCTTGACATTTGCATGCAGAACATTCACTAGAAGTGGCAAAATTTGTATAACCAGTATGATCATAATTATAATGGTTTGTTGTTTCAAAAACTGTAAGAGGAGCACCACTACCACTACCATCATCAATAACAACAAACCCACCCTCCAAAATTATTTTTCTTGTGATGGTTGTTGCTCCAAGAAATTCCTCCTTTATTCTATCAATGACCTTAGGGTCCGATAAAGTTTGCACAGACCGTAAAGTAAGAAAAAATGGTATCTTCAACTCTCAATTGGTCGGAACAAGCCACAGATGGACAATCTAAAATAAATCAGTACATATACTAGAATAATAATGATATCATTTTTAAAAGTCATTAAAACCAAAACTTAATTAGAATTAGACTTACTGCTTCCTTCGGGGGGTAAAGAGATCAATTTTTTTTGTATTTTTATCAGTTTTGGCCGACAACCATCTCAGGATTCTTGGACAGGAAACTTCTTCCTGGTAGTTCACTTGTTGTCTTAAATAAGGAATGGCTTCAAATGTCTAAGCCTATAAAATAACGCCAATAAATCAAAAGCATTATTGAAAAAAATGAATCATGTCATGATAAAAGAAATATTTACCATGAAAGCCCATGAAAATCCATATAAGTTGACTGTCCTTGGAGTTAACGGAGTTAATAAATATTTGACAGTCATTTTGTAGCTTTCATAACCCCAGGGATAGCTGTTAAATGCCCCAAGATCCTCGAATAGCTTTATCAAACCAAGCAGTATGTTGTTGTTAATGTCTCTCGCCCAAAGAACATTATGTACAAACCAAACCAAGCACAATGATTGTTTGTGCTTCTTTGAAAATCTTTTACCTTTCAACGCTTCTATCAAATTTATGTTTTTGAAGCTTGGACCAACAAGGGACACCAGGTCATCACGATTACTTGACTTGCCTTTGCCTTTTTTAGATATGCGAGGTGTTTT
Organism: Capsicum annuum; assembly: GCF_002878395.1. Taxonomy (NCBI): domain Eukaryota; kingdom Viridiplantae; phylum Streptophyta; class Magnoliopsida; order Solanales; family Solanaceae; genus Capsicum; species Capsicum annuum. The sequence goes on along the minus strand of NC_061115.1, from coordinate 204,032,307 downwards.
TTTGGGGGGTTAGAATAGGTATAACTTCAGAAGGAGAAAGAGGATAATATTTTAATCCAGTAACTATGACAAACTTCTTTCAATCAAAACAAATAGGCATACCACAGTAATTTATCCATACCTCATCCATCTTATCTTTGTTTTCATACATAAACCTTCGCTTGAGAAGATTATATACCATTTGCATTTGGAAAAGAGCATTATTGTCCTCCGATAAATCAAGATATTGCCCAAAGCATCTGTCCCTGGAATAATCATCCGATTTTTTTCTCAAAGTATTTTCTGAAGGTATCAAAAAAATTTCCCATGGTTGAATTAACCACGAAATCATCCATTAAATCTGTGGCACCATCGCACTGTATTCTCACTGGATAACAATCAATGCTAAAGGTTTTGACCAACTCTTCGGTGGAAGGGCTATTAGCATTTGGATCTTCTCTTTTAAAACATTCCTCCTCCCTATGTTCATCATCTTCTACTCCTGATTGAGATAACGTTTGTTAAGTAAGCTTATAGAGTGGTGGATGTAGCCTAGCTGTTTCACTTGTTCCTTTACTTGGACTTGATTCATTTCTTTTATTTTGGGGGCCGTATTATCTAACACTAACGGGAATATAAGATAGATTATAATTAATTAATGCATCATTAAAAAGGATAACAGTAAATCAAACATATACAATAGTAAAATAACAGTTCCACCAGACCACACATCTGTTGCACTAGGTAGAATATCTGTTAATGCATATAACCAACCTGTTGCAGCGGATGATCAATCTATTGGAAATAATAAAAATAGGCTACACATCTGTTGTTGTAATACCCCGCATGCTTTTAAGCTAGGAAGTGAATAAGTTTTCCTACGTAATAAACCTCCTATCCTGTGAGTAGAATTTTAGTGCATGACTTACAATGAATATCCTAGTGATAGGATCGCTTTCGACGTCTTAAGTATGCTCATATGAGTCGCTTAGAGTGATGCAAGCTAAGAGTTTTTGAATTCATCAAATCTTAGCGTTCGATTTTGCAAGGGTCATCTTTGAAAAAGAATAACATGATTGATATGTTACATTTTGGCAAATTTAGACCCATCAAATTGTAGAGAATCGAATTAGCTTACCAACGATACCAATTTTGCCTTAATCCAATACCCGAGCAAAAATTTATACCCATTTTTGTGAGAGACAGTAAGGATATGCGATTGGTTAGGCGCCGCCCAACCAAACTTAGGCGATTCGTTAGGTGCCGCCCAAACTTGCTTGTGCAATTACTTGGGCGTCGCCTAAGTCAGTTACAAATGCCAAAAACACTCCGTTTTGAGTTATTTTGAGGGTAATTAAGTCTTTTAACACTCTTTACACATCCCTAAACTTAACCCTACAAAATATATAGCTTCTAAACATATTACAACACTATTAACATCTCAAATCTCATCATCCAAGAGCACTAAAAGAGAAAAA
>NC_061115.1:203921290-204030750 GCF_002878395.1 Capsicum annuum | reverse complement strand
CGCCCCTAAACTTAACCCTACAAAATATATAGCTTCTAAACATATTACAACACTATTAACATCTCAAATCTCATCATCCAAGAGCACTAAAAGAGAAAAACAACTAGGGTTGCATAATTAAGCTTGAAGATCCAATTTCAAGAAAATTCCTCCGTCAATCATCAAGAATCTTCCTTCTAAGGTATGCGTGAGTTGATTCATGAACTCCTTTCGTCCATGAAGCTCAAGAACCATCTTCTAAATTATGTATTATGATGTTTATGTTGTTAGTGGTTGATGTTCATATGGTTGGAGTTTTGATGATGCCTAAGATGGGATCTTTGTATGTTTGTGTGAGGATATGGTGGTATTTAATGTATAAATATGTGAAATTGGTGGTTGAATATTTGTAATCTTAATGAATCCACCTATGCCTAAGATATGCACGTAAGGTGTTTGTGAAAATACCTAAGGGAATAGAAATCATTCTTTTATGACATAATAAGTCCTAAATGACTATTCCATGTTCTAAGTTTAAGTTCAACGTGATCCCCATGCTATTGTTTTAAATTGAAGATGTTGTATGAGATGCTCATGATATTGTTGTGATATGCAATAACCATGCTATTGAAGCCATGCAAGTATATACATATTTTGTGTGTTCCCGATCATGTGATAGTTTATTGAGAATCATTCTTATTATGAAATCCTTACTTATGATATTGTGAATTGTGGACTCAAATCTTGTGATCAAGTCATGTCATGTGTGTTAGTTTCCTCCTATCGAGTCCTGGGGGTATTCATACCCAAAAACTATAGTTGTGTGCCTAAAGCCATGCCATGTTTCATGATATCCGAACTCAAGCTATGATTCTATAGACTTCAGTCAGTCATGTGACTCAGGAAAACCTCATGATCTCAGTCAGTTGTCAGATATCAGTAACATTCCACCAGTCAATGGAATTCAGTAAGATTAAGTCATATGTTGTCAGTTATTTATGTCCAGTCCCTCCAGATGGGAGTAGAGGTTTACACCGAGTGAACCCAAGGATGGGAACTCACCCGCCAGTTCAGGGTATGATTCTTAGTAGTCATCCTTGTGTTCCAGAACTACGTAGACATCGTAGGTTGATACATCTTAACCTGTCAGATTAGGGTTGATGAGGTGGTTTAACCTTTTAGTTTAGGGTTCCCACCATGCTCATTGAGTACCTGCCAGCTAAGGGTCACTCATAAGATGTCTTTACCCGTGGCACGGTATTGACACCCCTCCAGTCGGGGCAGAGATTGGACCCCAGCTTATCCATAATGGCATATATGGGGCATGTCGGTTAAACACTACCTTCCATAGTTTTAGTATCAGTCTCAGTAAAAGAACTCAGAGCGTTCTTCATATTACAGTATATACAGGACTGTCAGATACAGTCGTTTATGTTATCATCTTACAGTATCAGTCATGACAGTTATCAGTAAACCATGAATTGGCTTACAGGTCTTTCTATCATGCATTCATGGTTCTAGTTTCTATATATGTGTGTTTGCACTCCCACGTTCATATTAGTCAATCAGTGTTGTTCATGCATGAAACCCTTTATGTTCAACCTACCCTCCTCTCATACTCAGTACTCCAGTTGTACTAACGCATTTGCGCTATGGTGCTTTCTTTTCTTATTACACCATAGGTTCCGAGACACGAGCTCCAGCCCAACAGTAGCAGTAGCATTTCAGTCGCAGAGACACAGTGAGTCCTTATTGATTCGAGGAAAATATGATTTGATACGTTTATTTATTTCTTCAATTTAGTTTTACAGAGTTAGTTGGAGACATATTCCTTCAACTCCTTACTCAGATAGTTTAGAGGCTTTCAGATTTATGCTCAGATTTACGTTCAGACTTAGCCTTTAGATTGAGTTGTTTTGGGTATTTTACCCCCATGGTTTTATTCAATTGAACCTTATGGCCTTACAGTTTTACTTATTCCGCATTATTATGTCATTATTTATAGTATACAGGTACAAATATCAGTCATGGGTTAGATTGTGGTCCCTTGGGTCATGAGCACCGTGTAGCATTTCGGTTCAACAAATCGGTGCGTTACAAACTTGGTATCAGAGCCTAAGGTTCAATAGAGTCCTAGGAAGTCTTAAAGTCGCGTCTTGTAGAGTCTTGTACATGGGTGTGTTGCACGCTACATTTATGTGCGGGAGGCTATAAGATGTTTTCAAATAGTCCCCTTTCTTCAGTATTCATTTCATTCTAGGGAGCATAATCACAAGTTAAACTCTCAGTCTAATCCATTCTTCTCTTATTCCAGAACATGGCCCTAAAGAGAAGAAACTAGCCAGCTCTTCAGCCCGAAGATCCTTTGGGCGAACATGTTTCCCATGTTGAGTTTAAAGCCATATTTACCATACTTGCTCAGTCCGTGGATGCACAGAATAAACGGCCACCAGTTATTTCGACCAATCCAGTGGCCAATCCCAAAGCAGCTAGGGTTCGGGACTTCACCCAAATGAACCCTCCATCTTTCTATGGGTCTAAGTCTGATGAGGACCCTCAGGAGTTCATTGACCAACTCCAGAAGGTCATTGACATCATGGGTGTTGCTTTTATTGAGAGTGCCGAGTTAGCCACCTACCAGTTATAGGATGTTGCTCATGATTGGTACAAATAATGAAAGTCTGAGAGGTTAAATGATGCAGGCCCTATTGAGTGAGAGAAATTTGTCACGACCTTCTTAGACAGATTCTTTCCCCAAGAGCTGAGGAAAGCCAAAGTTCTTGATTACATCAGCCTCAGGCAGGGAAATATGATGGTTAGGGAGTATTCTCTCAGATTTACTCAGCTAGCCAGGTATGCTCCTCATGTGGTTGTAGACAATAGGGCTAAAATGAGCAAGTTCATGTTAGGGGTCAATGATAGCATGGTAAATGAGTGTAGGTCTACGATGTTGATTGGTGATATGACCTTAGCCAGACTCATAACCCATGCCCAGCAAGTAGAAGAGCAGAAGGTTAAGAATAGAGAGACGCAGAACAAGAGAGCAAGGTTAGGCAACTTCAACTTTGCTCACCCCAAGTCAGATGGAGAAAACCGTTCATTGTTTCGCTCTAAGTCAGCCGTTCCAGCCCCTTCCTCTGCCAGTGATCCAGTACTAAAGTTCAGAGATGGCAATAGAGATAAAGCATCAGGCTCTAAATCTCAGGGCAGTGTTAGTAGTGCCTGAACGAATCCTCTTTGTCAAACTTATGGTAAGAACCACAAGGGCATTTATAGAGCCGATACTGATGTCTATTTTGGTTGTGACAAGCTAGGCCACAGGATTAGGGAGTGTCTGCAGTCAAGTCTTCAGGGTCAGCAAAATTATTCTGCAGCTCAGTCCGGTCGCCCAAACCAGCAGGGTATCATTTCCAGTGCTACCAGTGGGCAACGCCCAAATAGACCCTATGCTTTTCAGTCCCTGCAGGACCAGGAAAATTCTCCTAATGTCGTTACTGGTATGTTACAGATTTTTCATGTTCATATTTATGCTTTGCTAAACCCAGGTGCATCCTTGTCTTTTGTTACTCCATACATAGCAGACGATTTCGAAATCAATCCCAAAATTCTAGTGGAGCCCTTTTCAGTCTCTACCCCAGTGGGTAAAACCATCATAGCCCGACGGGTATACGGGAATTGCCCAGTTATGATATCTTAGAAATCCACATCAACAGATTTAGTTGAGTTAGAGATGAATGATTTTGATATTATTCTCGGCATGGATTGGCTTCATTATTGCTATGCCACAGTTGACTATAGAAACAGGATAGTTTAGTTTTAGTTCCCGACTGAGCCCATCCTAGAGTGGAAGGGTAGCATTTCAGCGTTTAGGGGTCAATTTTTTTCCTACTTTCGGGCAAGGAAAATGATTTCTAAGGGGTGTGTGTATCATCTCGTGCATGTTAAAGATTCCAGTTCTGAATCTCCCAGTCTTGAAACATTCCCTGTTGTTAATGAATGCTCAAATGTCTTTCCTGAAGATGTTCCAGGCATTCCTCCCGAAAGGGAAATAGACTTTGGCATAGACCTTCTTTTGGATACTCAACCTATTTCTATTCCACCATACAGAATAGCACCAGCAAAACTTAAGGAACTGAAAGATCAGTAGAAGGATCTCTTAGATAAGGGATTTGTCAGACCCAGCATTTCCCCAAGGGGTGCGCCAGTACTATTCATGCGCAAGAAAGACGATTCTCTTAGGATGTGTATTGATTATCGTCAACTCAACAAGGTCACGGTCAAGAATAGATATCCTCTTCCCAGGATTGATAATCTATTCGACCAACTTCAGGGTGCCAGTTACTTCTCTAAGATAGAACTCCGATCAGGCTATCATTAGCTCAGAGTTAGAGAATATGACATTTCAAAGACAGCTTTCCGTACTCGGTATGGTCACTTCAAATTTTTAGTCATGTCATTTGGTCTTACCAATGCCCCTGCAGATTTCATAGATTTGATGAACCGTGTGTTCAAGAAGTACTTGGATATGTTTGTCATAGTCTTTATAGATGATATACTGGTCTATTCTTACACAGAGCGTGATTATGCAGACCATCTCAAGATTATTCTCCATACTCTCAAGGATTACCAGTTATTCACTAAGTTCAGCAAGTGCAAATTTTGGCTAAGATTATTAGAATTCCTTGTCCATATTGTTTCCGGTGATGGCATTAGAGTAGATCCTCAGAAAACCAAGGCAGTAAGAAACTTGCCCCGACCCATATCTCCATCAGATATCAGGAGTTTCTTGGGTTTGGCTGGCTATTATAGACGCTTTGTTGAGGGATTTTCTTCTCTTACATCTTCCATGTACAGATGCACTCTGAATAAGATTAAGTTTCAATGGTCAAATTCATGTGAGAAGAGCTTTCAAGAGTTGAAGACTCGACTCACCTTAACTCTAGTTTTAGCTCTTCCAGATGGTTTAGACGATTTTGTAGTCTATTGTGATGCATCCAGAGTGGGTTTAGGTTGTGTCCTCATGCAGCATGGTAAGGTCATAGCCTATGCCTCCAGACAGTTAAATCCACATAAGAAGAATTATCCTACTCATGATCTTGAGTTAGCAGTGGTAGTTTTTGCCTTGAAGATTTGGAGGCATTATATCTATGGATTTCATGTAGATGTCTTCTGTTTTCCCAAAAAGATCTCAATCTTCGTCAGAGAAGGTGGTTAGAGCTCTTAAAGGATTATGACATGAGTGTTCTTTATCATTCGGGAAAGGCTAATGTTGTGGCCGACATTCTCAGTAGACTCTCCATGGGTAGTATTTCTCACATTAAGGGTATCAAGAAAAAGATGGCTCAGGATATCCATCAGCTTACCAGACTAGGCATTCGCTTAGTCGATTCTTCAAAGAGTGGTGTATGTGTTCACAGTAGTTCAGACTCATCTCTAGTTTCTGAGGTGAAAGAGAAGTAAGACAGGGATCCTAGACTTGTCAAGCTCAAAGAGTCAGTTCAGAATTAGAAAGTCAAGGTTTTCTCCCAAGGGAGAGATGGTGTTCCTCGTTGTCATAGTCATCTATGTGTTCCAGGTGTAGATGAATTGAGGTAGCGAATTCTTATAGAAGCGCATGGTGTGCGATACTCTATTCATCCAGGGGCCACTAAGATATACTGTGACATACGGGAGATCTATTGGTGGAGTGGGATGAAGAGAGATATTGCAGAGTTTGTGGCTAAGTGCTCTACATGTCAGCAGGTTAAGATAGAGCATCAGAAACCTAGTGGTTCCATGCAAGAGCTTACCATTCCTACTTGTAAGTGGGAAGAAGTGAACATGGACTTCGTGACGGGTTTTCTAGAACTCATCATCAGCATGATTCAGTCTGGGTCATTATAGATAGAATGACTAAGTCAACTTATTTCCTTCATGTTCGTACTTCTTATTCCATCGAGGATTATGCCAAGCTCTATATCAGGGAGTTAGTCAGGTTACACGGTGTTTCACTATCTATCATCTCAGACAGAGGTACCCAGTTCATCTCTCACTTTTGGAAAGCATTCCAAAAGGGTCTCGATACCTAAGTCCATCTCAGCATGGTGTTTCATCCTTAGACAGATGGTCAAGTAGAGAAGACTATTCAGACTCTTGAAGATATCCTAAGGGTGTGTACAATTGACTTCAAGGAAAATTGGGATGACCACTTGCCTTTGATGGAGTTTGCATACAATAATAGCTATCATTCTAGTATTCAGATGGCTCCATTCAAAGCTCTCTATGGTAGGAGATGTAGATCTCTGATTGGTTGGTTCGAAGTTAGTGAGGCCTCAGTCATAGGTCTTGACTTAGTATTCGACGCCTTTGAGAAAGTTCAGTTGATCAGAGAGAGACTTCGGGCTGCTCAGAGCCAACAGAAGTCCTATGCAGATATTCGCAGAAAGGATCTCAAGTTCGAGGTCAATGACTATGTCTATCTTAAAAACTCTCCCATAAAGGGAGTGAAGAGGTTCGACAAGAAAGAAAAACTCAGTCCCCAGTATGTCGGTCCCTTCAGAATTCTCTGTCGCTTCGGTAAGGTAGCTTATAAGCTTAAGTTGCCTTCAGATCTAGCCTCAGTCCATCCAGTCTTCCATGTTACTTTACTCAAGAAGTGCATAGGTGACCCAACAGTTGTTGTCCCTATTCAGAGCATCGATGTTCAGAACAGCCTCTCTTATGAAAAGTTTCTAGTCAAAATCATAGATTATCAGACTCGTAGATTGAGGAATAAAGAAGTCCCTCTAGTCAAGGTTCTTTGGAGAAATTAGTTTCATAAGGGAGCTACTTGGGAAGCAGAAGCAGATATGCGTACCAAGTATCCTAACCTCTTCCCTGCTAATTCAGATCAAGCTTGAGGTAACAGTTCTTCTTAAGCTTATTCAGTTTCATGTTCTTGTTTCCAGTATAAACTTGGTACCTATTAACCGTTGCATACTCAGTCATGTATTCATATATCAGTTGTTCGTGCATTAGATATGCATGAGTTCAGTATGTTTAGTATGTCAGTCATGAGATCAAGTTTCAGTTCTTCATGTTCAGTTCAAGTTCTGTTGTCTTGTATCCCTTCACAGTAAATTCTTATTCAAGGACGAATGCTCCCAAGGGGGAGATATTGTAATACCCCGCATGTTTCTAAGCTAGGAAGTGAATAAATTTTCCTACGTATGAAACCTCCTATCCTGTGAATAGAATTTTAGTGCATGACTTACAATGAATATCCTAGCGATAGGATAGCTTTCGATGTCTTAAGCATGCACATATGAGTCGCTTAGAGTGATGTAAGCTAAGAGTTTTTGAATCCATCAAATCTTAGCGTTCAATTTTGCAAAGGTCATCTTTGAATAAGAATAACGTGATTGATATGTGACATTTTGACAAATTTAGACCCACCAAATTGTAAAGAATCGAATTAGCTTTCCAACGATACCAATTTCGCCTTAATCCAATACCTAAGCGAAAAGTTATGCCCATTTTCGTGAGAGACAGTAAGGATAGGCGATTGGTTAGGTGCCGCCTAACCAAACTTAGGCGATTGGTTAGGCGCCGCCCAACCTGGCTTGTGCAATTACTTGGGCGCCGCCTAAGTCAGTTCCAAGTGCCAAAAACACTCCATTTTGAGTTATTTTGAGGGTAATTAAGTCTTTTAACACTCCTTACACGTCCCTAAACTTAACCCTACTAAATATATAGCTTCTAAACATATTACAACACTATTAACATCTCAAAGCTCATCATCCAAGAGCACTAAAAGAGAAAAACAACTAGGGTTGCATAATTAAGCTTGAAGATCCAATTTCAAGAAAATTCCTCCGTTAATCATCAAGAATCTTCCTTCTAAGGTATGCGTGAGTTGATTCATGGACTCCTTTCATCCATGAAGCTCAAGAACCATCTTCTAAATTATGTATTATGATGTTTATGTTGTTGGTGGTTGATGTTCATGTGGTTGGAGTTTTGATGATGCCTAAGATGGGATATTTGTATGTTTTGTGTGAGGATATGGTGGTATTTAATGTATAAATATGTGAAATTGGTGGTTGAATATTTGTAATCTTGATGAATCCATCTATGCCTAAGATGTGAATGTAAGGTGTTTCTGAAAATACCTAAGGGAATAGAAATCATGCTTTTATGACATAATAAGTCCTAAATGACTATTCCATGTTCTAAGTTTATGTTCAACGTGATCCCCATGCTATTGTCTTGAATTGAAGATGTTGTATAAGATGCTCATGATATTGTTGTGATATGGAATTACCATGTTATTGAAGCCATGCAAGTATGTACATGTTGTGTGCGTTCCCGATCATGTGATAATTTGTTGAGAATCATTCTTATTATGAAATCCTTACTTATGATATTGTGAATTATGGACTTAAATCTTGTGATCAAGTCATGTCATGTGCGTCAGTTTCCTCCTATCGAGTCTTGGGGGTATTCGTACCTGAAAACTATGGTTTTGTGCCTAGAGCCATGTCATGTTTCATGATATCCAAACTCAAGCTATGATTCCATAGACTTCAGTCAGTCATGTGACTCAGAAAAACCTCATGATCGTAGTCAGTTGTCAAATATCAGTAACATTCCGCCAGTCAACGGAATTCAGTAAGATTAAGTCATGTATAGTCAGTTATTCATGTCCAGTCCCTCCAGATGGGAGTAGAGGTTAGCACCGAGTGAACCCAAGGATGGGAACTCACCCGCCAGTTCAGGGTGTGATTCTTAGTAGTCATCCTTGTGTTCCAGAACTACGTAGCCAGCGTAGGTTGAGACATCCTAACCTGTCAGATTAGGGTTGATGAGGTGGTTTAACCTGTCAGTTTAGGGTTCCCACCGTTCTCATTGAGTACTTTTCATATAAGGTTCACTCACAAGCTGTCCTTACCCAGGGCACGGTATTGACACCCCTCCAGTCGGGGCAGGGATTGGACCCCAGCTTAGTCATAATGGCATACATGGGGCATGTTGGTTAAACACTACCTCCCATAGTTTCAGTATCAGTCTCAGTAAAAGAAGTCAGGGTGTTCTTCAGATTTTAGTACATACAGTACTGTCAGATACAGTCATCCATATTATCAGTTTGCACTATCAGCCATGACAGTTATCAGTAAACTATGTATTAGCTTACAGGTCTTGCTATCACGCATTCACGGTCCTAGTTTCTATATATGTGTGTTTGCACTCCCACGTTCATATTAGTTAGTCAGTGTTGTTCATGCATGAAACCCTTTATGTTCAGCCTACCTTCCTCGCATACTCAGTACTCTAGTTGTACTAACGCATTTGCGCTATGGTGCTTTCTTTTCATGTTACACCATAGGTTCCGAGACAAGAGCTCTAACCCAGCAGTAGCGGTAGCATTCCAGTCGCAGAGACACAGTGAGTCCTCATTGATACGAGGACAATATGATTTGATACATTTATTTATTTCTTCAATTTATTTTTACGGAGTTAGTTGGAGACATGTTCCTTCAACTCCTTACTCAAATAGTTTAAAGGCTTTCAGATTTATACTCAGATTTACATTCAGACTTAGCCTTCAGATTGAGTTATTTTGGGTATTTTACCCACATGGTTTTATTTAGTTGAACCTTATGGCCTTACAGTTTTACGTATTCCGCATTATTATGTCATTATTTGCAGTATACAGGTACAGATATCAGTCATGGGTTAGTTTGTGGTCCCTCGGGTTCATGAGCACCGTGTAGCATTCCAGTTCAGCAAATTGGGGTGTTACAATTGCACCATGTAGGATATCTGTTGCAACCTATAACCAACCTGTTGCAACGAATGATAATCCATTAGAAATAATAAAATAGATCGCTCATCTATTGCACCAGGTAGGATATTTATTACAGCATATAACCAACCTATTACAGTGGATGATTAATCTGTTGGAAATAATAAAAATAGGTCATCCATCTGTTGCAGCATATAACCAATCTATTGCAGCGGACGAATAATTTGTTGAAAATAACAAAAATAGATAACTCATCTGTTGCACTAGGTAGGATATCTGTTGTAGCATATAACCAACCTATTGCAGCGGATGAGTAATCTGTTGGATATAATAAAAATAGATCACTTATCTGTTGTATCAGATAGGATATCTGTTGCAGCCTATAACCAGCCTGTTACAACGGATGAGTAATCTGTTGGAAATAATAAAATAGATCACTCATCTGTTACATCAGGTAGGTTATCTGTTGTAGCCTATAACCAGCCTGTTGCAGCGGATGAGTAATCTATTGGAAACAATAAAAATAGATCACTAATCTGTGGCATCAGGTAGGTTATCTGTTATAGTCTATAACCAACCTGTTGTAGTAGATGAGTAATTCATTGGAAACAATAAAAATAGATTACTCATCTGTGGAAACAGATCACTCATCTGTTGCCAAATAAGTTATCTGTTGGATCAACATTGTTTAGATTTCTTCCAAACAAAAGATTGGTTTGTCGCTACAGATGAATGATATGTTAGATTGTTTATTTGTTGCATTAAATTTTCATTGTTACATCTAATTTCCATCTATTGCATCGAATGTTTAATCTGTTGTACCAAATGTTTCATTTGTTGTAACATATGTTTAATTTGTTGCGTTGGATGGTTCATCTGTTGCATTGAATGTTTAATCTGTTGCGTTAGATGGTTCATCTGTTGCATCAGATGGTTCATCGGTTGTAACACCATTTTTACCAAGAAAAATAATAAATCAACCCACCAACACCAACATAACACACACACACTAAAAACATCAATGATGACCAAAAATCATCAATAAATCAAATCAATAGTTCGACAATAAGAACTACAATAATAATAAAAAATTATATTTCACACCAAAAAGAGTAGAGAAGAAATGCTAGGAATTAGGGTTTTATTCAGTGCATATTTAAAATGTAAGCAATAAATATTGAAATTGTTAATCTATACTAGAACAGAAGTTGGATCAAGTTCCTCTGTTTCTTCATAACTAAAAAGAAATAATTTTTTACCTGTGAAAGAAGAATTGGGATGACAAAGAACTCGGAGTTGTTGTCACCGGAGAACACTGCTTGTCACATCAATTGATGGTTGAAAGTCGAAAAGGAACTCGCCCAGCTTTTGTTGCCGGAGCTTGAAGTCGTCGGGGATTGAAGGGAGAAATTTTGTAGAACCGTTGGTTGGGAGAGAGTTGAGAGAGAGGGAGGAGAGAGACGGTTGATTTAGAAAGGAGAGGGGTGTGAGTTGATTTGTATTTTTGAAAAGATTAGAAAATTTTAAAAATATTAATCAAGTCCACAATTAACTTTATCAAGTTTCTTAATTATGTTTGACCCTTTAAGTTGATCAATATCAGAAATCCTTCATTCAAGACCTGAAAGACACCTTTCCTTCAAATTTCTCAAGAGACTTAATATTCATATTTATTACTATTTTAATTTGACTTTAAGAGGGCAAAAGTGGAAAGTGGTGTCCACTTTATGTTCAAATTCTTTTTTTTAATAGGTGTGCATTGTCTCACAAATTAAGTACTAGTATATGTACCCACCCAATGCACGATTACTTCAAAACATAATTATAAATATACAGATTTTTATTGAATAATTCAAAATCCAACATATTATAAAGTTTAAATAAGAGAATGTAGGAATATTTATCACCTCAACATATTATAATAGTATTCTAGTAATACTTACAAAAACAAACCAATATATAAGTAGTTTTTTTTCTACAACTATAAGTTTAGATCTTATCTAAATTTGTTAACAATAACTTTTATTATTATTTAATTATTTACTTTATTTATTTTTTAAAAAATAGTTAGAGTCATAAATAACCTCACAAAATCCCTATTATCCTTTTATATGGATTTGTTTGGTAATATTTTTAGTTAATTTTGTGAGTGTGTAATTTATATTTATAATTAAAATAATGATTATGAATTACTTATATTTTGTTTTCCGTGTGATAAATTGAATGTTGGTATGAAGAGTTCTTATACTTTGAGATGTATTTGAATTTTATACAATCCACATATGTGATTGAATTAGAAAGATAGGTAAAGAAGTGTAAAAAAAAAAAAAAAAAGCTCAAAAATTGATTCATCATTTGCATATGAGTAATAGATATAAATATTTTTTAGAATAAAATACCTCGTACTCCTTGATTTATTTATTTTTGTAAATAGTCTTATATTTCTTTTATAATCACCATAACAAGTTCTTCCTCCACTTGCATCACCTACTATGGAGCCATCGTAGTTGATGGTTACCGTCTGAACGCTAACATACTCCTAAAGCATTATGGGGCGGGGTGTGTGTACCTTCATAAGTTGTGACAACTATGTTGTTGTGCAACGATAGTAGCTCATGCATATACAAAAAATTTATATATGCATTTGTGAGGTTTATTTTAGTAGTAACAAAAAATAGACTAGCTACTTCAAGAAAGGAAAAAGATAAATACTCCCTCCATTTCAATTTATTTGTCTTATTACTTTCCTTATTTTAATTTACTTGTATTACTTTTTTTTTTATAATTCTTTAATTTTAACTTTATACCTGACATGTTCAAGATCAAGGATAACAATTGGGCAGGTTGATCAAATTTGAGCCTGTCAAAACGGATCAAGATCCATCACGATTCAAATTTATTTGGGTCAAAACAAATTAGGTACCGAGTCATAACTCAATCGGTCCAATTCTAACTAAGTCTTAATTGTTTTATTTGTTCTTTTATAAATTTTTAGTACCGAATAGAAATATTTTTCTTTATTATGACTATATATATAACGTATCAAATTAAAAAGTCTTTAAAATATTTAACAAGATTTCTCAAAATCAATTTGGGTTACATATCAATCCAATTTTAAATGAATTGACATGAATTGAGCTAATAAATGGGCAGATCAATAACTAACCCAACTTGAACGGATTGGGTCGAGTTGGACCAGTTGGGTTTGATTTTGTTGTCTCTATTAAGACCACAAGATTAAAAGACATATTGATACTTTACACACATCTTTAATTTGAGAGCAAATTCTTTACTTTCTTAAAGTTAATGTTTAGTCAAAACCAGATAAATAAATTAAAACAGAATAAATATTCAAAATCGTGAAAGAAAACCTTCCAATTAAGATAAATTACATCCTCTTTATTTTATCGAACAAGAATGCATCTTTGAAAGTTAGATTTTTGCACATATCAAAGGAGTTCGTAGAATTTATGACCTCCAACATGTTACGATATACTCTATCATTAAGGATTAACCCAAAAAATTTAAATTTAAAGAACTTCGAATATGAAAATGCACAACTTGTCTAATAAGATCAAGAAGGAAAAGTTATCATATCAAATGAAAGAAAAGAGATATCAATTGAAATAAGGAGCGGAAGTAGCACGTTTTCACTAAGAATTTAAGTTATATTACATTGTCAGGGTAAAATTATCATATCATCAATGTTAAGTCATATTTACCTACAATTGCATCTAACATGTCTCAATATACAAAAATCAAATCTCTATGTAATTAAAAAAAAATCAAAAAAACCCTAATTCATTTCAAAATTTTCAAATACTATGAAATTAATCCTCATTAATGAATTTATTATTTTAAAAGTAATACAATGAAATTAATCAAGTTACATAACAAAGATATATGTTTTCTTTAATCGCTTGATTTTCGCCTTATATTAACAGATTTTGTTACTCAAAAATATCTTCAGTTATCGAAATACTTGTACATGTCATAATACATGGACTTGCGTGACACAAAAATGTATCTAGTAGCTTTTTAAGTGGTAGAAAGTGTAATTTTAAAAATTAATATTTAAGGAAGTAATTAGCTCCGATACTAGTGAATTTTCTGTTACTTAGTCATATAATTAATCATTAGTGTAATCTAATTTATTATAACCTATTAATTATTATTTACTATAAATTTTATTAAATAAAATTACTTGTAATTACATCAAATAACCTACTTGTGGACGTAATATATCAAATCAAATATAACTACCGATAAAAATCTAAAATATGAATAATCAGAATTTGGAAAGACATTAAAGTAATTTTTAATAATATTTCTTTAAATTGGTGTACAAATTTACACATAGAAGGAATTTGATCTGAATTGTATAATCTTATACAAAAACTTTATTAGAAAAATAATTTATAGTGTTTCTTTAAATTTTTGTTCAAATTTATACATAGAAAGAATTTGATCTTAATTATGTAATCTTATACAAGAGCTTTATTAGAAAAATAATTTATAGTGTTTCTTTAAATTCCTGTACAAATTTATACATAGAAAAAATTTGATCTTAATTATGTAATCTTATACAAAAGCTTTATTAGGAAAATAATTTATAGTGTTTCTTTAAATTTGTGTACAAATTTATACATGGAAAGAATTTGATCTTTATTATGTAATCTTATACAAAAGCTTTATTAGAAAAATAATTTATAGTGTTTCTTTAAATTCGTGTACAAATTTATACATGAAAAGAATTTGATCTAAATTATGTAATCTTATACAAAAGCTTTATTAGGAGAATAATTTATAGTGTCATACACTTTCCAAATCTAATATTAAAACATCTCTATAAATTTCTATTCATCTTTTCTCAACATTGTAAAGTTCATTAAACACTTTTTTTCTACTAATATTATTATTAGGAAGAAAATTTTCATGGACGATTTCATCTCATCAAAAGTAGAAGAAGAAGCACGGGACATCAATTCCGCCCTAGTCATTAATAAGAAAAATTCATGAAAGATTAACAAGGTTATCATGGACCTTGAAAAGTCCATTCAGAAATTGATATTGTTGTTTGAGGATATTAAAAAGCACGTTTTAAGCACTGGATGAAAGGTATGATTGGACATGTAAAGCAAGGTAGCAAGCAACATGTAGAATTATGAGACGTCACTGAAGCGGCAAATCTTAGAAATTGGAGAACCGCTTACACAGATGATGAAGCCTAGCAAAGACTATGCAATTGTCTGTGATGATATTGGACTGTATTGGAATGCTGGATCTAACAATTTTAAGTTCAAGTTAATTAAAAAAGGTCTTCTTTGAAAAAATCTTAGAATAATTAAGGAGATTGAAAGTTTATTATAATAATATTTTGAAAGGGTAGTATAAGATGAAATTTGTGATGATATTTGTAAGGAGATTGAAAGGTTGTTATAATTATATTTGAAATAAGTTCTATTAAGCAATAATATTAAATTTCTTTATCATTTTCTGTTTCTATTGCTTAGATATCATGTTACCCCATCATTTTTTTTTAATTTAACAACACATGAAGTTTTAAAAAAGAATAATACTTTTGATTGTGATAAAGATATATATAATATATCTAAATATCATTGAATTAACTTATTAAAATAAGTTATTAGAATTAAAAAGCTTTGTAAAAGGTGATTTGTAGTGAAAATGAAAGTATGCAAGGATCATATTTGATAAAATCTTATGATGAACTTGCATTAATTTCATTATTTCAAATGGTAAGACGGTCAAAAGATTGTTATACTTTTATTTAAAAAGATTGTGGTAAATTTCATCTGCTACCAGTTAATAATATAAATTTACAATCTTTCTTATTAGGCAAAATAACATTTCTGGACCCCTGTACTATGTCGATTTTGTAAGTTGGACACTTCTACTTACATGTTTGTCATCAGAACCCCTGAATCTACTAAAAAGCAACATTTTAAATACTTTTTCGGTGAGTGTAACACACTCTCGCCACGTCCGCTTCCACGTCAATTTTTAAATATAAAAAATATTAAATATTTAAAATAAATAAAAAAATTAAAAAAAAAAAAAAAAAACAATCCATCCCCCCCTCCCCCCTTTTCCTTTTTTCCCTCTCTTCCCCCTTTTCTTTCTCTTTCCCCGATTCTTATTCTCCCCCTCTCTCTCTTTCTTTTGCTTCTTCTTCTACTCTCTCTCTTCTCCTTCTTCTTTTCTTTGTAAACTCCAATTAATATATTTTACTTCCAATGAATCAAAAAAAGCAGTTAAAATTGTTAGATTTTATTAAAAAAAAAAAAGGTCATATGAATTCAAGATCCATTGATTGTGTTTAGTTATTTGATGTGAAATTTTAAATTTTTTGGTTAGCAGGTGATTCCATGGTAAAATTGAAATGCAATTGAAATTTAATTTTTTTTTTTTGAATTAATTTCATGGTGTTTGATTTGAATTAATTCCATGATGTCTTGATCAAATCTTACCCAAAAACTGAAATTTAACACAAAAATAGACCAAAGCTGCTAATGAACTTAGAGGAGAAAAATTTTTGTAATGAAATGTTATAATGGGGTTTTATAATGCTGGGGTTCTTGATGGGATTTTGTAATGTTGATGGCTGGAGTAGGGTGGGGGAGTAACGAAATGTTGGTGTGATGGTGATTGTGTTACTTGGGGGAGGGTGAAAGACGGGGTGGAGGAATGAGGAAAGGGTGAAAGATGAGAAAAGGGTTGGGGATGGGGAAGGTGCTAGATGAGGAACGGAAATGATGGTGGACTGATGGAAGGGGTGAAGAACGGTGGTGACTAAGGGATGGGGTGGGGGACGATGGTGACTGGTGGATGGGGTGGGGATGGTGGTGACCGGTGGATGGGGTGGGGGACGATGGGGGAGGGGGTGGGGTGATGGATGGGGTGGGGACGATAGGGGAGGGGGTGGGGTGATGGATTGGGTGGAGGGTGAGGGTGGGGGTAGGGGAGGGTCTTTTTTTATTTTAAAAAAATATATTTTTTAGTTTTTAAAATATTTTTAAATTTAAAAAGCTAAAAAAATATTGAATATTTAAAAAATATTATTTTTAAAATTTTTAAAACTATTTTTAAATTTAAAAAGCTGAAAAAAGTTGAGTGGGGTGGAGGGGCTGGGGTGGGGTGAGGGAGTGGCTGGACTGGGAAGGGGGTGGGGGGTATATTTTATTTTAAAATTTATTATTTTAAAATTTTTAAAAATATTTTTAAATTAAAAAATTGAAAAAAAAATTAATTCTTTTTTATTTTTTTAATTATTTTAATATAAAATTGGCAAAAAAATTAATCCCCACTCGCACCCCAGACGATTGTAATCACTCTCCTCGTCCTAGTCAACATTTTAATGCCATATAGGCAAAATCAACGGTCAAAGGATTTAAAATATAGCTTTTTAGTGGGTTTAGGGGTCCAGATGACAAACATGTAAGTAAAAGTATACAACTTACAAAACCAACATAGTATAAGGGTCCAAAAGATCATTTTACCTTCTTATTACAATGAAATATCATATTAGTCTAATGATTAATACTTCCTCCGTTTAAAAAACAATGACCTATTTTTTTTTTAGTCCGATTTAAAAAGAATGATCCTTTTTTTTAGCAACTTTTTTATTTCAATTTTCCACATAACATGTTTAAGACCACAAGATTGAAAGGTATTTTGATACATTTCACATATCTTTAATTTAACACTATAAGATTCAAAAGTCTTCTTTATTTTCTTAAACTTTATACAAAGTCAAATTAGATTATTCTTTTTTGAAACACTGAGAGTATGAAACTATTGGATTGAGTATTTATGTTTATTCTTAAACAAAAAATAGAAGACCACCGTCCACCTTAGATTATCTAAAACATATACAAAAAACACAAAAAAAAAAAAATATCGGCAAACGAGATCGATATATAAAAGAGTTCTAGTGTATTTTGATTATATAGTCGAACCACTAGATTATAAAATTTACTATCACGAATATGTGTATAATTTGCACAAATAAAATTCCAAATTAATAATTCTAATCAAAAATAAAATAAACTAAATCCTATAATTAATCCCAAATTAATTATCACTCTATCTTTGTATGGTTATACCAAACCACATTAGATTCTCTTGTCCGCATATAATTCCACCCCACACACACCCTCTTAACTACATTTCAAAGAACATAACTCTGATCTTTCTTTCTTTTTTTTTGTTTTTGACTTGGAACAATCATTTGCCACCTCTCTGTTTCTCTAAATCCCTCAGATCTCACTGCAAAAGAAGAAGAAAAAAAAACAAGAAAACAAGAATGGCTATAACATCATCAATGAAGAACCTCTTGAAAATCCCATTCTTATTCTCCTTCTTCCTTATACTACTCTTCGTTACATTCATCCTCATTAACAACTCACAAAAATCCCCTGTTTTTTCCACCACCGACATTTCTCAGCACGTTTCTACAACATCTCATGATGATCACATATCGAACAATAAGAAGAATGATGAGGTGGGTGTTGAGAATCTTGATGGGAAAATGCGTCAGCAAAATGATTTAGAATCGAATAACACGAAGAATGATGAGGTGGGTGTTGAGAATCTTGATGAGAAAATGCCTCAGAAAAATGATTTAGAATCGAATGGCACGAAGAATGACGAGGTGGGTGTTGAGAATCTTGATGAGAAAATGTCTCACCAAGATTCTGCAACCCCATTTGTTCCCGTAGGTGTTAATTCAACGACAAAGTCGAATGATGAGTTGGGTGTTGAGAATCTTTATTGGAAGTTGTGTAAGGGTGTAGTTGCAGTTGATTATATACCTTGTCTTGATAATTACGAAGCTATAAAGGCGTTGAAATCGAGGAGGCATATGGAGCATAGAGAGAGGCATTGTCCTAAACCAAGTCCAAGGTGTTTGATTCCATTGCCTGATGGGTATAAAGTTCCAGTTCCATGGCCTAAGAGTAGGGATATGGTGAGATTGATAGGTTCTTTTGGTGGTAAGATTTGTTTTTATTATTTTGTTTTTAACTGTGGCATGGTTTCATGTTTCTTGTTTCTTGATTTGATAACTTTAATAGCAATTATTTGTTTCGGTGTCTATGCTTGTGGGAGGTAACAGGTATCCTGTGTCATTAGTTGAGCTGCACGCAAGCTTGCGTGGACACTAATGTTATTAGAAAAAGCAATTGTTAGCTCCTGTGTCATTAGTTGAGCTGCACGCAAGCTTGCGTGGACACTAATGTTATTAGAAAAAGCAATTGTTAGCTCGGTGGAAGCTAGAACTTAAAGTGGTTATAACTGTTAGATTTTACTGGTTATTCTTCTCGATATCTGTTTGTGGGAGGTAGCAGGTATCCTACGTCATTAGTTGAGCTGCGCAAGCTGACCTGGACACTAATGTTATATGAAAAAACAATTTTTAGTTCAATGGAAGCTGTATCTTATAGTGGTTATTTTCAAAAATACAAAATACTAGCTAAATACAGTAAGAATATCAAAGAACTAAGCAATTGGTAGCATTCATTTAGAGAGAGAATAATTGCAATTCTCATTGATTCATATTTTCTTAGCTTACAATGAAAGCAAATGGGAGTATTTATAGACTCCAAGTCTCAACTCACTATCACTCAACATGTGCACAACATGTGTTTGTTATAACTAACTCTAACCAACCCCTCACTCCTTTTAGCTTTATTTTCTTTAGCTAGATATTTCCAACACACCCCCTCAAGCTGGAGGGTGAAAGATATCGAGAACTCCCATCTTGGACAACAAAAAATGATGTTGTGATGCTCCTAGAGCCTTTGTAAGCATATCTGCCAGTTGGAATTTAGTAGAGAGGTACACTGGCTGAATTAGACGTTCTTTGAGCTTTTCCCTGATAAAATGACAATCGATTTCTATATGCTTGGTTCGTTCATGAAAGATTGGATTAGCGGCAATTTGCATAGCAACCTTGCTATCACAGTAAAGCTGAATTGAAGTAGGTACAACGACACCAAGATCCTTCAATAAACCAACCATCCAAATGATTTTTGCCACAGCACCTGCGATGCTCCTGTACTCGGCTTCTACTGAACTTCGACTTATAGTGCTTTGATTCTTGGATTTCCAAGAAATCAAAGATGATCCTAATTGGATTGTGTAACCTGTAATTGATCTTCTCGTATTTGGACATGATGCCCAATCCGAATCACAATAAGCAACTAACTCTGTAGCTGATCCTTTCTTGAAGAAAATTCCCAGACCAGGTGAACTTTTCACATATTTGATTATCCTTAAAGCAGCCTCCCAGTGCGATTTCTTGGGTTGTTGCATAAACTGGCTTAACAATTGCACTGTGAAACAAATATCTGGTCAGGTGATGGTCAAATAAATCAGTTTTCCAATTAATTTTTGATAACAAGAAACATCACTGAGAAGAGGATCATCTGTTTTATTGAGCTACTGATCATGCTCAGCAGTAGTGAGTTTGATGTTCTGCTCCAGTGGTGTAAAAACAGGTTTAGACCCTCCTAATCCAACATCAGCAATGAGGTCTAAGATGTATTTCCTTTGGTTTAGCAGAATTCCATAAGTTGATCTGTGAACTTCTATCCCCAAGAAGTATTTTAGCTTACCTAAATATTTCACCTTGAATTGACTATGCAAGTAGGTTTTTGCATCCTTAATCAGAGAAGGATTGTTACCTGTAAGCAATATATCAACATATATCACTAGAATCACAATATCATCACCCTCTTGTTTGGTGAATAACGAGTGGTCATGAGAGTTTTAAGCATATCCAGCCTCTAAAAGTGCAGTGGTCAATTTAATATTCCACTGTCTAGAAGCTTGTTTAAGATCGTAGAGAGTAGAGAGATTTGAGCAGCCTACATACTCTAGTCTCCCCTTGGCTGTGAAAACCTTGAGGCAAGGACATGTACACTTCTTCATAAAGATCACCTTGCAAGAAAGCATTGCTCACATCCATATGGAAGAGATCCCAACCTTTGGAAGCAACCACACTAATCACTGTTCTAACAGTACCCATCTTAGCAACCGGAGAAAAAGTATCATGGTAGTCCAATCATGCTTGTTGAGTGTATCATTTTGCAACCAACCGAACCTTGTACTTGTTTATAGAACCATCCGCTTTAAGTTTGACCTTATAGACCCATTTCGAACCAATGGGACGCTTCCCAGGTGGAAGTGGAACTAGTTCCCAAGTCTTATTTTCCTCAAGGGCACTGATCTCTTACTGCCTAGCCTCAACCCAAGCAGGTTGTTGAGAAGCTTCTTGGAAAGATTTCGGCTCTTGAATATCTGAAAAACACTTAAGTAGGCTTGATATGATGCAGACAAATAGGAATACGCCAGATAATCACCAATAGGATAAGTACAATTGCTAGAAGGTTTCACTGAAGTCACATAGTCATTAAGCCAAGCAGGTGGTTTTGTCTTTCTTGCTGGTCTTCTTTGATCACAAATATTAGCGGGTGGGAAAACCAACGCCTCCTCAGGATTTCTGTTACCCTCAACTATGATTTCATCAGGAGGTAAATGATCAATTGAATCAGAAACTTGTTCCTGCAGATCAGTACCAGAGGGAGTAGATGATACATCTTCAATGACCACAGGGAAAGAAGTAGTGTTAGGAATAGGAAAAACAAGAGGTGAGTGCTGAAGCAAATCTGTCGTGTTAGTGTTGGGATAATTTTCCTTGTGTTGGAAAGGAAAAACATACTCATGAAAGGTCATATCCCTGCTCACAAAGATGGTACCTGCGTAAAGATCATACAATCTGTAGCCCTTTTGTGTTTCTGAATATCCCAACATAACTGACTTCCTAGCTCTTGCCTGAAACTTATCACCTTTAGGCAAGTTACTAGCACAGCAGAGACAACCAAACACTCGCAGATGATCAAGTCTTGGTGGTTTGGCATGAAGTAGTTCATAAGGGGATTTACCACTCAACACCTTTGAAGAAGGTAGCTTATTTATCAAGTACACTGTTGTCTTGACAAAATCACCCCAAAATCTGATAGGCATTCCACTCTGAAATTTTAAAGCTCTTGCTACCTCAAGAATGTGTTTGTGTTTTCTTTCAACTATCCCATTCTGTTGAGGAGTATAAGCACAACTACTCTGGTGAATAACCCCATTAGATTTAAACAAGTCAAGGCATTTAGAATTGAAAAATTCTGTGCCATTGTCTGATCTAAACACTTTAACACCAACAACAAACTGATTCTTTATTAACAAGAGAAAGTCTTTTAACACAATAAACACTTCATAGTTATAATGAATGATACAAATCCAAGAATATCTACTATGATCATCAACCAAGGTCACAAAGTAATACTTGTTATCATATGTGGGCGTTTTATATGGTCCCATAGATCAAGATGAACTAAGTCAAAACAAGAATAAGAAATAGTAGTACTAATAGGAAATTTCAACCTATGTTGTTTAGCAAAAGGACAAATCTGATGCCAGTACATGGCCTTTTAGAGATGAAATGTGATTCAAAGCTTCACCTAATGGATGTCCCAATCTATAATGCCACAATATACTATCAACACTTGATGTATGAGCTGCCAGTACATTAGATTCAACTTCTTCTTGCAAAATGTATAATCCATCCCTTTCCTTACCAATCCCCAAGACCTTGCCATTGGAGAGAGCCTGAAAGATGCAAAAATCAGGGAAAAAAGATACAGCACAAGATAGCTCCTTGGTCAACTTGGAAACTGAGAGCAAGCTGAATTTAAAATCTGGAACATAGAGTACATTTGTTATTTCATGTTCTCCTAAAACAAATGTTTTTCCTGCACCAAGAATTTCTGATTTATCACCTGTAGAGACCTGTACTTGACTATTAGGTCCATTCCCCTTTAAATCTTTCAAAGATTTAAGTAATTCCTTATATGGAGTAATATGATATGAGGCACCTGTGTCAATTATCCACTCAAAACCAATGGTTTTAGACAACAAAGAGTGAATACCTGCCATATTAGACACACAATCAGCTTCATTTGCTTTGGTCATCATGTGTTTCATCTACTCAAATTGTTCATTCGAGAAAAAATACCCCTGACTTTTAGAGGATGAAGCTTCCCCTGCTGTTGCAGTAACGTGGGCATGGGGTTTAAAGGCTGGTGTTGAAGTAGATTGAGTAGACTTATTAGGAAATTGTCTAGCACTGGTTGACTGTCCACCATAAGAGGGGTTATGCATAGGAGCCCTAGTATGCTCATATCCATTTTTATACCCTTGATCACCTGGAGGTTTAAAGTTGGAACCAAATTTCTTCTTACTTTTGAAGTCCGGTGGATAGCCTACTACTCTATAACAATCAGCAGCATTGTGATTTCTATATCCACATATTTCACAAAACATCTCAGAGGTCTTATGTGATGGTCTTTGTGCCCTTCCTGCGAGCAAAGCTAATGGTTCCTTGTTGCTATCAGTGACTCCTAGAACTCTTTGACTCTCTTGCTGAGTCACAGTAGCATAAGCTTCATGTAAAGTAACTATAGGATTTTTAGAGAGTATACTACTCCTGATCTGACTATAACTTTCATTCAGTCCCATAAGGAACTAGAGAAGCCTGTGAGATCTGAGATGCTCTAGGTATGGTCGCGATTCAGCACAATCACAATAAGGTAAGGGAACCATTACATCAAGTTCATCCCAGGAATCTTTCATCTTAGAGTAGTAAGTAGTAACAGAATCCATACCTTGTTTCAATGTCGCAATCTCAGTCCAGAGGTGATAAATTCGAGTCAAGTTTGATCTATCAAATCTCTCTTTGAAATCAATCCATACCTTCTTTGCATTTGATGTAAACACAATACTTGGCATCAACTTCTCTGCCACTGTACTACCGATCCAAGAGAGCACTATTGCATTGCCTTTTTCCCAAAGTTCTACCAATTCACCTCTGTATTGAGATTTGAGACACGAACCATCTACAAAACCTAATTTCCCTTTGCCTCGAAGTGCCAAAGTCATAGATCTGCTCCACAGCGCATAATTTGCAGGTCCCGTGAGCTTGATAGGAATTAGCACAATACCAGGAGTATCAGAAGCTTGAAGATACAAGGGATGATGGTGGTCAATCATAACTGTTGTAGTTCGTGATGAGGATACACTAGCACTGGAGTCCGCCATGGAAAACCAAAGTCGAGCTTCGAAGTTGTCGAAACGCAGCTAGGATGAAGATCGCTGCTTTGATACCATTTCAAAAATACAAAATACTAGCTAATTACAGTAAGTATATCAAAGAACTAAGCAACTGGTAGTATTCATTTAGAGAGAATAATTGCAATTCTCATTGATTCATATTTTGTTAGCTTACAATGAAAGAAAATGGGAGTATTTATAGACTCCAAGTCTCAACTCACTATCACTCAACATGTGCACAACATGTGTTTGTTATAACTAACTCTAACCAACCCCTCACTCCTTTTAGCTTTATTTTCTTTAGCTAGATATTTCCAACAGTCATAGCTGTAAGATTTTATTAGCATTGTACTTGGTATCTGTGCTTGTGGGAGGTAGCAGGTATCCTGTGTCATTACTTGAGCTGTGCAAGCTGACTGGACACTAATGTTATAAGAAAAAACAATTTTTAGTTCAATGGAATCTTATAGTGGTTATGGCTGTTAGATTTTATTAGCATAGTACTTAGTACCTGTGCTTATGGGAGGTAGCAGGTACCCTATGTCATTAGTTGAACTACACGCAAACTGGCCTGGACATTACTAATGTTTGAAAAAGCAATTGTTGGATCAGTGGAAGCTTTGTACTTGCCTTATCTGAATTTTATTGAGAGAGAAATTATGAGTTGCACACACATGAGAGATGGACGAAACCACAATGAACACTACTTGATTTGGAAGTGCACTATTGGTCGAAGATTCATAGGCACCATAGTTCTTAGAAACAACCATCCTACTATTTCGTGGACGATAGCATCTTTGAAATGTTTGTGATATCTGCTGGGAAAATATGTCTTGCCATTTAATTCTTTGCTACTGAAACACTGTATTGGCTTCTTATAGAAACCTCATTGGCCAATTGTAACCTGTAGGCTTGGTTTGGTTTTGTTCCAGTTAGAATTTCTGAGAATTCTATATCCATATTCCGTATATACTTACAGTTTCCTCTTTATTTTACATGTTTCAAACCTCAGATGTAATTAATGTGTTTTTCATCCAAAAGCTTCATAGTTGATTTGTTCGTATATCTTGGTCTGCTGCAAAAAAGTAACCATGCCGTAATTGTTTCTTCAACTTTTTTTTACTTTGAATAGATTTGGTACAACAACGTTCCCCATCCCAAGCTTGTGGAATATAAGAAGGACCAGAATTGGGTGGTCAAATCTGGTGATTATCTTGTTTTTCCTGGTGGTGGAACACAATTCAAGGATGGAGTTACTAACTATATCGAGTCCATTCAAAAGGTAGTATGTCTATTTTACAAGTTTATTTTTCTTCATCACATCAAGCAATAGTATATAACGTTGCTATTAGATTGTATTGGATTTCATTCTGGTCATGTTAATTGCATTTGTGCTTTATTGAATTTTATCCCTTTCAATTGAATGAAATCAAATTCCAATAATAACGTTTTAATGAGAAATCAATTTCTTGGAAGATGTGGCAACCCTTGATGCATGATTGTTTCTGATTGTCTCTATACATTGTTGTGTGATTTCTTCGAAGGGATATATTATCACTATAAGCCATTTTCTATCGGTGAAGTTAGGAGTGAGTCAACTTTCTTGAAATGAATTTTAGATGTCTCGAAAGAGATGCAGGTTCCTTGCCCCTTAGACAAAATCTATTCTCAAACTACATGAAGGTGGAATTTGATATGTTATGTTAGATTATAGTTAATACTTTTGTGATTTACAACTAAGACTTTATAACTCTCTCCTGAAATGATACATTAAGAACCATTCTATGAGAAAAAAATACTTTTAGATAATCAAAGAGTAAAAGGGTTTAACTGTCTAGGAGATAGAAGCCAAGGGCAATGCTTGTTCGTGAACTTTATCTTGTTCTTCCATTTTTAATTTCGATTAATTTCTTGTTCATGGGGGGTGGGGTGGTTTATTGCATCCAAAGCGTACACACCACCCTCCCTAGACCCCACTTGTGGGATTACGTCTTTTACTTGTTCTGCAGTCACTACGTTGAGAATTTGGAATGATCCCTGGAGCCCTACTGTACTGATTGTAATTTTTAAGCTGAGATGTTTCTTGCTTTTTCATTCAGACTTTTCCAGAAATTGAATGGGGAAAGAATATAAGAGTCATTTTAGACGTTGGCTGCGGTGTTGCTAGCTTTGGTGGGTATTTGCTAGATAAAAATGTCACTACCATGTCACTTGCACCCAAGGATGAACATGAGGCTCAGATACAGTTTGCACTGGAACGTGGAATCCCCGCTACTCTCTCAGTTATTGGAACTCAAAAGCTGGCATTTCCAGATAATGCATATGATATGATTCATTGTGCAAGATGCAGGGTTCATTGGGATGGAGATGGTAATCACTGTTTTCAAATTTGCAATCCTGTCGGCAATATTTGTTTTACTTCGTAATCGATTTCAAAATGCAGGAGGAAAACCATTGATGGAACTAAACAGGATGCTTAGGCCTGGAGGGTTTTTCGTGTGGTCAGCAACGCCTGTTTATCGGGATGACGAAAGAGATAAGAAAGTCTGGAAAGGTTTTTACTCATGGTTACTCAGTTCTCTGAACTAAATTCTTATAAGTTTCTTATTAAATGATCAGCTTCAATCTGAATGCTGATTAGGCATAGTGCTGGTATTTTGTACCTTTGTTCTGTTGGTGATCACTGAATTTCATTATCTCGTGACGCTCTACTTTCTTTCCATTTGCAGCTATGGTTGCACTAACTGAAGCAATATGCTGGAAGATGGTGAAGAAGACCTTTTTTGACTCAGCTGGAATCGGGCTAGTTATATATCAGAAGCCGGTTTCATCCTCCTGCTATGAGAACCGGAGAGAAAATAATCCACCTCTATGTGACCAGAACAATAGATCAAATAGTTCGTGGTAAGCTCAATACGATATGATGCTCATTTTCATTAGATCCTTAACTTTGTCACATAGTCATCATTCCGCTCCAATCATTTATTGTATATTGTATGAGTAGGTATACATCTCTGGACAGCTGTCTTGTACCACTCCCCACGAGCAGCACTGGCAATACATATGAGTGGCCTGCACCCTGGCCCCAGAGGCTCAATAATAAACCTGAACGCTTATCCCAAATAACAGATGCTGAAGATGTTTTCGACGAGGACACAAAACATTGGGCAGCGTTGGTCTCGGATGTTTACCTTGGAGGCCTGGGTATAAATTGGTCAAGCGTGAGGAACGTGATGGACATGAATGCTGGTTATGGAGGGTAAGAGTTTCTATATTGGAAGTGCATTATCATTTGCACCTTCTTTTCTTTGTTGACCATCTTGGTGAATTTTCCATGGTAAAACAGGTTTGCCTCAGCAATCATTGATCGACCCTTATGGGTAATGAACGTTGTTCCCATTAGTGGGCCAGATACTCTCTCCATTATCTTTGACAGAGGGCTGATTGGTATATACCACGACTGGTGCGAGTCCTTCAATACTTATCCTCGGACATATGATCTTCTACATTCCAGCTTCCTCTTTGGAAATTTAACTCAAAGGTTCAATAACTACCTTCTCTGTATATTATCGTACTTTGTTTTAGTATGAATAATGTAACGATTGTGGTTTCCTACCTTGAAGGGGAGCCTTGGAGTTACTAGTAAAATTGTTGTGACCAGGGGTCATGTGTCTAAGCCGTGGAAACAGCCTCTTGCAGAAATGCGATTAAGGCTATGTACAATAGGCCCTTGTGGTCCGACCCTTCCCTGGACTACACACATAGAGGGAGCTTTAGTCACCAGGCTGCCCTTTTTTTCTTCTTTTTAGTGGCTTCTTACCTAATGTTTGGTATCCATTTTGGGTTCCTGACCAATCTAGACCACGCTATGCAAGGTGCATTAAAGGGCTCCTTACCATGATCTTTTTCATTCTTAAAGCTTGAACTCGAGACCTCTGGCTAAGGGTGGAGGGGTCCTATCCATCACACCACAACCCTTGGTCGTAACTACTATGATTTCATTTGTACATAGTCTTGTTCCATTAACGGTGTATCCAATATTTTCTCATGAGGCGAACTTTTTGGTCTCTCTTTTCACAGATACGACATGGTGGAAGTAGTTGCTGAGATTGAAAGAATAGTAAGACCAGGTGGATATGTTTTAGTTCAGGACACAATGCCAGTGCTTAACAAGCTCAGCTCAATTCTACAATCACTTCGTTGGTCAGTAACTGTACAGCAACAGCAGTTTCTTGTTGGTAAAAAGGGCTTTTGGCGTCCAGATGAGAAAGCCTGATATGAAATTCTGAGCTTGTTTTCGAGAAAATAAGATCTCTTGCCTTCTATTTTCCTTGTATATTTATTTATATATTACACCTATTTATTTCTTCTATATCTACAAAAGGTAAAAAAAGAACATAGTTCTCAAATTAAAGCAAATTTTGTTCTTATGGATCACTAGAATTCATTCTTTCAATAAGTGTTTGTTTGAAAATATGCAGAAGTTGAGTTTGCAAGGTCTGTTTGTTTGAGTTGATTTTTGGTAAAAGAAGGAAGTTAGTGTTTTGTTTTTAGAGACATTCGAACTTAGTTTTGATCTTTCAAAAAACTCAATTTTTGGCAGTTTATACTTTATAGGGGTAAAATGTACAAATAGATAGTTTTCAGCATTTGAAATTGAAAAATAGTCACTATCATGTCCTGAACCTGCAGTCGACCTATGGAATTTGACATCTCACGAGTGGTCAGTGAGCGCTATTTCTATGTTTACCAAAGGAAAAATTGCATCATGATGGTTATACCTATTTACTTGTGATTTATATAATAAAATTTCAAAATAAAGTGACCTATAACAGATAAGTTTTACGTAAATTTCCCATTATATAAACTATAGGATGAAAATTTTAAAGTGTCTTTTTAAAAAAATAAATAAAAAAGAATTCTAGATTAATTGAATTTATAATGATACAACAACATAGTAGAGTGTATGATATTAGATAAAGAGACCGTTTTGAATGGATTTTGTAACGATACAAAGTGCAGAATAGGACCATTTAATCTTGTATCAACAAATCCTTCTCTATTTCATTGAACAAATCAGCCATAATATTACTTCCTTCGTTTATTTTTAGTTGCAAGATTTTACTTTTTGAGAGTCAGTTTGACTAACTTTTAAGGCTAAATTAGATTATTTTAATTTGATGTTTTAAAATAAAGATTACTTATTCAAAAACTATACAAAAAGTACTATAAATTGTAATTTTTCTCCTATCAATACGATGAAAAATTATATTTTAAACTGCTGATCAAAATTTATGTTGTTTGACTTTTAAAAAGAAAATTATGACAATTAAAAATAAAAGGATGATGTGTATGCTTATAATAATAAAACTACACAAATTTAGACTATAATATTTAATTTGTCATGTTGGATTACCAATTTTTCCTCACAGACTTTTCATGTACACGAGAATTAACATTTTTAACTCATTGACTAATCTAACTTATCATTGACTGTATTTGCCACAATTTCGAAGTGTTATGCACGTATAAATCAACTTGGACTTTTCTCGAGGATTTATGCATGCATCAAACATAATCATAAAAGTCATATGGAAGTTTAAGTTTTATGTATTGGTGTGCAAAATTTAAAATTGGACAAATAAAAGTGAGTGAAATGAGTAAAATTTATGTTAAGTATACACTAACGTTGTGTAAATAATATTTATCAATCAGGTGATTTGTTAAATTTCTTGTAAAACAATAACTAATCTACTATCACGTGTTAAATTACACCAATAATCCAAATAATCTCTAGCTACCACTAGGGGCGGATGGTGCGTTATGTTTTTGGGTTCATTTGAACTCGGTACTTGTAAAGCAAAGCATATACTTATGCTTCAAAATATATTAAAATTGTAATAAATAGTAAATTTGAATCAATAATTTAAAAAAAAAAAATGCGTTCGACGGTAAAAGTTGAATCTATAAAACTTAAAAGTCTAAATTTTTCTTCGAGTTGTCAACTACTGACCATTTATATAACTTAAATTCTCTTAGAGGCAGTTGAGGAGCTCCCGTCGTATTCCTTGCCGATCAATTCACCTGCGTGCTCCATGATTTTATTATGTTACTTCTAATTAATTATTATATGACTTTTAAGTATTAAAAAATTAATAATATTTAATTAAAAAAATAAAATAGATATTTATGACATGTCTGTTTCAACTGCTTCAACCATAATTTTACTATGTCACTCCTAATTAATTATTACAAATCGCTTAACTATTAAAAAATTAATAATATTTAATAAAAAAAATATAAAATATACATAAAATGATAAATTAACTCTTGATATTTTAAATTAACTTGCAATTCTATATGATGTCGACATAAAAAATTTTCACGAGTATTTTTTGTAGCAATTTTATTATATCACTTCTAATTAGTTATTATGAGTCATTTAAGACATGCCTACTTCGTGACTTCAATCGTGATATTTGGTTGATTCTCGAAATTATATCAATGTCACTTAAATTGAAATAGAAGAAAAAGTATTATAAATTATGCAGTAATAATTAAAAACTTAAATTATTTTTAAAATATAATTGACTATCAATGCCATAAATTTGGACAAGGAGAGTATTATAAATTACAATAGCTAACGGCTTAAAATGATAAATTACAGTGTGAAAAAGGTATTATAAATTACAATAGCTAACAACTTAAAATATCTAAAAATATATTAAAAAAATAACTGACTATTTAAAGTTTATTTGTGTCACATAAATTGAGACAAAAAACATACGTAAAAAACAGTATAAATCATAATAATTAACAACTTAAAAAATTTAAAAGATATAAAATATTTGTCGGACTCTCGGAATTATATCAGTACCACTTAAATTGGAATAGAAGAAAAAGTATTATAAATCATAATAATTAAAAATCTAATTTTTTTTTAAAATATAATTGACTATCAATGCCATAAAAGTTTAGACAAAGAGAGTAACATATATTAATTGAAAATTACATAGAAAGTATTATAAATTATAATAGTTAACAAATTAAACATCTAAAAAAAATTAATTTGTTATATATTTATAAAAAATACTATAAATCACAATAATTAATGAATTAAAAAAACTAAAAGATATAACATATTTGGTTGATTATCGAAATTATATCATCATCACTTAAATTGGAATAAAAGAAAAAATATTATAAATTTCAATAATTAAAAACTTAAATTATTTTTAAAATATATTTGACTATCAATGACACAGATGTCAAAGTTTGGACAAGGAGAGTAATATATATTATTTAAAAAATACATAAAAATTATTATAAATTACAATAGTTAACAGCTTAAAATATTTATAAATATATTAAAAATATGATTGATTATATAAATTATATTTATGTCACATAAATTAAGATAAAAACATAGCATATAGCACGGGCCTCGGTGTCTAGTGCTTTTAATAAACAAAGGAGTATATTTGCTGGAAAAATCGTGAGAATGCAAAGAAAACTAAATTTGTGAAATAAGGATTAAAGTCAAGTGAATTCGGTCCGATTAAGCTCCTTTTCTTTTCTCCCTTGGAGAGCGGTTCTATTAAGGATGTTTGGGACCAGTTAATACTTGCCACGTGGTTTACTCCAAATGAGGCCATGTGTCCGAACTGAATGCGTACCCACATACAGAGTCAACCACTTCAACTTAATTAATCAATTATTATGTCGAAGTTATAAAAACATTGAGAAAATGGTCATCACGTTAGCAAGCAAATCTAAGGATACATGAATCTTTCAACTTTAACCAACACACTTAGTAGCTTTCACGTCATTAATTTTAAAAAATATTCCAATGCCATTCCAATAACTATATATATATATAGGAATCATTTTTGATCAATGCAATTAACATCATCAAGAAAACATTCCAAAAATTTTCACACAACATGGCAATGAGAATCCAATTCATCCTAATCGTCTCGTCCCTCCTCATGGCACTGGGCTGGTTTCCACTTACCTTTGCGTATGGTCGTGGCCCGGCCCAGCCTGTTGAGACGACCGTGGTGATCGAAGGCATGGTCTATTGTCAAAGTTGTGATGCCTATGGATCATGGTCATTATCAGGGGCAAAGCCAGTTGGATCAGCCAAAATTAGTGTCATATGCAAAGATCACAAGAAAAGAGTGAATTTTTACAAAGCATTTGAAACAAATGCATATGGTTATTTCTATGCAGAGTTACAAGGTTACAAAATGGGACATTCATATCTTGACCATCCACTTCAATCTTGTCATGTAAAATTGGTCAATTCTCCTCAAGAAAATTGCAATGTTTTTAGTAATATCAATTATGGGATTAATGGTGCACCATTAAGATTTGAAGATAAAGTAATTGATCGAAGTGATTATAAAGCTGTAATTTATACTGCTGGTCCTTTGGCTTTTCGACCAACTTATTGTCCTCCTAAATAAGCCGTGTCCGTGTGTAACCTATAGAGGGTTCGAGTTGTGAAAGCAGTTACGGATATTTATATTAAGTAGATTGTCTAAATCACATTTCTTGAAACCCGGTCCTTTCCAAGCAGAATGTTTGATGCATCGAGCTGTCCAAATTAAGCTTGTTATGGTTATGATATTTTTTTTATGGTCCAATAATGTCGTTGCAAGAGCTTTTTTGTCATGTATACCTAACAACCTCAATTGTATGATATATTTATTCCTTATGATATAAGTTTTATTTTAACCACCGTTTTAGCGCGTTTTACATCTATCAAAAAAGTAAACATAAGGTATAATTTATTAAGTAATCTCCTATTCATTAGATGTTCTTTTTGAGAGTTGAACAATATTAAAAGAACTTCTTTGTTGTTAAAAGTATAGTTGAAAATAATTGCCAACTTCAATTTTGAATTCCTCAACAATAACAAACCCAGTGTATTCCCACATAGTGAGGTCTGGGGAGGGTAAGATGTATGCAGTCCATACCTCTACCTCTAAAGAAGTAGAAAGGTTGTTTCCGATAGGCCCCCGGCTCGAGACACGGAATACTAAATAAATTCATAGTAAAGCATGGAACAAGATGGCATAACATAAATATGACACCCACAAGTAATAGTAAATAGAGAAAAGTAAACAGACTCGTAATAAAGCATGAAACAAGGTATCATAACAAGAATAATACCCCCACCAAGTAACTCCCTACACTAGCTACCCAAACTGACCCTAGCTTTCTGCTCTAATTCGCGTCTTCCAGATCTTCCTATCTAGGGTCATGTCCTCAGTGAGCTGTAACTGCTCCATGTCCCGCCTAATTACCTCTCCCCAGTACTTCTTCGGCCTACCCCTACCCCACCTAAAATCATCCAAAGCTAGTCTCCCATACCTACGAACCGGGGCATCCATGCCCCTCCTCATCACGTGTCCGAACTATCTCAATCGGACTTCCCGCATCTTATTCTCCACTGGAGTCACACCAACCTTCTCCCTGATAGTCTCATTCCGAACTCTATCCCCCTAGTCAGCCCACACATCCAACGCAACATCCGCATTTTCGTCACCTTTATTTTTGAATGTGGGAGTTCTTAACTGGCCAACACTCCGCTCCATACAACATGGCCGGACAGACTGCCACCCTGTAAAATTTGCCTTTAAGCTTGGGCGGCACCTTCTTATCACACAACACCCCCGAAGCGAGCTTCCACTTCATCCATCCCACCCCAATACGGTGCGATACCTCCTCGTCAATCTCACCGTTACCCTGAATCACGGACCCGAGATATTTGAAACTATCCATCTTACATACCACTTGTGATTCCAACTTCACTACCACCTCATTCTCCAGCCTCACGTCATTAAACTTGCATTTCAAATACTCTGTCTTGCTCCTACTCAACCTGAACCCTTTAGACTCAAGAGTTTGTCTCCACACCTCTAATTTATCATTCACACCCCCTCCCCCCCTCCCCCCGCGTCTCATCAATCAAAACTATATCATCTGCAAAAAGCATACACCAAGGCACCTCTCCTTGAATACGCCGCGTCAACACATCCATCACCAAAGCAAACAAAAGGGACTAAGAGTAGATCCCTGATGCAATCCTGTCAAGACAGTGAAATGCTCTGAGTCTCCTCCCGCCATCCTCACCTGAGTTTTAGCTCTATCATACATGTCCTTAATTGCTCTGATATATGCCACCGGGACTCCACTCACCTCCAAGCATCTCCAAAGCACCTCCCTGGGGACTTTGTCGTATGCTTTCTCCAAGTCAATAAATACCATGTGCAGGTCCTTCTTTCTTTCCCTATACTGTTCCACCAGCCTCCGTACCAGGTGAATTGCCTCCGTCGTAGAGCGGCCAGGGATAAATCCAAACTGGTTCTCCGAAATAGACACTATCCATCTCAGCCTCACCTCGACCACTCTCTCCTAAATCTTCATAGAGTGACTCAATAACTTAATACCCCTATAGTTATTGGAACTCTGAATGTCACCCTTGTTCTTATAAAGAGGGATCATAGTACTCCACCTCCAAGCCTCGGACATTTTCGTCGTCTTGAAAATTCCGTTAAACAATCCAGTCAACCACCTTAAACCAGTCTCGCCAGAAAACTTCCAAAAATCCACAGGTATCTCATCAGGCCCCGTCGCCCTACTCCTTCGCATCCTGCGAACAGCCTCTCTAACCTCCTCTACCTTAAAACGTCTACAATAACTAAAATCAAGACACTCCTCTGAGTGTTCCAGCTCCCCTAACCCAATAGCTCTATCCCCTTCGTCATTCAAGAGCCTATAAAAATACGACTGCCATCTATTCTTAATGTGGTCGTCCTCCACCAACACTGTACCGTCCTCCCCCTTAATGCACTTCACCTGATCGAGGTCACGACCCTTTCTCTCCCTAGCCTTAGCGAGTCTAAACAACTTTTTTTCCCTCCTTTCTCCTGTAACCCCGCATACAAGCTCTCAAATGTTGCCGTCTTAGCCGTTGTAACTGCTAACTTAGCGTCCTTCCTAGCTAACTTATACTTTTTCCTATTTACCCGCTTCTCTTCTTCGTCCTTACTCTCAACCAACTTAGCATACGCCCCTTTCTTGGTCTCACTTTCTTCTTAACCTCTTCATTCCACCGCCAATTCCCCCGATGATGCCCGGCCCGGCCCCTAGAAACACCCGACACCTCACTAGCATTCTCCCTGATGCACCTAGCCACCCTATCCCACTTACTATCCACGTCCCCCCTACATTGCCACACCCCCATTCCCGCCAACTTCTCCCCTATCTCCCACGCATTCACTGGCGTCAAGCCGCCCCACTTAATTCCAGGTCTACACTCCTCACCCCTTCTCTTCCTATCCTTCTTTATACCCAAATTCATAACCAAAAGCGTATGCTGGGTCGAAAGATTCTCACTCGGGATGACCTTACAGTCCTTACACAACACCTTATCCCCTTTCCTAAGCAACAAAAAGTCAATCTGGGTCTTGGCTATCGCGCTTCGGAAGGTGATCAGGTGATCGTCCTTCTTCGGGAAGCTCCATTTCACCACCACCAGCCCAAAGGACCTCGCAAACTCCAATAGAGTAGCTCCCTCTTCATTTCTTTTCCTAAAACCAAAACCACCATGCACATCACTAAAGCTTCCCGGTAACGCCCCGATGTGCCCATTGAAATCTCCAGCTACAACAATCTTCTCCGAGCTAGGCACGCCTCTCACCACCTCATCCAAAGCCTCCCAAAACCGCATCTTCTCTTCCCCATCCAAGCCTACTTGCAGTGCATAAGAACTACACACGTTCAGGGTAAACCTCCAATGACCAACTTAATAGTCATCAACCTATCGCTGATCCTCTTTACCTCTACTACCTGACCTCTAAGCTCTTCATCTACTAAGATGCCAACTCCATTCCTACGCCTCTCGCTCCCAGAGTACCAAAGCTTGTAACCATCCACATCCCTAGCCTTAAACCCTACCCACTTGGTCTCTTGAACACACGCAATATTAATCCTCCTCTTTCTAAGAATCTTCACAAGCTCTATAGACTAACCCTGAAGAGTCCCTATATTCCAAGACCCAACCCTCAGCCTACCAACTCTATCAACACGTCTTCCTCTACCACCCCTGAGGCCAAACCTTGGGACAAATTTTTTGAGCTAAATTAATAGTTAACCTTCTTGAGACAAGTCTTTATTTCTTTTAGTCCCAAGGAAAAAGCAAAGACAGCTGCACAGTATATGTCAATCACCTTATTTCCAATGATTAATCCTTTGTGATTTTTTTAATCATTAATTAATTTGAATTTGAGAAATTAAAGACAAATTTGGCTGCTCAAAATATATTTAAGGAACTATTTTGAACTCGCCCAAACATAAAGGAACATTTTTCTCATTTAAATCAAAGTTCTAATGACTAAATTTACCCCTAAACTGGAGAACCCACATTGTTGCTTTGGGGAATTCCAGTATTGCAGTAGTAAGCAAGAGCTATTGAGAACTGATATTTTGGCCCTAAATTCATGCACCCCCCTCACCCCTCACCCCTCACCCCTCACCCAAAAAAAAACCACCCAAGCGCACACAAAACCCCTCTCAATAAGATGAGGTCAAGTCATACTATATAAATTAACAAAGAAATCTAGTAAGCAAGAACAAGAAGAAAATTCTTACTCCCTCCGTTTAAAAACAATGACCTATTTTGATTTTGCATGAAATTTAAGAAAAAATAAAGAAAACTTTTGAATCTTTTAATCTTAAATTAAAATTATATCAAATATACCAAAATACCTTCTAATCTTGTGATCTTAAACATGCCACGTAAAAGGCTATAATTAAAGTGTTTCAAATAAAAAAAGAAAAAGGAACATTCTTTTTAAAACGAATAAAAAGGAAAATAAGTCAAATTCTTTTTGAGACAGAGAAAGTGGCATTTAGTTTAGGCACAGGTTCCTTTTCTTTATATGGGTTTAACTTAGATGATGCTCAGTAGCTGGACAGAGCATTCACGTTTAGACGTTCTTGATTTGGACCAAATTCAATTTTCATGAAACTTCCCGAATACCTTACCTTTACAGTAGAATAACCAAGAACACACTTTCTCCTTTTAGATCTATGCAACACGATATTGACCCATAATTACACAATTATAAAATATGCAAACTGCCACTTCTGGAAAAAATATTAATAACAAACTCATCTTTCCAGAACTTCTGTAACTTTTGATCTATTTAAGACTGTTTTTGAGGGTGTTTCATCATTCCTGCAATAGTTCATCAAGATTATCATTTTACTCTTTTTCAAAATGAACTAGTAGAGGTACAAAGAAGACAACCAGTTTAGTCAGCCAGGATTCAAACTTAACATTGCAGTCCAAATCGTAAACAAAGAACTCAATACCATCCCCAGCAGAAACAGAGACGACAAAAACTGAAGACATCACAATAGTAACAAATGAGATGAGACTTGTCTAAACTAAATGAGAGCATGAACAAATTAATGTGCAATCACTTACAGCAGCTGAAGAACATTAAAAAACAACCCACAAAAAAACAGTTAAAGCAATATGATGCA
This sequence comes from Capsicum annuum, assembly GCF_002878395.1. Classification (NCBI taxonomy): domain Eukaryota; kingdom Viridiplantae; phylum Streptophyta; class Magnoliopsida; order Solanales; family Solanaceae; genus Capsicum; species Capsicum annuum. The sequence goes on along the minus strand of NC_061115.1, from coordinate 203,993,264 downwards.
TTTTTACATAGTGGTCAAAACTACCATCCTCAATTTGCTGCCTAACTGCAAAAAATGCCGTTTCTAAAAGAATATTACAAGGATATATCAACACACTATGACACACGACAGAACCAATTATTTCTCTTAGTTTCCACTTTTTCCACGCAGCAACTAACTGCAAGGTACTAGATAAAGATCGGAGGGGAAGACTAAATAAAATAAAACAAAAAAAAAAAAACGACTGTGTTCTCTCTTCGTAAAGTTTGTTTACACCAGTGTGGTTACACCATCAGATTAGTAGGAACCCATAGGTGGCATACCAAATGGAGGCATCGGAGGCATACCCATTCCACCCATTGGAGGCGGTGGTGGAGTGAAACCTCCACCCATACCAGGACCTCCCATACCTGGCATTGGCGGAGCAGGCAAAGCCAGAGGCAGCAGTTGTGCATACATATTCTGCAACCAAAAAAATGAACAGGATTAGCAAGGCCTGGTTGAGATGATAATCACATAAAAGAGAGGGTCAATTTGCCACAGCCATGCATGTAATATGGTACTTGTCAAAACAGCAACAAAACACACTGCAACTTCTGTGACCACCCAGGCTAAAAAACAGGAAAATCAGCAAATACATTCATCATAGACAAGTCAGTAACTACCTGCTGCTTCATAACATCCTTCTCTTCATTCTCTTTGGCCATCGCTTCTTTTTGGGCCTCAATCTTATCCTTTATCAGCTCATCTACCTTGCCAGTGTATTCACGTATAAACTGCGCCAGAAAGGACCCAAATTAGAATGTGATTGCAGATAGCACTTGACTACTGGAAATTCAAAAAACTAAGGCAGACAACAAACTTACGAGGGGGAAAGAGAAGGTAGAAGGTACACATTAGAGAGTTTATCTAAAAAGTCGTGCAAAGTTTTTTTTTTTTTTTTTTTGTTTCCCATCCGGTGTCCGGTACCCGCATTGGAGCCCGACTAATCCGGATTCGCGCCTCGTAGGGCCCCATTCGGGGGGAAGTGTTCCCTAACAGTTTTCTCTGTACCCAGGATCGAACCCTCGACCTCTGGTTAAGGGTGGAGCAGCCCCATCCACTGCACCACAACCCATGTAAAAGAGGAGCACTATACAGAGGTTAATTGAAAAAAAATTATGTTCTAATTACTGATGAAAAAAATTACATGTTTTAAAAGATGCTGAGGGCAGATCAAGGGTTTAGGATGTTGACTTGTCAAACAAGTGGCCGATGCTAGTCTCAGATTGGTGATAAGACTTCCTTATACAGAAGTATACTTTAAAGATATAAACCACTAAATGCAAACTGCCAAGGATGCAATATAAGAGAATCCATCCATCGCGTGATGCCCGTCAAAATTTAACACGTATCTATAACTCTCCCTAATGCAGCTATAACTCTCCCTAAAAGCAGATGATGCAATAAACAAATGCAGAACTGCACAGACACAGAAAGGGAAGGAGGTGAGGGGGTACCTGTAACAGATAAGGGAATGCAAAGTCGATCATATTATTCATCCATGCTAGCTCAAGCGCAACATCTGGGCGAATCAAATCATAGCAAACAAATAGGCATGATGCAAAACATTCTTTCTTTCCCTGCAAAAGTACACAATAAGAATTAGAAGATTGAATGCATTTTCCACCACAGTAAATATTTACAGATTCGATGAGCTTTAACCAAATGCACTATTAATGAAATCAACATTACTATCAGTTCCAAGAAAAATTTAGTAAGTTCTGTCTGTTACTTCCCAAGCAAAAAAAATTCCCCTCGATCTTTAATAGTTTAAGACAACTCTGCATATGCTATCCCCCAAAAGCATAGCCAGGAATCAATACAGATAATCGAGACAGCCTACAGAAAAATAGTCTAAGATTCACATAGCCAATCGCAACTAGGTTGAGAATTAACTGCTTCATTGATTACAAGTCCGAGAAATGTCAGCTGACCAAGTTACCTATCTAGTGGCAATAAAATGTTCGAATAACAAATTATCAGGATCTCCAAGGCGCCAGAATATTTACCCCCACAGCCACATTTAACCTTCAGCGAGACCTTCATGGTTTAAAACAGTTAATATGTACTGATGTGTTATAATAGATGCAAAGTTCATTAATCTTCTTTGGATTTCTAGTCTCTTCCCTCCTTTTTTCTGGTGGGATGATACCAATTAGTTGGATTAAGCTTAGCCTAGTTGAAACACTCACATTAAGTCTGGTGCTTGCTAAAGTCTTTTTTGTTTGTTCAAAGATTTATGCCCTAGGATAATAAGTTTGAGACTTAAAGAGCCTGAGAGTAAGTTCTCTTAGAAGATTCACGAATATTGGAAAAAACAGGTCCAAATTGAGAAAAAAGGATATTGATGAATCATACAAACAAGTTCAACTATTTTGGGATTATGGCGTAGTTGGTAGTGGTTTGGTGGAGAGAGGATAGGTACAGCCACATCTTTAAATCCTAACCACAGGTACCTGTTCAATGAAGTAAACAAGCAACTCCTCAGCAAGTTCACGATCCCCAGATTGTGAGGCTGTTTCCATTGCGTCTTTGTATAGATTATCTTTCTTCGATAGCGCAATGGATTGCTTCCACCGACCAGCCTTTTTATAGATAGAAGCAGCGACGCGCCTCATCTCTAGTAGCTCGTGTTTCTCTATCTGCTCAAACAGAAAAAACAAGTAATGGAACTATTATCAGACATGATAACAACGAAGAAAGACAACTTAAGTGCAACCAGCCATCACCTTCTGTGCAAGCCCAATCTGATCAAAGTTATCATGCAATTCAATTGATTCACGTAGTCTGTCATAGTCTTCTTCTTCAACATATATCTCATTAAGGGCCTCATTCACAGCAGAAACATTATTGCTTTGAACAGCAATCATATAAGGTTTTACTAGGCGAAGGTGACCCGCCTGGCATCATTCCCACAAAAAAGAAAAAGGGTCAACAACAACATATACCAAAGAGCAAGCCAAAAATCCTTGTAAGTAAAGGGTTTCAATGACAAGACCGACCTTTCTCATTATATCCACTACACGTGTGTGGTCCACCCTGAGTGCTAGAACATTTAAAAGATCATTGATGAGATCAGGATGCTCTTGCAAATAGAAGTGGACGGCCTTGTAATAAAGCTCGACATTAGCAACTTTCACAACAATATCTTTGAACTGCATATGATCCCAAGCATCTGGAGAATGATTCATGACAGTAGTGGCAGCATTATCAAATTCATCATATTGAATATACAAATATGTAAGTTCCTTCCAGTGTTGCTGCTCATCACAGGCACGAATAAGCTTTGGAATGTTGAGACGGGTGGAGAATAATTTAATGTGTTCCATGAGCTTCTCATGACGGTATCTGGCATATAGAACACCAAGTTCTGTGAAGATACCCATATGGGCGCGCTCCAAACCAAGCCCACTCTCCATAAGAGAGATTAATTCATTGAAACATCCTCTGTTTTGGTAAAATTCACTCACTTCCTCCAAATCATCTACCTGCAAAATCAAAAAAAAGATACCACCCATTACCAGCAGTTCAAAGATCTCCCTACATTTTCAATGAGCAAGTTCAGAAGAAATACAGACAAGCACAACAGAACAGAGAAGCAAAAGCTACCTGTACTATAATGTTAAGCCCACAAATTTGAGCTAAGCGGAACTCCTCAGCGTCAACACAAGCAAAGCAGACTTCTTTCCATGTCTTTGCACTGTTTGCTTTACGTGCTGCATCAACAGCACCTTGGAATTGATTCAATTTTATAAGAGTGCTTGCCAACTTAGCCCAATTAGAAATAAAAGCAAATATGATCTTTGCAGCCTCATATAAGGCTGCATCATACAAGCGATCACCAACATTTGGCAGATTAGCAACATTTGGCATCAGAATGAATTCTTCAATATCACCCAATCGATCAATCTTAGCATAAGCATAAATGAGTTCACTGTCAACCTTGGGCTCCTTAGTCTTTTGCCTTACCATCAGCAAATACTTCACTAAGTCATGATAAACATCTGCGTCCTCTGCAGCATGAATGACATCCAAGAATTGGGTGGCATCATCTGCCCGAATAAATGATTCAATAGCATCACTCACTAATCCCTCTCTGAGTTGAGCTTTGGCCACCTGGCTCCAAACAGCATCTTCTTCAACTCGGAATGCGAACTCCACTGCTCGATTTATATCACGGATATTGTCAAGCAGAACATTGACAGCCTGAACATTCAAGTTGAACTTCTTGAAGATTGCAAAAGCTTCTTCATAGAGCTGTGCTTCAACAGCAACCTCCCCAACCGCGGGACCGTCAAAATTATCAAGCCTATTGATATAGTCCATAACTCTAGATGGATCAGCCTTGATGGCCGTCAAGATAAGCAAATTCTGCAGATTAAAGTTCCCACTAAATGCAGAGTTTTGGAGCACAATCTTTTCAAGAAGCTCAATCAGCTCATGGGGAAGATCAGCTGTCATGAATGCTTTAACGGCTGCAGAAACTTGTTCTGGGCTCTTGCTTTCAGGCAAAGCAGTGGAGACAACTTGATCTATCAGCTGTCTTCTAAATTCGTTGTCAGGGTTAAGAACTTTATCCCAAAGATCACCATCCATCCTCTCAACGACATACCTATAAATATTATAATATGGTTATTCATCTTCAGAAATCTAACAAGTGATAAACCAACAGCTGGAGACTATCAGAAAACAAACCTGGCTTGAAGTTTGAACAGAGAGTTTTTATTTGTTACATTAATAAGTTCATCATCACATTGCCCTCTCCTATAGGCCACAACAGCAAGTGTCGGATCGCGTTTCTCACAATATTTACCCACAACACGAGAGTCATAATACGGGTTGGTCGTGAGGAAATGCTCAGGGTTATTATTGCTCTCTATGATAATCTTACCAAGAGCATTGTGTACATGCACATCTTGGCTACCTTCACTGACAAGATGCTCCAGAAACTGTGTAAGCAGTCGGAGCCGGTTCCTGACAATCAACAGATAAGCTTACTACACTGATTATTACTGATAATCTTAAAGTGGTTGCAACAGAGATAAACAAAAACCTTTTTTCACATTCAGCTACAAGGGGCTCAACAGGAAGCAGAGAACGAACAGAAAGGATCAAGCCTTTAATAAAATCCTCTGGACACTCGTCATCTAAAAGCTGGCCCACAACTAAAGGAGCATTTCCTGGATTGACCTGTTACATACAGGATAAAAGCTTGTAAGTCACGTTAGGAAACACTTCAACAGAGCAAGTACCAAAAAGAAGTCATACCAACCTTTTGAACATAACCCTCAATATATCGTAGCATATTGTTGGTGTACAGGTAGTGTGTGAGATCAGGAACAAAACCAAAACGGTCGCAAACATTGATCAGAGGTCGGGCATCAGGAAGTTTGGCATCCATCAAGAAGTTCTTAGTCTTTTCAGGGTCATAGAAGTTAGATTCTCTAGTCACACGCTCAACCTCCTTGATTTGTCCGGTCCTGGCAGCTGCCTCAATATACTTAAAATGGATATCAGGATCCTCACTGCACAACGCCCAAAAAATCATTCATTGACGAACAAGTAAAATTAGCTAGTCAAAAATGTCCTGTCATGAGTACACACCTCGAACTTAAATATGAACCCAAGAAGAAGTACAACCCGTCGTACGACTTGAATTGCTCAAAAAGCTTAATGCAGGCATCAATACCCAATTGCTCACAGTACTCTTTTGCAACCTGATATTAGTGCAAGCACAATCAAGTATATCGCTACAAGTATGTCACAATGCACAAGAACCAATAATCAGATGCACCATTAAAAGTATGTCACAGTTCTCAAAAACCAATAGTGCATCAGCTGCGCCAATATCAAGCACCAAATTCTTCGGGAATAAGTAAATAACTACCTGAACAATTATTTGAAGGTTGCCTTTAATATTGATCATCAGAAGGTCCTTCATGCACTCGAGCGCCCATTCACGTGAGAGAGTACCAAAGAATTCAACCAGAGCCTGAAACATATAATAAAGATAAACACACACCCAAAACCCCTCAACAGTAAGTCAATACGATAACTGGAGCATACCGACCTGAGGCTCAATTGCATGTGTATTAACAATGACACGCTTGATATCAGGCAGTTCACTGTAGTGCTGCAGAATCATACATAGTTAACCAACTTTATAGTCCTACATTATGGGAAAAACTGAACTCAAAAATACTGAAATCAAGTCAAACCTGCAAGGCCCGAATATAAAGACCAGCTTTTTCACAAAGTTGAGCAATCCGTGGCCGATCATAATGACTGAACATTCCATTGGCTAATATAGCATCAGCAACATTTGGGAAAGTCACAAGGTTGATTTCCAAGACCTGTATACAAGAAAGTTACAGCCTATGCAAAATGTATAAGCAGAAAGATGTCCCTTAATGAGAAGTGACAGATACCTTAGTCTGCAGGTAACCATGCTCTGGAAGGTTAGGCTTCAGAACATCCAACAAAAATGCTGTTGCCTCGCGGATCATGTTCCTCTGATGTCAAAACAGAAACAGAGAATCAATGTCAACTGCTATATTGCACCTCGAGAAATTATTAAAAGGCTTCTGTACCACATCAGCCAATTAACATCATTAAGAGGTAACTAGCCTGAAGAAAAAGGTCGGTGATTGTATTGTAATCAACAGGACACCCTCCCTCCATTTGAGACATCATGAGCGCAAAATTAACAGCCCCCTGCACACATAAAGACAAAATTATCCGACATCATCCTCAACTCAGCACCATGTCTAATTTTTTGAGAATGAATAATCCCCATGTCTGATTGCTTCGTTTCCATTTAGTTTCAGGAAAGAAGATGCAATTTTTCCAATGCAGGAATAATACCTCATAAGTGACAGCATTAACGGAGAAATACTCTCTCCTTGACCAAAGGAAAGCACACAATAACTCTCAAAGACTAAATTTGGCATAGAAACTATGAGCTAATCCCGTTAAACTGACTGCATGAATGTAGCACCACAAAATTTTATAGAAGCTATTTTATTCGTTTTTCATGTCAACTCAAAAGTGTGCACTGATAAAAGTATAGTGGTTACTGGTAAATATTCGTACAATATGAAATGCAGGTGTATGGAAGTATAGAAATATTAAACAAAGGCCAACAATACTAAAGCAGGAGATTAGATCAACCCAGGAGGAGTTGGTATAGTGAATTCAGGCCCCATAACAGCTCTATGGCAGCTCAAAATAAAACAAATGGCAGCTTTCCGATAGCTCCACAGAACGAAGGATAAAACAGCTTATGCTATGGGCTCACATGGAAGCTCCACAGTGAGAAAGCTAAAGCAGCCTGTTCTATGGGCGAGCATGGAAGCTCCATAAATCGAGGCACGTGTTCATATGAACAACCCAGTTTTGTGGATGAAGGAGCCCCACCACTTTTTTGCAAGTCTTCAAGGGCTTCCTGAAGGGGAATCAACCTAGGATTCTACTACACTATACAAGGTATGATTCCAATCAAGTTTTGTGTTAATTCAAGTAAATTAACACCCATTAACCATGAAATTCCAAGATTCCACCAAAATCATCAAGAACCCAATGGGTAGAGGTTTGAGCATTGGCTTCCAAACGAAATCCCCAACATTTTAACACATCAAATTGGTGTTATTGGGATTGTTTGAGAGTATTGAACATGGTCATTGAGAATTTATAGGTGGAATTGTGATTACTGGTGGCATTGAAGGAGGCTAGTGATAGAGATGGGTTTGATTATAATGAATTGAATTGGTGAATAATGGACTTAAATGAACTTGATTGGATGTTTCTGAACTAAAATGAGTGTAGAAACTGAACCAAAAAAATGGAGATTCACCTAGTAAGAGAATTGAGTGATTCATGACTTAGGCCTTATATTTATAACTAGCTATACTTGTTTTGATGATTTTAGGATTAAAACTTATAAGATTGTGAGTTGCTGAAAACCCGGTTAACTTTAAGGCTAACCTTTTACATGTGACCTTTGACTAAATCATATATTCCAAGGGTTTGACTGAATGCCTAAACATTGTTTTGTGGCTAAGTACTTGTGGGAGCAAGCAACTGCCGAATTCATCATATTTGAAACTCAGTCGCAAATGTGTTATGAACTCTAGTTCCTAAATTTAGCCTCATGTGATCTTTTTGGAATGGCTATGATGGTGCCTTTTGGCCTATGTGGAACATGTTGAATTGTTTCCCATGCTTAGTTGACTTAATGTCATGTTGCATTATGTTAAATGCTTAGTTTTATGTTGTGTATTTCCCTTGTTGGGACGTGTTGATCACCTACAATATATTATCCAACTTTTTAGTTGAACTGTTCAATTTTACGTACTTAACATTTTTATGAATGTCATTACCAGCTATATGGTTGCTCGACGGGGGTAGTTAGTTGAGTGAGATGACATGCCCCTAGTTTTCGGTTGCGACAATGAAGCTTGTAAAGAAAAGTGAGAAGTTGATAAAAACATTACTTGTAAAACCATTCCCAGCATACCTGAGGATCGGATCGAAGAATTGTTTGCAGCAGGAATAAATAGTCAGGGGTATATCCGACCTGTATCAAGAAAAGACATCAAGATACCAATATCTGTCCGTTCTGATATATGAAAGGATAAGATTGTCACACTGGATTGCAGCTCAGACAGCTAAAAAGCAATCAGTAAAGACCACAGCAAAGCATGCATCACTAACCTGCTTTGAGTATATCAGAATCTTGTCAAATTCCCTGCGCTCAGCAAAAGCAGCAACAACTTTTGGTGTTGCTCTTGCTTTGATGTATATCTTCAAGGCAAGATCATTATCAACAGTCTACAACAAAAAACTTACTGCTATCAGTAACTTAAGCAACAGATTACTTGCAAGAAAAAAAATCAATTTAGAAGTAGTGAACGGCAGAAAATTAATCCGCATCAGGTTAAATCCAGTAATCAACCTTCACAAGGTCACCAAGTTCCTCACTACACTCTAGCTTATCTTCAGCCAACCAATTCTCTAAGAGGTTCTTCTTATTCTGGTTGACAACAAGTCGTGAAAGTTCCAAAGACTCAAATGCATTGAGCTTCCCTTTAGTCAAGAGTGTACCAAAGTACTGCAACAGAGGAGGTGTTTGCCCTGCTTGAACAGGAACACTCTGCACATAAGACAACATACATTACCTTCCACAGAATGAGACATTAAGAAACATATTCAATTGATTTTACAACCCCCTGTGACCTTGAAGGGCAACAAATAATCTGATATGAAATAACACGGATTTGATCACGTAGTTTTTTTTCCATGACTAGATAACATAGCCAATACCTGGAATTTAGCAACAGTATCCGGTGTACGGAGTATGCCTTGTGGGGATTCTGCAGCAAGCTCAGCAGCCTCTTTATACTTGGTTTGAGCAAACAACTCTTGGAATCTTTGGACAACCTGAAGCAAAACGAAAGTAATAGATGTGGGATCATTGTGAATAGTAGACAGCAATAAATTCCCAACAAGCTGAATCCATCAGAACCACTGCTTTGGATAAATTTGCAACAGCTAACCATAACAAATCAAAGGAAGAGAGAGTTCAGGTAATATAAAACTATTAGCCTTGCAGAATATTGTTTGTAATATAAAACCATTAGCCTTGCAGAATATTGTTCTAGCAAATGTATCAACTGCTTATCAGAATATTGTTGATAAATACGGCACTTGAGCCGAGGGTCCTTCTAAACCAGCCTCTTTACCTCCACGAGTTAGGGGCAAGGTCCGCATGCGCTCTACCATCCACAAACCCCCACTTGTGGGGTTCACAGGGTATAATGTAGTTGTAGATGATATATATAACAACCAATTACTAATTTCATATATTTAATCTAGAAAAAGGAGACGCATTTTGAAGAGCAACAGCCTGTATATGCTAGTTAGAAGAATGAAAAAGTTTCACATGCAAGAGATCCCTACATATAAAGAAATGACGACAGTCCATCCAGTCAACAAGCAATTCAAAAGATAGCGCAATGAGAAACAATGTTCCCACTTACCAAATTCTCAGCACCAGGAAGGTTTCCTCTTTTGGCAAGATTGACAGCAAGCTCTAGATTATTCAACTGCAACAAAATTTGTACAAAAGTTTGTCTTTCATGATCAAGGATTCATCAAAATTTCCTGGATATGAATGTACAACAATATACATGACACCAGAAAGAAAAGAAAATATACTTACTTGGCCACTGACAAAAGGAATAATTGTTGCTTCATTTACTGTGGCTAGCAACACTTGCCCTCGTCTGTTGACGGCATAGAAACCACCGATAGATGAAGCTTCTGAAGTCAGAAAAATAGGATCTGGGCTGATCCTATTTCTGTACACTGCAGTAGCTGTTTCCAAGTCGTAGACAAACAGAAGCCCAAGCTTTGTGATGACATAAATTAAACCATACTTCTGAGAGATCTGCAGAAGTAACAGAGGGACTGTGTTACAAGAAGCTGAATTCTTTTAGCACAGAAAGGGCAGATAAAGCATATATTAAACAGGAAGAAAAAGACCTGCATGGCAACTGGAAAATCATCTGCAAAATCTGGAGGAAAGAAAAGATCTGCCTGTTTCTTTGAGAATGAGGGTTTCCCTGCAAATAATTAACTCATCAGAAACTGACCAGAGACATATTAGGCAACGTTCTTCCCAGAAAGTCAGTAAACGAATGTTCAACTTAAACTAGTCATGAGAAAAAGGGAGGTACTCACCTGGCTGGGCACCTAGCTCAATGACATGCAACTTTGATGTAACCTGTCCAGCATTTGAGGTTTTCGAGGCAAAAGAAATGAGTATGGAATCCCTATCATTTCCAGGTACCTGATTAAAGCAAACAACAGTCAGAGCAGGAAAACATGAAAGCAAGATGCCGGACAAATCAGGAAATTGTTGAGAGGAACTTTTCTTACTCTTATTGAGGCAAATGATGCAGCATGAGCCTCAAGAGCTTGACTGCGTTGCTGATCCACTGAAAACAATTGCATATTCCCTTTGACCAGTTGAGGCCTCTAACAATACCAATCAACATGGACAGCGAAATGACGATAGTAAATTCATTGAACGTAAAAATTAAGAGAATAATTGAACCAATAATAAATATCATGATCAATTGACACGTCTCTACCAAAGTTCATCAGGTAGCATATAATTAAGCTTAAGGTTCTCTCGCAACAAGTAATTAAACCCTACATGATGTTTCCCCCTTCGTAATGACACTAAGGAGTAAAGACTAAAGACAGTTCTAGTGGAAGAAAAACTGCTACAAAAGAATAAACTTCAAAATTAAGATTTCCACTAGCAACATAGCTTAATATTACACACCTCTGGCGAACCTGGAGCGATACCAATCAAAACCAACCATTTCTCTGAAGGATCACATCGATAGTTGATAATTTGGTTGTTAGCTAGATTGGCTGTCCTATCAAACATCTTTACAGGCTCGGAATCACCTGTACAAAGAAAATTTTGGGAATCTTAGGGACAGTCAATCATCTTGAAGAAAATTAAAACAGTAATAACAGGAAAAAAAACAAAACAGAGCTTCTCCAGGCAAAATGGAAGAAGAAAAGCCGGCAATATTAAGACTGAAAAAAAGAAAACCTTACCTTCAATTGGCCAATGGTACACTGAGGTTTGTGTGACAAGACCTAACATCTTAGGGGTAATCCACTTCCAGAAAACAACCTGAACAAACAACGCATTAGGAGAATATGAACAACATCATAAATGCAGGAGAGCAGCTACAGCAAAATGAATTTAGTAAAGATAATAAATAAAAGAGCTATTACCTGCTCTTTATCAAAAAATAAAAGAGCTATTACCTGCTCAGGCATCTGATGTGATTTAATTTTCTGTTTTGCCTCAATATTGAAAATTTGCAAGTGGTCTTGAGTAGTTCCGGGGACTTGAGCTTTAAGAAAAAGGAGAGAGAACCACTTTGTCAGCAAACATATCAAATAAAAAACAAAAAACAGAAGTGGCAGATCAGTGTCTTCACCATTTTGCCTAAAAACGGAGAACGATGACCATTTTACTCGTACTACTTCTATGGCTCTCATTTAATAAGGCGATATCCAACTCAATCATCATCAAGAAGGAAAGCAATAACACAGCAAAGTCAAATCCTAATCAACCTCAATGTATCCCTGTTTTATTCTTTTGAAAGTACCTAAGTGTGTCACTTATTTGTTACATTGATGACCAAAAGTATGTTTGCTGTCATTCCTATCGTCTTTTGCATAGTCTTAAGGTCTTTCAATATCAAGATGATGAATGAGAAAAAAAGTTTTCCCACTTGAAAGTTGAATAAGCCAAAAAACTAACAGGTTAATAAAATAATAGACAGCACTAGCATGGACAGCATTGTTACAAAAAATTAGATAAAGCAATAACTTTAGCTGATGCAACAACAGTTAAAAATTCTTAGCAAGAATCCCATACCTTTGAGAGCCAAAATTCTGGTATTGGGATTCATAAGCGCAGAGTCTGCCGTGATTGGACGCCTCAATGGCTGCATTGGCATGTTCATATCAATAATCACCACACTATTTTGTGGTGCAGTCTCCCTTACACATATATACTTATCTGATTCCATGGTAACATTCGTGAACGTGATGAACTGCGGATTAACCCCTATACTTTGCAACTGCAAAACCGATGGACAGAACACAAAATTCAATCCAGATTTAAAGTTCACACACATATTGAAGTTCTCAATTAAAAATAATAGTACAACCTACGTCAGAAATCTAAGAATGAACTAATATAATAGCAACTTTACAATTTTTAGCCACACTATACACATTCAGTCTATATGTCTCATGTTTATTTTATTATCATTTTGATTTTTTATTATTAAAAAAGTCATCCAAGTAAAACATTTCATAGATAATCATTTGATTTTTTAATACTATTGCCTGAGACTCTTTAGCTGGAGTATCATGGTCACGATTCATGTAACAGACCCCAACTTGTTTGAGACAGAGGCATAGTGGTTGCCTTCGCTGTTGTTAAGTTCACATAGAAACTGTAGTTCTCGTATACAAAAAAATATCATAACCAAGGTCACGGGTCAGATAATGCTAATCTCATAGTCTAAGCGACATTTTGTATGTGTCAAGATACCAGAAACATCATATATACAATGAATCTAATTTTACAATGGCGGAAAGATGGTCCTGACAGGGAGAATGTCTCCTTCGGAAGGAACTTGAATGACTGGGAAGTGGCCAGGTTTGTTGAATTAATGCAAGTGCTCAAGGGTTTTACAGGCATGATAAGGATGGCAAGTTCTCAATAAACAGAGTTTATAAAAAAGATCCAGGTAAGAAGCCGGAAAACAGATCAGGACCTTGTAAACAAGTCTGGAAGAGTTTAGCTCCTACCAAGGTCAACTGTTTCTCTTGGATAGTAACTAAAAAAGCATGCCTCACACATGAGATATTGCAAGAAAGGGTTTTCAAACTGCTTCTAGGTGCTCGCTGTGCAATGAGGCAAGAGAGACAAACAACCATCTAGTATTCATTGCAAGGTCAACTCAGAGTTGTGATCTCTGTTCATCGCTTTAACAGAGACCAGTTGGTTAATGCCTGAGCATACAGCAGATCAGTTAAGTCGTTGGATCCTGTATTTGGTAGACAATTTGGAAAGAAAGGAATTGGGATGCTTTGAAGACAGGGCCAACACTACTCAGAAGATCAAATGGAACTGCATTGCTACTTTTTGTTTGGGCGTAGAGAATATTTTATTGAACAGAAGAAGTTGAACAGCTAGTATATTTTTTAGGCTCATTGTAATTAGTTACTTTTTGCACAATATCTTCTTGGAAGTCTACAGCATTAAGACATGCTGAGGGATGCAAATTACCACCAGTTTTAAAAAAATGAAGTTGCCAGAAATACCAACCGGAAAACAGATTCATCCAGATGTTAACTTACCAAAAATAAAAACCTTAAAGTTCTAAATTCAAGAGAATGCTATAACCTAGGAGCAGATCTGATAATGAATAAATAACAGCTCCAAGCCATATAGCACATGAGCTAAGCTGCATACACTAACAAGGCTACGAAATTCGATCTAGCTTTATATTCATTCTTAGACTCTTGAGCTCTGGATTAAAATAATACCGTAACCTAGGGCAAAGATCTGGTAGTCAATTAGTATCACAGCACACTGCACATATCACACGTCTAAATTTCCAGGGACAGTTACAACTTATCAGAATATGAAATTCCGTCCAGATTTTAAATTCATGTAGAAACTTGAGTTCTCAATCAACAATGATATCATAACCTAGGTCGCAGATCGGGCAATGACTTATCACAGTTCTAATCCAGACTTCACATGTGCTATGTAGCCAAATATTCAATCCAGAATTCAAATTCACGTAGAAACTTAAGTACCCGATTCACATGATATGCTAATGTAGGTCATAGTCTGATTATGAACCAATCACATTCCAAGCCACACTTCACGTGTGGTAAGATACCAAAAAAAAAATAAGAATCGAGATCCAGCCACGCTTCAAATCCACTCAGACACTTGAGTTCTTAATCCAAAATAATACCATAACCAGGGTCACAGATCTGGTAATGAATTAGTATCACGATTCTAAGCCACACATGACACACGCTAAGTTGCAAGAACTCTAATAAGAATTCAGAATCAATCCAGATTTAAATTTGCATAGAAACTGACATTCTCAATCCAAATAATAGCATAAAGACCAGGTCACAAATCTGGAATAAATTCTTGCTGTTCTAAGACACATTTTACACATGCTATTTCCAGGAAAAACTATAAAGAATATAAAACTCAATTACAGGTTTTAAGTTCACATAGAAACTAAATTTCTCAATACAAAATGATACCAAAGCCTAGCTAGTAGATCTGACAATAAACTAATATCACCAAATTTCTAACTTCTAAGCAACATTTACCACATGCTAAGTTGCCAAGAAAACCTAGTAAGAAAATGAAATTCCATCAAGACTTTAATACATACAACACAAGTTATCAATACAAACTAATATCATAACCTAGGCCGCAGATCCGATAATGAGCTTATTCTGCACACAATAAGCTTCAAGAGACACTAATAAGACTAACAATCCAATTCAGATCCCAAATCCAATTAGAAACTGAAGTTCTCAATCCAAAATAAGATCATATGTCCCAGATCTTGCATTGAACTAATACCACAATTTTAAGCCACATTTTGCAAGAGCTAAGTTGCAGGAAACACCAAGAAGAATAAGAAACTCATTCTTGATTTAAAATTTACAAAGAAACTGAAGTTTTCAATCTAAAAAACAAGGTCTCAGATCTGGTAGAGAAGTAAATCAGTTCTAAGCCACATTTGGCTCGTAATAAGTTGCCAGAAATACTAATAAGAATACTACAACAACAACAACAACAACAAACCCAGTGTATTCCCACCAAGTGGGATCTGGGGAGGGTAAAGTGTACGCAGTTCATACCGCTACCTCCAAAGAAGTAGAGAGGTTGTTTCCGATAGACCCCGGCTCACTAATAAGAATACTAAATTCAACAATTGAATTTAGGCCAAAAAGGTCCTAACTTAAGTTCTTGATCCAAAATAACATCATAATCTAGGTCCTGGATCTGGAAAATGAACAAATATCATAGCTCTAAGCCACATTTCAGTCGTTCTAAAACATAAAATTCAATCCAGATTTTAGATTCACAAAGCAACAAAAGTTCAAATACTGAAAACAATGTCATAACCAGGTTTCCAGATCTTCAATTATCTCATATCTCGTGATTTCATACCAACATTTCTTACGTAAAACACTAGTAAAGATTAACCAAATCAAAGCAATTTCAAATGTCAATCTGAATTCGCAATAAAACTCAATCACAGCTCTAAAACGCCGATCTGGCAAATGAACAAATACCACAGCTCCAAAATGCCGAAATTCAATCCAGATTTTAGATTCACATGAAGAAACTAAGGATCAAAAATTGAATACAATATGTTAATTGAATACAAAATGTTAATTAAGTTTCCAGATCTTCAATCAATCCAAATCTCACAACTCCTAACCAACATTTTCTCATGTGAATCACCAAGTAAAGTGTAGCAAATCAAAGCAATTTCAACTGCTAATCTGAATTCGCGGTAAGACTCAATCAGTTGAATAAATCGCTGAGCAAAATGCTAAATCAGAATATGACTGCAGTTCTCAATCCAAAATACCGAGGTCTCAGATCTGGCAGCTACATAATCACAGTTCTAAGCCACATTTGCCTCGTAATACTGATAAAAATACTAAATTCAATCCGAAACTTAAGTCCTCCATTCAAAATAATATCATAATCTACATCGCCAATCTGGCAAATGAACAAATATCACAGCTCTAAAACACCGAAATTCAGTCCAGATTTTAGATTCACACAGACACTGAAGTTCAAAAAATTGTTCCAGATCTTCAGTCAGCTCCACATTGCACAATTTCTAACAAACATTTTCATACGTGAACCACTAGAAAAGAGGAAGCAAATCAAAGCAGTTTCAGCTAATAATCAAATTGCAAAAAAACTCAATCACAGTTCTAAAAAAAACAAAATTCAATATAAACTTTCCAGATCTTTAATTAACTCATATCTCACAATTTTTAACCAACATTTTTCACACTTAAACCACTAGTAAATAGTAGCAAATCAAATCAAAGAAATTTAAGCTATTAATCAAATTGCATAAAACTCAAATGACAGTTCTAAAACATCAAAATTCAATCCAGATTTCAGATTCAAACAAAAACAAAACGTTCAAATATTAAAAAAATACATATGCTAATTAAGTTTCCAGATCTTCAATTAACTCATATCTCACAATTTTTAACCAACATTTTCTTCACGTGAACAAGCAAATCAAAGCAATTTCAACTGTTCTCGAATTTGGATCCCAAATTGACAGGTTAGTGTGGGCTTATCCATGCAAATATACACTCTGAATATCAAATCGCAATAAATTGATGAGAAAAAACGCAAAAAAAAGTTAAATAAGAGTAAAGAGTAATCAAATCAAAGCAATTTCAGCTGTTAATCAAATCGCAATTACTTGTCGAGGAGAAAAATGTTAAATCTAGAATTTAGATCCCAAATTGACGGGTTAGTGTGAGCTTATCCATGCAAAAACACACTCTGAATATCAAATCGCAATAAATTGAATAGAAAAAATATGCTAAATGAGAGTAAAGAGTAATCAAATCAAAGCAATTTCAACTGTTAATCAAATCGCAACTGATTGTAGAGGAGAAAATTGTTAAATCTCGAATTTGGATCCCAAATTGGGCAAAAATGTTAAATGAGAGAATGAATAGGTTACCGTTAAGGCCTCTTTCATAGTGATCGGAGCACTAGCGGCAGCCATGATTGACGAGATCTCAACGGAACCGACGAACCCTCTGAGAGGAAAATGGGAAGAGAGAAAGAGAGATCTAGAGAGAGAAAGGGGATGGAAGAGGGTTCTTTGTTTTTTAAGAGAGAGATGGAGTGGGGGAAGTGATACTATACGACAATGGTGAAAAATGGGAATTTTCTTTAAAAAAAATTGGGTGGGTGAAAAATGGAAATATGGATTTGTAAAAAGAAAAATACAATTGGATTCCACTAATCTAAGAGCCCGTTTGGAATTACTATTTATTTAAGTATTTTTATAAAATACCTTTTTAATAAAGTGCTTTAAAAAAATAACTTGTGTTTGATAAATTTATTTGAGAAGTGATTTTGATAAATAAATTGTGTTTGAATAATCTTTTTTAAAAAGTGCTTTTGAGAGGCAAATGATCAATAGACTTTCACTACTAAAATTATTTTATAGAATATATTTATTTTAAATATTTATTATATTATTTTTAGTTTCAATTTTATTTTTATTTAATTAAAAAGTACTTACTATAAAATTTTCAATCAATATTTATATACATAGATATATTAAAAAATATTAAATAATAATATATTACTTAAATAATTTGAATATTACTTAAAAACATCAAACAAAAATAAATTTAAAAATTATTTCATAAATTAAATCACTAAATATGAAAAAATTCACCACATGATAAGAAATATGTCACTTTTCATAATTTTATTTAAAATTAAATATTCCAGAAAACATTTACAAGTGTTGCCAAAATATCATTTGATCTTACAACGTGGTTCATCTGTCATTTATTAACATAATAATAAAAATAAAGAATTATATATTCTTCGACCATCATCAATGATATTTTTTATTTTATTTAAAGAAAATGAGCAAAAAATAAAATCATAATATATAAATTATAAAATAAAATAAAGAATTATGATATAAATATGAAGTATAAAATTTTAAAATCAAATTTATAAGATATGTTAATTAATATATATATATATATATATACTAGTTTAATCGTACGTGTCTCGCATGTGTAACGTTTAATTATTTAAAATTAAATAATTTATCTGTTGGAGAGATTTTAATGTAGTGTAAAAAATTCAAATCACTTTTCAAAGATCCTTCACACTTCAATATAATAATGTAAACCTAAATATATATTTTAGTATGAACACATATTTATATTTTACCACCCGAAGTTTCAAGTGGTTGATGAATCATCACTTTTACATTTGTCATGTAGTATCAGTACCTCTTTCTCTTGTTGTCAGAGGCTAAGAGAGACGCATCATTGAATCATATTTGTGGTATAATTTACTTTTTTCATATTTAAAATCTTTACTTGTTTTTAAAGTCAGATCTTTACAAAATCATTCATTACATTCTTATTACGTACTTAAAACTTTTTAAAATTTGATAATTCTTAAATTTTTCTTAATCTAATATTTTTATATTTATTTCTAGATTTTTCAAATCTTCTTAAAGTCAAATTTAGTTGATTTAGAATTCTTAAACTAGTGGAATAAGTATTAAGAATTCAAACTTTCTTATTGCTTTCTTTTAGCATTTTATTGAGTAGTTGGCTTTATCAATTGCAATAGAAACTCCTTTTTCTTTATATTGCACATTTCTTTTCAATATTTCTCTTGGCTTTCAGCTTTAGGAATTGCTTGTTTACTTTGATGTGTTGACGTTGTGGCATTGAATCTTGACTTTCTATTCAGGCTTGTTGTTCATTAGCTTCATGTCCTTGTCTCACAACTGAGTTGTATTTGAAATTTTAGTTTTGAAGCCTTGGGACTTCAAAACTTTCAACTTGTAAACTTGATAGTTGCATGCTTGACAGATTAGTATCCCAAACTATAGACTTTGAACATTCCAAATTCCATTGAATGAGCTCCATTTTCTTTTGATGGGTTGCCTTCATTGAGCCACAGATATTTGGTGTAAGTCCAAAAGTTAAATAAAATATTTGCAGACTTAACTTTCATATGGTGAATCAAGCGGAAATATGTATCTTTTTGACACTCATGTAACTGAACTCAAAATAAAACTTCAAGCGCCTACTTACCTCAGTGAAGAGAATCAAGTCATAACGTAGTTTTAAGTGAGTATTTTTCTTTTGAGTCCTAACTTGCCTAGACTGCCTCTTTCGAGGTTTTTAACCTAGCGGACCTTTTTTTCAGCCATACATAGTTTATACTCTTGCGAGTTAGGAGTGAACATGTAGTTTATGCTCGTGCCTTAAGAAGTGTCATCTTCCTTTAAGGATAGTACTACTTCAAGAACTTGGCGCTGACACAGCCAATTTTCATGCCATCTGCATCAACAAGCTTATAAGCACCATTTGAGCATGCATCTTGTACGACATATGGTTCATCCCACTTTGGGAAAAATTTGCTCCCAGTCTTATGAATAGTAATAATGGATAATTTACAACTTTTAATAAGGAAAAGATTTTATCATAAATATATTTAATTAATTTTTAACTCTTGAATATTGAAAAAAAATAGTAAAAGGATGATTTTGTCTAAAGTAAAGACTTTTAATGAAGGCAAAAAGTTCAAACAACATTTTCAAGGTCTTTCTTATTCTAACGTTTTTATACTTATTTCTTTTTTTTTTTTAAAATCTTCTTAAAATCAAATTTAGTTGATTTAAAATTCTTAAAATAATAGAATAATGTTATGAAAAATAAAGTAGAGAGTTGAAGAAAAAGAGTAAAGAGAGAAGAAAGAGTAATTGTTATTTCTCTTGGGGGATCTCTTGGGACTTTTTACAACGAAGGAAACACTTCTATTTATATGAGAAATTACTCTTAGTTTCTCCCTAAAAGATAGATATTTCTTATCCTGATAGATATCAAATAGATCTTGATGGATCTTATCTATATTTTTTATAGACATTCACTACAATGTAAATACATTTATAACATTCTCCCTTGAATGTCTAATTGATATATAATGTGTGTCGTTAAAATCTTACTAGAAAAAATCAAGTGGAGAAAAATTCAATGAAGAAAAAGAGTACACATCTCTAACAATACGCATGTAGGCTACCTCATTAAAAACCTTACAAGGAAAACCAGTGGAACAAAACCTCATAAGAAAAAAAGAGTACAACGCGTATTAACTCCTCCTAATGAGAACATCTTTTAACCTTTGCATCCCAATCTTATGAATCATCTTTTTAAAAGTTGTAGTTGGAAGAGACTTGGTGAATAAATCAGCCACATTATTCTTTGAATGAATTTATTGTACGTTAATATCACCCTTCTTTTGTAGCTCATGTGTATAGAAAGTTTTGGCGAAATGTGTTTCGTTCTATCTCTTTTTATGAATCCTCCCTTAAGTTGCACTATGCGTACTGTATTATCTTCATATGAAATTGTGGGTACTTTGTCACATTTCAAATCATATTTTTCTCGAATGAGATGTATCATGGACCCCAACCACACACATTCTCAGCTTGCTCCATAAATAGCTAATATCTCAGCATGGTTCCATGAAGTGTTTATGATAGACTGCTTTATAGATCTCCAAGATATGACAATATCACCACTTATGAACACATAGCCTATTTGAGACCTAGCTTTACGCAGGTTAGATAAGTACCCAACATCAGCATGACTAATAAAACTGGGACTGCAATCTTTAGAATAAAATAAGATCATATCAGTAGTCTCTTTAGATACCATATATGTGTTTGATTTTATTATGATGTCTCCTAGTAGGAACAGAACTATATCTTGCTAACAAATTAATCGAAAAGGCTATATCAGGCCTTGTAGTATTTGCAAGATACATTAGTGCATCAATTGCACTAAGATATGGTACTCCAAGACCAATCCAATTCGATATGTTTATCAATTCAGCAAATAATCTACTGCTTTTGAAAAATCTCCAAGAGTTCCATTAATTTTCAAGCTATAAGCTTATACAATATAAGAATTATAAATAAGTTTTCCAGAAACTTTTATATGCTTTAAACATTTTGAATCCTTAAAATAAATTCATATAAATTTTGTCAAGTGACAATATTCAACATTTCATGAGTGACATCTTTAAGTATCTGGACTGCAAATCAAATAAGTTTTATGCTTACCAAGATGCATCATTTCACCTCACTTAATAGATGTTTCTACGTCAGCATGCTTAAATAAACATAGAATTCAGATCCTCGTAATATTTTACAATATTGCACCTATATTGCATCAAAGATATTGATGATATATTATTTCGTATTGATTCACAGTGTGACATAACATTTTGAGATCTCATCACTTTATTATTTTTAGGTACCTAAACTTCCATAAGATTTCATGAAGTGTTATGTCATAGGCTCTTCAAGAGGACATTTCTTTCTTATTATGCTTATTTGCTCCTTATTCTTTTCAAGGATTATTTCATTTGGAATCGATTGGTCTTCCACGATTCACACATGCATAGACTTTTTCTTTAGGGACACAAAATAGGAGCACTTACAACTTAAATATGAGATATTTTCGACATTTGACTTGAATTATCTTTTGAATGAGGATTTGGTGATAATTCCTAACATATTTCATAGTTGTTTATAATCTCCCCTTTATGTTAGGAAAACTAGCACTCATCCTCCATCCTCTTAGGGAAATCCATCTTTATACATCATGATATGTTCATTAATCATATATCACACATCAAAATTATTAGATGGACAATGTGTGGTTCCTGACTCAGAATCAAGTTTGAGGAAAAATTAATCATAAGTATTGGTTTGATGCATTCAAGTACTTTTGTATATAATATATCATATTTCAAACCAACACATGAAGCTTTATTCTAATTAGCAATGGTTCAGCTATTTATCGAAGGCATTCAATACCAAATCGGCATTATTAATATGAATTATCTTGATTACACAATCTAAAAATTATGCTCCTATCTCAATTTTACTGAGAAACAACTTTATGAATATCAAACAACAGGTTGACAATAAACGAATAAGTGATCATCTTATATCGATGCATCTTAATAGATCACATGATTGGTGAATGGGCCCATATTCACCTTTTTACTTTTCAGAATTTAGGAAATCCAACCCCAACATTAGTTGGTCCAACCAACTTATCATGAGAACATGCAACATTAAAAGTTCATGAAGAATTTTTTAATTCTTCAATATTTATTTAATACTTAATATGCACATTTTTGGAATGTCATAATCGTTCATGTCAACTTATGAACTTATTTGTACTAGTAAACCCCATGTTTACCACAACATGTGCCTTTTACTTTAGTAAATTTCAGATTTACTATTACATAAATAAATTTCACAGTTACTACTTCAGAAGTAGATTTCAAAATAACTCTTCCCAATTATTTTGCGTCTTTCGAAAGTGAGTTGTGATACCATCACAATCAAGTACATGTTTGCATTAATAAAAATATTAGAAGAAATTCCTTTTATTTTCAATGTCACACCCTCTTTTTTACCAAAAAAGATATAATTTTAAGTTTAAAAGGGTTTTATTATCAAGTGACAAAAGAAAACCATTTGTTTTGAAAATGATTGTTTACATTCAAACTCAGAGTCGCCACTTGGCATGAATCTGGTGTGCCAAGTCACCATTGGATATCCTTTTCAAAATAATTTTTTACTCTTTAAAATTGATCCACGAACAGAGATTTCGGTTAAGGAATTCTGTTGACCGAGGGGAAGGTGTTAGGCATCTCTCGATTCCGTGGTTCAACCACGATCGCTTCGTAGAGTATATCGGCTAGTACGACACTATGAAATGTATAAACCAACAAAACACATAAACAAGAAAAAAATAATCAAAAATCCAAAAATAGTGTCTAGTCCAATTTATTACAACCTAAAAATAAAAAATACTAAAATAAAAATCTAAAATATTCTAATTCCCTAGTTATGCTTTACCCGATGCCTCGGGCCTTGATCACCAGTCTTCTTTGCGTACATGATACTTCAGGGCATTCTCCAGCGAATGAGTACAATGTGCCTTGGGCATTCCCCGGCGAACGAATATAATTTCAGTTTCGCACGATAAAATAGAAATCATTCGACAAATATCTAAATATTCAATAATCCACAATTCTAAGTTTTGCCTACCCAACTTACCATTTTCCTATCGATTCTTGGTCTAAAACACGATACTATAGGATGTAAATTAATAACAAATGACCAATTAACGAAACCACTTGCATTATGAATTAAAATTTTCAATATTCACCTTTATCGATTTTTAATCCCGTCCGAAACAACCGATTTTAATTCTCAAATGAGATATTATTTCATCACGCAATCCATAATCAAAGAAACCAACAATGAATCAACATCAAACAACTATTCACCACCAACAAGGATCAACCAACACATTATGTTCAATTCAACACATCAAACATAATAAATAATGAAATAAAAAGAGGGAATGAGTAGAATTGGATCTCAATTTGATACTTTCAAACTCAAATATTATTTGAATGAAAAGATGAAATCCGCATCCAAAGACCTCAAAGTCGAACCTCAGTAAACGACCAAACTCGACCCTTAAATCTATATCGCACTACTAGACATAGCCAAGAAAAATCCAAACCCAATTGATTGTATTCGTTGGGCAAGGGATTCCACCGCCGAAACAATAACAATGATAGAGGAAGGTGTTCAGTCGTTGTTTGCTGGTGACAGGTTCAATAGAATTCGGTCAAAACGGAGCTCATTTGTTATTGCTGGGTTATCGGTGCTTCAGTGGTGGGTGAGTCCTCTGGTTTTGGTGTATTCCGGCGAGAGTTAGCGGAAAAAAATTGTTCGTTGTTTCTTTTATCTCTCTCGATCCTAAGTTTCTCTCTCCTCGTTTACCAGTTTCTCTCCCCTTCTCTAAATATTCACTCTTAAACCTATTTGTTCCGCTGTTTTTCTTCCATTTCAGTGTGTGTGTACGCGTATATCAGTGTGTGTATGTGTTTGGTGTATGAATTATGAGAGTTGACTATGTATTTTTGTTCTTTTGTGTGTATTGTACTAAATTGGTGTGTGAGTATGTAAGAAAAATGGAGAATTTCCCCTATAATCTGTTTGTGTTTTTTGTGTATTCTACGGAGAAAATGTAAATTGAGGAGTGTGTGAGTGAGAATTATGTCTGTATATATCTTGTAAAGAAGAAAAAAACATGGTGGAGGGTTACGTGGGTTGGGGTAAGTGGGGGTAGGAGTAGGGGGTGATGTAGGAAGTTGTTATTTTTATTCGGGTGAGGTGGTTAAATTTGATTGGGTGGGGTGTTAATTGGTTGAAAATTTTGTTATTATTGTCATTTTGTGAAAAATTATTAAAATGAGGTGGGGTGTATGGTAAGGTGGGGTAAATGGGTAAATTTGGCTTCCGGGAGGGACAAAATTACGTGTCTACATCATGTCCCTCTTTGGATGTAAACACAGTATTTTCAGACAAAGAAGTAGATAACAAGACAAAATTTTAACCCGACCATTATTCAAATGGAGGAAACAGAAGGAAGGAATGCAACCAGTTCTTGATTTTGGACATCCTACTTACCCAGATTATGAGGGAGTGAAGTCACATGTGGTTTAAAGGGTTAAAAAGAAAGGACTATACCAAGTTGGAGAGTCGAGTGAGGTCCTGTCGAGGTTCCGGTCCGCGGCTCTATTATTACATCAAAAGTGAAAATTAAATTTTTTAAAGATAACTGAAATTACAAAAATACTATCTATGCAGCTTCTCTGGACTCATAACTTAAGTTTTTAATTATTTCAAAATTGACAAAAAATCTGATCTTCTTTGGGTTGAACTTGAGAACAAATTATTTCTCCATACAAAATTTGATGTTGGAGATAAACTCAAAAATTAACCATGTTCTGTCGATGGTACTTCTAATTTGACCGTGAATTTGAAAATCTTTACCCTATTCTCCAGGCGGGCTCTTGGCTTACAATTTTCTTCACCTTATTACTTGGCTTTCAATTTATTCATATTGTTGCTTGACTTTTCAATTTCTTCACTATGTTCTCCAGGCGGGCTCCTGACTTGCTACGTCTTAGTTTGTTGATTTTCAATCTTATCACCCCGTTCTTTAAGCGGACTCCTTACTTTCAATTTCATTACCCTGCTCTTCAGGTGGGCTCATGACTTGCCATTTCATCACCCTATTCTTCAAGCAGATTCCTTACTTTCAATTTCATTACCCTGCTCTTCAGGTGGGTTCCTGACTTGCCATTTCATCACCCTATTCTTCAAGTGGGCTCCTGACATTCAATTTCATCACCCTTTTCTTCAGGCGGGCTCCTGACTTGCAATTTCATCACCTTGTTCTTCAGGCGGGCTCCTAACCTTCCATTTCATCACTCTGTTCTTCAGGCGGGCTCCTGACTTACCATTTCATCACCCTGTTCTTTAGGCGGGCTCTTGACTTGCAATTTCATTACCCTATTCTTCAGGCGGGCTCCTGACTTGCAATTTCATCACCTTGTTCTTTAGGCGGGCTCGTGACTTGCCATTTCATCACCTTGTTCTTTAGGCGGGCTCCTGACTTGCCATTTCATCACCCTATTCTCCAGGCGGGCTCCTGAAATCAAAATCAAAACTAGAACAAAAATTATCCCAGACAAAGATTATAATAAAGAAATCTATCATTTTCCAGAAAAATAAAGTCACATTTTCTAAGAGGGTCTTAAACTGAAGTTTCAAATAACAGGAATTAAATTTCCTTTTTTCCCCAATTTATCATCAAAAGCTTTTGCGGGTGCCAAACCCAATAACAACTACTTGCAATGAACAATGCGAAGATGAATCATGATTTTGATTAACAAGTGCACCTTTTGAGGGTGAAATTGAATGATTGAGACCAACAAGTCCCTCTCTTAAGAGTGAAAGTGAAAGATTCTTACTAAAAGTGCATCTTTTAAGATTAAAGGCTCAAATTAGGAAGTGCACCTCCTAGCCACGAGACATGAAAGACCCAAATTAGAGAGTTTCACTATCAGAAATTCGTTATTTTCCGACTGAAAAAAGTAGTTGTAAATTTTTGACTACTTCGGTCGAAAAACTTACTTTTTTATTTTTATTTTTTTATAAAATATTTTTCCGATACTATTTGTGACTACAACAGTCAGAATATTTGGCACTAAATTTTGGAAAATATATACTCCGACTGCTGTAGTTGGAAACAAAAATAATTAAATAAATATATTACTAAATATATAATCAAGCCCTTTTACAAAAATTAAATAATTAATTAAATAAATTAATAAATATGTATTTTCGACTATTGTATTTGAAAATATAAATAATTAAATAAATATATTACTAAAATATATAATCAGACCCTAGTATGAAAATTAAATAATTATTTAAATAAATTATTAAATATATATTTCCGACAACTGTAGTCGGAAATACTAATAACTAAATAAATATATGACTAAATTCATAATCATACCCCTTATATAGAAAATTAATAATTAATTAAATATATTATTAATTACATTTCTGACCACTGTAGTCGGAAATTATAATAATTAAAATATATTACTAAATACATTATAAAAAAGATGCTCTGTAAATATATTAAATGTATCCGACTACAGTAGTCGAAAATTTTAAATAATTTAAATATATGATTAAATTGTATAAAATGTATAACCGACTGATGTAGTCGAAAATATTAAATAATTAAATATAATAAAAATATTTTCGACTAATGTAGTCCGAAACTTTATAAATAATTAATTTAAATATATAATTTTATCTGACCGACTGATGTAGTAGGAAACAATGAATAATTGAATATCTTAATTATATAACCTACCAGTGTAGTAGGAAATATTAAATAATTAAATATTTTAAATTTCTACCTGACTGAAATAGTCGGAAAGTTATATATAATTATCAAATAATTTATATAAAATATAAACTAAACATATCAGGTTTCCCAATTTTCTCTCTCAGTCGTCTCTCTCTAAGCTAGGTCGCTGCGTTCTCTCTTCTCTCTGTGTTCTCTCTCAAAAATTGACTATGAACCGCGGTATTGAAGCAGTGGAGTGGTAACGACGACATTGAACTAGTAGCATTGAAGGTCAATTTCACTAAATCTCATGATTTGAGGTAAAAATTTGTTCCAGTATGGGTTTGATAAAGTCCCCATTTCATTTGTTTCAAATGTTGTGAAACTTTAGTTTTTGGTTTTCTATATCTGATTTTTGGTCTTCAGACGTTCTGAGTTAGTGGTAAGTTCTGCTTACTCTTCGGATGTTCCATTTTTGTCTTTTTCTAAACGTCCCTTAAAATGTCGTACCCATATTTTAGTTGTAAATTATGATTGCTTCTGCTTGTAGTGTTGATTATCTTGAGGTAATGCCATTTGGGTGTCTGTAAAATTTGTAAATTATGATTGATTCTGCTTGTAGTGTTGATTATCTTGAGGTAATGCCATTTGGGTGTCTGTAAAATTTCACTGAATCCATTCTATATCTGAGTATCTAAGGTAGTGGTGAGGTCTTCAAACATTCTAAGTTAGTGGTAAGTTCTGCTTATGCTTCAAACATTTCAATGGATCATTGAGGTATGAAACTTGTGAAAAGCTAAAGACTACATCAGTTTTGTTGTTGATGAATCCACCTCTATCTGAGAAAGTGTTTATGTTAGTGAGAAGTATGGATAATTTAGGGTAAAATGTGGAATGTAGTAGCAGTTAGGGTTGTAATTGTTAGATGAAGCTTGTTCTAAATATTAATCATGTGTGTAATGAAAGATAAAATCAATTGTCGGATTCAACATAGAATGTCCTAAACGGTTAGTCTAAATTTGTCTTTGTAAGCTAAAAGATATTATAATATGTTTGTTCTTTTATATCAGCCTCTGTCTTGTGCAACCATGAGTTTATAGCGTTTTATTGTTTTTATTGTATAATGGAAAATGCTGGTGAAAAAAGTAATTCCACACTGTATTTTATACATTGCAAGTCATTTTGCTAAAGACCTTCCTGATTATGACTTTGTGGTGATTGGATGCAGTACGATGTGTACGGGAACTTATTTGGTCTGTTAGCATCACATCTAATAGCACCATTGGTAACATTGCACCATCTTAATGTGGTGGAGCCAATCTTTCCTAATGTGACTCGAGTGCAAGCTTTATGGCATCTTACTGTTCCAATGAAGCTCGACTTGGCTGGTCTGATGCAGCAATCCAGCCATCGAGTTTCGCAACCAGCCTACAAGTGGAAGATGACAGACCCTACTGGTGTTGATCGCATTCAGGTTTACAAGAAACCTGACCTACATCTATGGGATAGTGTAAGTTCCTTTGTTAACTAGCTTATTTTTACTTCATAAACATTGATGATGTGTGCAACCACAGTGTCTTCCAATTATGTTCTTGGCTGGGCATACCTGTTTTTTGGGTGATAGCAGATAGGAAAAAACGTATCCTGTGCGTTGAGGGTTGATTTGAACAAGTACCTTACCAAAACAAAGAAGAAAAAAGATGTTCAAAATCTTGATAGCTACATAAACAACATGCTAAGGCACTTGCATTTATGAAAGAATTGTAGTGAATTCCTGATCTTAAATAGCCAATTGTTCTTTACATATAATGACTAGTCTGTTTTGATACTTCCCAGTCTCTACGGAGGAATTGTTGCAGAGTCTTAAGCTCAAAGGGAAAAAACATGGTGGTGGATGTAGGTGCATATAGGGAAGGTGAGGTTAGTGAAGTATGACGATGTATAACTCTCTTTGTATTGTCTCTCAATTGATTCTCCAATGTATTTCTTCATTTGTTGAATTAACATGAATTTTTTTTGGATCCATCGAAGTTTCACTTATGACCACTACATTTAGGAAAAGATGAGCTAATGTAAAATATACCCAGTATACTAGATATCTTATATGACTGATTAATGTAGCATAGTTTTTTCCAGTAACTTCAGTCTTTATCTCCCTTTCTTGGTTCCAAGAGTCTCCCAAGGTTTAAGTTTTTGTTATTTAACTTGGAGATTCTATTTGTCTTCCTTTTGAAGTATCTCTCATTTTTTTTCTCGGTAAAGTTGATTTGCATCCTTGAAGCGTTGAGGACTACAAATTCTCATGAAGATTCAAAGGTATTCTATATGTGCTGTTTAAATTCTTTATGAAATGCTTTAAGAAGAAATACTTTCTCAGTATAACGTAAGCTACAAGGTTTGATCAAAATGAAAGGATTTCTTGTGTTATATGACAAGATGAAAGTGGTATATAGCATGCAAGCTATGTTGCTTGTTGGATCCTCCAAAAATGCATGAAAAAGGTATGTAACATGCAAGTTACATTACTTGTTGGATGTACAAAAATAGTGCATTTTTGGAGGATCTGATACGGTGTGACAACGTTTTTGGAGAGTCGGAGCATCATGTTAAAATGGGACTCTATTTGACTATGAAACATTTGTAAATTGGAAAAGATCAAATTATTCTAGCTTCCTCCATAGTCTTTCACTGTAGGGAACTAGAATTTTAGTTTATGAGTAAACATTTCTATATATTAGTGGTACCTTTCCACAAGAGCACTTTTATATATTATTGTTTTATGTATCTATCATTGAGTTTGTCAAATATATTTTGACTTTGCTATGTTGGACAACATTTGTCAAAGATTGTTCTTGGTCCTCACCTACAACATCAATGATTTGTTTTTTATTTATTTAAAAAATAGAGTGTGGAGCATATTGGTTAGTAAAAATTGAAAAATTTGTCTCCATAAAAAAAAGTGAATCTTGAATTTATTATTCAGCAATAAAATGGTGTAGGGACAGTCACCTACTCTTGACACTAGTTTGAAATTATGGCCTTTAGATTACTAGCTGTTAATTTTGGTACAATATGCATTAATTTTGCTACAA
This sequence comes from Capsicum annuum, assembly GCF_002878395.1. Lineage (NCBI taxonomy): Eukaryota > Viridiplantae > Streptophyta > Magnoliopsida > Solanales > Solanaceae > Capsicum > Capsicum annuum. The sequence goes on along the minus strand of NC_061115.1, from coordinate 203,962,929 downwards.
GAAAGTGTGATGCTACTTTAAAAATCATGTCATTTGTCAAAGACCGACGGAAGAAGTGCCATTGACAACCTATACAAAATTGGATACAGTAAAAGTGTGTTTGCTAATTAGTTTGTTGACTTAAATAGTTTGAGAAATTAGCAAAAATGGTTTCTAAAATTAGTTGGCTAGATCGTGTATAATCAGACTAAGAATCAGTAATTGCCATGATCGTTCACTGATATTCTGGTGAGGACTGATGTTTCGATCTTTCTGAATGTTTGACTTAGCTCTGTAAAGTTCAGTGAAGGGTACCTTGTTCAGTAATCAAAATGGATGTTAGAATTTTTATTTTTTTGTATATTTATAATTGTGTTTTGCAGGATTCATGGAAAACTCAAACTTAGATGAGAAAAATATAGGTGTTGAAATTCCATCCGACTAAATTGACATGGATGAAACTGGACAGATTGTTCCATATATAGATGTTGAAAATTCGTATTCAGCAATTTCTTATCTATATAGGAATTTCCCTATATAGATGTTGAAATAGGTATTTCACGTTTTCTATTTTTATTCATCTTGACAGAGATATATTTGTTCTTCAACCTGCATCATGTTATCCTGCTCATTACGTAAAGGGTGATTCATGCCATGTTACTTTCATACAGTAAACCCATTCCTAGCAGAGTGAGGAGGAACAATGTTGAACCTGAAGGAAAAAATACGGTATGCGCCAGCGTTTACTTTGTATCGTAACAAGGTTGATGTATATATCGATGATTCAATTTGGTGTCTGTTGTTTCTGTGCAGGCATTAGTTAGCCTTAGTAGTAGTTGTCGGTGAAGAAAGGTTTGTGGTAGATTGACAACGATTCTCTTATTCCTTCTTAACCCTTATCGTTCATTTTCTATGTTGCCATATGAAATCGTAATAACAATTTGTTTCGTTCAAATTATCATAACGATATGAAAACAAAAGATCACCCAAGACAAGTAGAGTCGACATTTGCAGAGTCAACAAGTTTGAAGGTTTCTAGAGCATTAAGTATTTCATGATGAGGAAGATAGTAAATCTGATGATAATTAGATTGTAGTTATTGTTCTTGTTTTTGGTTGTGACATTTAGATGTTTAATCTATTTGATTTGATGTTTGTTTTGGATGTTTTAAAGTGGTTATATTTATAAATTTTTATCATGTTTGATCCTATTGTGAAAAATACATTAATTATGTTGTTTATAATCTGAGAGCAGTATAAGCTAATGCAAGATTTAATTGTAAAATTATTGAGTGAATATTTTTATTAAAATTCTGACTAAAGTAGTCAGAAGAATAATTATTACTCCATCCGTTTAAAAAAGAATGACCTACTTTCCTTTTTAGTTTGTTTAAAAAAAAAATAACCCCTTTTCTTTTTTGGCAATACTTTAATTTCAACTTTCCACATGACATATTTAGGACCACAAGATTAAAAGGTATTTTGGTACATTTGACATAACTTTAATACAAGGTCACAAGATTCAAAAGTCTTCTTTATTTTCTTAAACTTTGTACCAAGTCAATGTAGGTCATTCTTTTTTACACGGGGGAGTAAATAATTAGTTATTAATGTTCCGACTATAGTAGTCGGAATAATAATTATTAAATAATTATTTATTAATTTTTCGACTACAGCAGTCGAAATAATTATAATTATTAAATAATTATTTATTAACTTTCCAACTACAGTAGTCGAAATAATTATAATTATTAAATAATTATTTATTAAATTTTCGACTACCGTAGTCGGATAATTTATAATTATTAAATAATTATTTATTAAATTTTCGACTAGAGTAGTTGAAATATTTACAATTATTAAATAAATATTTATTAAATTTTCGATTGCGTTTCTAACTATAGTAGTCGAAAATTTCCGACTACAGTAGTAAAAAATTTCCGACTACAGTAGTCGAAAATATTTTTCCAACTACAGTAGTCAGAAATATTTTTCCGACAAGCTATATTTCAACTACCATGAAACAATTGGAAAGTAGTCGGAACTACTTTATTTTTTGACCACTTTCTGACTACATCAGCCGTCGAAAAAATGGTGTTTTATGATAGTGTGTGTCTCTTAGGGGTACAAGATGATGAGTTTCACTATAATCATGATTACCAAACCTATATATCAACACTGCTCTTACATTTGCAGAAATGAGGAATTACACCTCTGGATATTTGTGCGTTGAAGCCTTTGATTAGAAGGTAGCAACTGTTCCCGTTACATACAAAGAAAACTTGTGAGTTTAAAATAAGGTGGTTGGCTTGCGGCTTTGGCTTTTGAGGCGATTTCTCTTTTACTTGTCCCATTAATTTTGCTTTCAACTAATGACACATGTCATTGACTTGTTGCAACATTGATCCAAACTCAGATTATCAAAAGTGACTCAGAAAGAAACACAGTATCTCTATTTTTCTATGTTTTCGAATCTCGGCATTTCCTTGATTCCCCAAACTTGTTTTCTGACAAAACTTCTTGTTTGTCTTGTTTCGACTTGCAATCACATTTCTTTCATATGCTAGCCTTTTGTCTTGCTTTGTGCAATTGAAGAAGTTGGTAGCAAGTTTTGAAATCATTTCTCACTTGTTTTGACATGGCTTGATTCAAAAGTATGAGAAAAATATTTTTTTTGTTTGAACGACAGGCTCAAAAGGACAAAAATAGAAATAAAGAGAAGAAAGAAAAGGCATTGTTTGTCCCTTTTTTGAAAATAAAGAAAAGAAAATTTTATTTGAAAATGACAATCAACTCTAATGTTTATGCCATGCATTTTTGGATTAAGCTGTCTGTTCTTTCCACTCAAACTTTCCATCAATTATTGTTGAGTTAATGACCCTTAAACTGAGTTGCTTCCTTAGGTCAATTGCGCTATAGACCTCATGTGGCTAGTGATTCCTTGAAGGGTTTTTGCTGACAAGCCTCTCTCATTTTCTTTCTCTCAGCTCACCATTGCCTTATGATGTTCGTGAGGGTTTTCACCAATGAGACTCTCTTATTTTCATTTATCCCAGCTCTCCATCGCCTTATGGTACCCATGAGGGTTTTCACTAATAAGACTTTCTCATTTTTATTTCTCTCAACTTACCATCATCTTACGATGCCCGAAAGAGTTTTCAACAATAAAACTCTCTCATTTTTATTTCTATCTTGATTCCTTATGCGAAAGAAGACAAGCAGTTTACAAAATGCATCATCATATCCATTGCATGCTTAGCCTTAATATTCTCAAAGATTGACCTGAAGGTTTTTCTTTAGTTGTAACTTGACTTTTGGATAAGGTTAGAAAGAAAGGATGGCATGAGGCCCAAGCGACACTTGAAGTGGGGTGGGATGGCATGAGGCCCAAGCGACACTTGAAATGGGGTGGGACTTACAACTTTGGAATCGACTCAAATAATAAAGATTAACTCCTGCACCAATTTCTTTTAACTGGACAATTCTAAATTATTTATTTGGTTGGACCGAGCCCAGAGTAGAACAACCTACGTATCTCACCCCGATATCCGATATCACTTCGCCTGAAAAATGTACTAAACATACATATTTTATTAATGTGTAAAAAAGGACCGAAAGGACAAACAATATATAGTAGTATTGCTAGACAGAACACCTTTTTAGCTCGACTGGTTCAGCGGACAGATACATTAAATTTTTGGACCTTTTTTGTAAACAATGTCACATTTCTCAGTCACATTCCTAGCCAATTTGATTTGGTCAAATCCAAAATCTGCAAGTAAGTTTCATCAACACATTTTTTTTTGTTGGTATTATCATATAGTATATTATTAGATTCAACTTATTGTTATTTAGCGAGAAATCGAAGAAATTATATCAAGTTTTTTTGGACCTATCCATATTGTTTTAAATGTAATAATCTATATCTATAATCTATAATTTATAACATATTAAAAGTGTGAAGGTCTTAGAAAAATGATTTGAACTTTTTACCCTTCATTAAAAGTCTCTGCAATAGACAAAATTGTCTTTTCGCTTTTTAAAAATAAATAAATTATTATTTAATCAAATTAAAAACTCCTAAAAATATATGAATAGAAATTAAACACTTCTAAAATATATGAGATAGAAATTAAGGACTTTTGAAATATATGGAAAGAAATAACCAGTAGAATATATATGGAATCCTAATAAAATAAATATACTAAATTTTGATTATTAAATTTTTTAAAAGCCAGGTGATCCAAAATAGAGATTCAGATTTTTTTTTTATTAGTAAAAACCCACTAAGTAAAGGACAGTTAATTTTTGTTGGAAGTATGGTGAGTTATGATTTTTTTTTATTAACAAATATGGCAGCTTCGTTGGTTTGCTGATACAGTTAAAAGGATTTGCTCCGATTGGTTATTGCATAGTCTTATAATCGTATAATTACTATAATATATTTTAAGAGCATAAGTTCCAAAATTATTATTTATTCTTAAATTACCCTACAATGCTAAAATGCTCTATAATTTTACTTTACAAAATTCTATATTTTTTATTTACGTAATTTTTTTTAAGTAGGAGTCTATTTGTCCTTTTCTTTACAAAAATTTTATGTTTTAGCTTTTTTAGGTGTTGGAATCTATAATATTTACTTTTTAAATTTCTTTTTGGTTTAGACAATATTTACTTTTTTTAATTCCTTTTTGGTTTAGGGTCTCCTGTATATATAAAAAAATATTATTGTACAATCTCGTTCATGAACTTTATCACTTTTGTATTTCTAGGTTTTCTTTCTTTATGAATTTTTCTTTTATCGTAGATCTTAATGGTTGTCTTATTACTTTCTGTTATATTTTCCACCATAAATATATTATTCATATTCTTTATCAAAATTGCAGATTCTTGAAGTGAATTTGGTCAGAGGTATGTTTTCTAAAATTTTAGACTGATTTTGAAGTTTACAATAATAAATGATGTATTTTTGATAAACAATTATAAATTGAGAAATTTCTTTGTGAGTTTTGTTTATAGTTTTCATATACAATTAGTGATTTGAAATTGAATTATTTACAATTTTGGACAGATTATTTAGATAGTTGCATTTTATCCCGAGAAATTGGTTGGTCATTCGAAATTCATGATAAATTAGTAATGAAACTAACTTATTTATAATTTTGGATAAATTATTTGGATCATCGAATTTCGTTACAAAAAATTGATAGGTCATTTTGAATGCATAATAATTAGTTATCTTATTAATTAAAGATTTTTTAATCTATCCTTTATGGTTAAAAACCTACGTGTACCACTTTCTGAGGATTATTCATGGGATTAGGTTTTTAGGAGATTTGATTTTTATTTATTAATTGTTTGGCTTATCATTAAATTTTTTTAATCACTGATTGTAAGTATAAAGAGGCCATCAACAATTTTGAGAATTGCTCCTTTTGATTTGAGGTAAACTTGAGAATTTTTTCTTATTTTGATGTAAATTTGTATATATATCTTCTCTTTTTTAAATTTATTTATCCATTTTTTTTATTTTGAGTTTGATTTAATTTTCTTGCATTTATTATGTATCGTCATTCTTTCTATCTTGGATTCATTTTCCTCTTCTGATAATTTCTATGTTTCTTTTTCAGGTGAACATTTTTTAACAGAAAATTAAACGAAACAAGTATGTTGCCGTCAAATTAAGTAGTATAAAAAAAATCAAAGATTGGTACCTTGACTTTTTATAGTGTTTTTTCTTAATTGATTTCTTTTTCTAAATAGTGAATTCCATCCAACAATACAAATACAATATTTAATTGATTCGAACCTGAGGATTATCACAATTTAAATATAGATCATTAGGATGTTAATTTTTATTGTTCTAATAGATCTTATTTGCCTTTTTGCAGTTAGATACTTCAAGTTAATTGAGCACTGGAATGAGACATGATAATGGTTATTTAGTTTGTTCCATAATTTTCTTAATTTTGAATATCGTGAATTTTTTTCATGTATTTTCATCTAAATTTTTTTAAAAATTTTGTACTAATTGTGATTTAATCTTATTTTTTTAATTGGATTTTAGAAAAAAATATTTAGAACTTTGAAAGCTACTAAAAAAAAGTTATTAAATCTTAATTACCTAGAAAGCACTACAAATGTGTACCTAAAAGAGTAGTACTATTATTTTAAAACTCTATAAGGCATGAAACCTAAAAACTTTCAAAAGAAAGAGTATTAGTTAGCTCAATCAATGGTCGGTGTAAAAGAAATTACACAAAGAAATGTCTTCCTGTATACATACATACTCTAGCACACAAATATCTTATTTCTTTAGCATACGAAAAAAATATACGAATTCAATTCTTTATTTTACCTTTTTTAGTTCATTTTAATATCTTTTTTTTTAAATACTCTATTTCTAAATTTTTATACAGTATATTTAAAACTACAAGATTAAAGTATATTTTAATATATTTCACATGACTATAATAATTAAAAGAGACATTAGAAAATATATGGTGAATTATCATGTTCTTCACATTTTTTGTCTTAAAATTAATAATATAACGTACACACAATAATTTGTTCTTTTGATATTCATTTATTGTTAATTGACTATATACACGTGCAAAGCGCGCACACCTAAACTAGTTATATGATAAAAGTGAGACTATTAATTCTACTTGGGCCTCGTTTGTTTATACTTAATGGAGGTTTGAATCTGAATGGTTGAAACTTCAAACCATTTAGTGCATTTGTTTTTTATTAAGATTTTAGTTCTTAATAGGTCTTAATCATTCAGATCCGAAAACAAGTCTTAATGTCATTAAGAGGTATTCTTGTGTTGGATGATATTCACCCTCACTTTATATACAAATCAACAATCATCACCACTAATATCTCCACAACCACCATCACCAGTGTCGACCATCACCCACCACCATCACCAACCACTTCCACCATCACAGCCACCATTGATAACCAATATTGCTACCAACCATTATTGTCAGCCGCTACAAAATCAACCACCTCCATTATTCTAATTATATCCACCGCCACCGCGAACGCTAACACTAATTCCAATACCACCACTATCATCAACCACTACCGATCACTTCCTACTACCGACCAACTCATCTATCACAACTGGTACCACTGCTAACTACCACTAATACATCATTAACCTCCACATATTCTTCGGCCACCGCCACTATCATTGTCACCAGTGTCGTCCCTCTACCACCACTTCAACCACTACCATCACTACAATCTATCTCTACTAACAATCATCTACACTATCACAGCTAACAACATTTCCAACTACCACCAACACATCGTCAGACATTATGCATTCATTTTTCAGCCATCATAATCAACACCTCCAATAACTAATATCAACCAACCTCACATCACAACTACCAATACCCACCGTCATAACAATAACTATAATACAAACCATCTCTACCATCACAACTGTCACCACCAATATTACTAATCATTAACATCAGTCATTACCATCACCACCACAGGTACAAACCATCTTCACTATCACTAAAAAAAATACTATATATTTTTTTCAACCAAATAATATTTTTAATGTATTAAATTAAATATTTTTAGTACATAATTAGTTTTTTATTTAAATTATATTTTTATTTTATATATAAGTAAATAAATTTTGCACATTCATATATTAAAAAAAAAAATTTGAATCTTAATAAAAGTAAATGCAACCTTATACATGAAAACATGTCAAATGAATCAAAACATAAAGTAAATTCTCACACGCTAAACTTCAAAATTCCTTCTATGTATGTGTTCGAGTCAAATTTTTCTTAATAGTTTGTTGTCATTTTTTTAAAATCAATTGTTATGTATATATTACTAAAGTTGTATCGCTTTTTAAAAATATGATTGTCGTAATTATGATTGAAAGTCTTCTACTTCTTATTTTTATCTAATTCACTTCGATTTCAACCGATCATGTTGCTAATATTGACTTTATGTTATAAATGTATTTACATTATAGTGAATGTCTATCAAGATCTATCAAGATCTACTTTGATATCTATTAGGATTTGAAGCATCCATCTTTTACTCAGACTAGGAGTAAATTTTCCCTATAAATAGAGGGGTTTTGTTCATTATATTGACAATCTTATAATCTCTCATCCCTCAAGAGAAATAAGAATCACTCTCTATTCTCTCTCTACTCTTCTTCTTTGTTAGTTATTATTTTATAACACGTTATCAGCACGAGACTCTGCCAAATAGGTGAGATTATAAATCTAAAGAATTTCAAGGTTAGTAATTCCTTATGTTATTTGTCTTTTGCTACTAATAATATAATTATTGTTGGATTTAAGGAAAAATAATTGGTTTGGAACCATTAAGTTTTAAATTTATTCCTCAAGAACAATATTATCAAAAGGGATGATAATATGTTGGGTTTAAGTTCCATCAATTTATGCCTAAGACGCCTTTATATGGGTAAGACGTTGAGTTTGAATCTCAATGCACCATATTGATGATATTATGATGGCTAAGGAAAAATAATGTGTTTTTAATGAAAAGTCATGAAATTCGACCCATTGAATATGCTCCATTCCATGAAGTGAATATGGTAGCAATATATGATAAGTCTGAAATATGACAACTTACTTTATTCTTGAGGTGTATGTGGTAGCAGTGCATAATATGTCTGAAAAAAGACAAGTGATTGAATGCACGAATATAATAATGATCATCAAAAGTGATGATATTTTTATACGCTTATATGATTATAAGACATGCTAGAGAAAAATTCTCTACATCATATGTATGCCTCAATTTGCTTCTGAAGTAGCAAAATCTTGAAAGAGGTTATAAGCTATCATAATTTGATAGGCTTAAGGCACGATTATATTCCATTCCTAGGGAATGAGAAACTTATTAATGCAAACGTGCACTTGATTGTGATTGTATCACAACTCACCTCCAAAAGAGGTTGAATAATTTTAAAATCTACTTATGAAGTAGTAAATTTAAAATTTATTCATGTAATAGTAAATCTGAAATTTACTAAAGAAAAAGTACATGTCATGGTAAACTTGGAGTTTACTAGAATAAAAGTTCATAAATTGATATGAACGATTGTGACATCTCGAAGATGTGCATGTATTGAAGAACTAGAAGATTCTTTAAGAATTGTTTATGTCATTTGTTCTCATGATAAGTTGGTTGGACCAACTAATTTTGGGATTGGATCCCTCAAAATCTGAAAAGTATAAACGGTGAATATGGGCCCATTCACCTATCATGTGATATTTTGAAAAGATGCATCAATAAGATGATCACATGTACATTCATGGTCAACCTACGTTTGACATTCATAAAGTTACTTGTTCAATATAAATTGAGCATAATTTTCAGATTGTGTAATCAAGAAAGGTATCTTGATGATGATAGTTTGGCATTGAATGCCTTTGATAAATAGCCAAATCATCGCTAATGAGAACAAAGCTTAATGTATTGGTCTGAAATATGATATATTGCAATAGCATTTGTATGCATTAGACCAATAAATTATGATTATTTCTTCCCTCTCAATTGGTTCAATGTCAGGAACTAATTATTCCATCAAATAATTTTGATGTGCGGTATACGATTAATGAATATACCATAATGCACAACGATAGATTTCTCAAAGAAGTAGAGGATGTATGTTAGTTTTCCTAATATAAGGGGGAGATTATAAGCGCTATGAAATATGTTAGGAATTATCACCATATTCTCATCCAAAAGATAATTCAAATCAAATGTTGAAAGCATCTCATATTAAGCGCAAGTGCTCTTATTTTGTGTTCCTAAAGGACAAAGTCTATGCATGCGTGAAGCGTGGTAGACTGATCGGTTCCAAATGAAATAGTCCTTGAAAAATAAGGAACAAATAATCATAATAAGGAAATAAGCTCTTGAAGAGCCTACGACATACCACTTTATGAAACCTTATAAGAGGTTCATGTACCTGAAAATAATGAAGTGATGATATCTCAAAATATTATGTCGTATTGTGAACCGATACAAAATGATATATCATCAATATCTTTGACACAATATTGTGAAAGATTACGAGGATCTGAATTCTATGTTTATTTAAGCATGCTGACGTAGAAACATTTATCGAGTGACATGAAAGGATGCATTTTGGTAAGCGTAAAACTTATTTGATTTGCAGTCCAGACAATTGAAGATGTCACTCATGAAATGATGAATACTGTCACTTGAAAAAACTTATGTGAAAACTTTGAAGGATTCAAACTGCTTGAAGCATATAAAAGTTTCTGGAAAACTTATTTATAATCCTTATATTGTATAAGATTATTGCTTGAACATTATTGGAACTCTTGGAGAGTTTTCAAAGCAATAGATTATTTGCTGAAATTCGAAATATATTGAATTGGATTGGTTATGAAGTACCATATCTTAGCGCAATTGATGCAGTCATGTACCTTGTAAATACTACAAGGCCTATAGCCTTTTCAGTCAATTTGTTAGCAAGGTATATTTCTGCTCCTACTATGAGACATCAAAATGGAATAAAACACATGAGCTTGTTTTATTCTAAAGATTGCAGTCCCGATCTTATGGTCATGCTGATGTTGGGTACTTATCTGACCCGCATAAAGCTCGGTCTCAAATAGGCTATGTGTTCATATGTGGTGGTACTGCCATATCTTAGAGATATACAAAGCAGTCTATCGTAGCTGCTTCATCAAATCATGCTGAGATAATAGCTATTCATGAAGCAAGCCGAGAATGTGTATAGTTGAGGTCCATGATATATCTCATTCAAGAAAAATGTGGTGTGAAATATGATAATCTACCCACAATTTTATACAGAGATAATTCAGCATACATAGCACATCTTAAGGGAGGATTCATAAATGGAGATAGAACGAAGCACATTTTGCCAAAGCTTTTCTACATACATGAGCTATAAAAGAATGATGATATTAATGTGCAACAGATTCGTTCAACTGACAATGTGACTGATTTATTCACCAAATCTTCTCCAATTGCAACTTTTAAGAAGATGCTGCACAAGATCAAGATGTAAAGGTCAAGGATGTTCTTATTAGGGGGAGTTAACACGCGCTGTACTCTTTTTTCCTTATAAGATTTTATCCCACTGAGTTTTTCTTGTAAGGTTTTTAATGAGGCAGTCGAAATGCGTATTATTAGAGATGTGTACTCTTTCTCTTTCACTGAATTTTTTTTCTACTGGATTTTTTCTAGTAAGGTTTTAACGAGGCACATTATCTACCAATTAGACATTCAAGAGGGAGTGTTATAAATGTATTTACATTGCATCCGTCTTTTACTCAGACTAGGAGTAAATTTTCCCTATAAATAGAGGGGTTTTGTTCATTGTATTGACAATCTTATGATCTCTCATCTCTCAAGAGAAATAAGAATCACTCTCTATTCTCTCTCTACTCTTCTTCTTTGTTATTTATTATTTTATAACACTTTATAAGATTTTCTTTAATTTTCTGAATGCCTCTTTAGATATCTCAAGCTTAAATTGATTAGATTATCAAAGAATTAAATTTAAAAAGGTATTATTTTAACTTTGAATGTGTCTTATAAAGTACAACAATCACAAAGATATTGATAATTTGAATGTATTTTTTAGTTAAAAGTAATGTGAAATATTATACAAGTAAAAATTAATAGTCTAATTGACAATAATCAATCAAGTGATGTCTTAATTCAATTTTTAAAACATTTCTACTACTTCTAAAATAATTTAATAGCTTATACAACAACTGACTAAATTGAAAAAAAATAATCAAAACAAATATTGACGTATAATAATTTATATATACATATTAATCACAATAAAGTTTTCATTCAACTAGATCAATAGTAGTTCAAAATAGATCATTGATCAATAAGTTGACTGAATAAAAATCAATATCACAGTATTCATAATATGAACAAAAATGAAACAATGTTAATAATACGTTGTCGGACAAAAAATTAGTTAACTAATAGAGAATATTAAAAACAACGGTTGATGTAGGTGTGTGATAAATATAACACTTAATCGTGGTCAGTGTCTTCGTTGTGCTAGCGTAGTCAACATTGTGAAGAAAGTATAGCGGAACACTGAGTGACAAGTTGCACAACGTATATGTTAGGGAATGTAAGGTTTTGATGATGGACATATGAATAAAATATGTTGTGCAAGTTATTCCACACAAGTGAAACTACTGTTGTCACATGAACTGCATGTTGAAATTAATGCAAGGCTGACAGTCCATTAGGACAAAAGTGGATAAGCAAGGAAGTTCAGATTTGTGTCAGTTGCTATGATTAAGGAGAAGATAATTGCAACATTCATAAGTTGAGTTGATCAAGGAGACTAAGGGATAAAGGAGAAGAGTCCTACTCAATCTAGGAAAGAGAGAGAGAGAGACGGCAGCAACAAAAGAGTGAAACTACCTGGGAGTCCTATTGAAGATAGAAGTGTACATCAACTGAAGGAGTCCATCAGGAGTTGGTTTAAATACAACATACGACATTCAAAGTTTCACTCAAGCACTGAAAAGATAGTCAACAAACAACAAATCAGTTTTACAATTTGAAGGAGCTAGTGGAGCAACCTGGTCCCTTACTTAGAGTCATAGACTTTGTGTAATAGGTTGTTCATTGAGTTATATTGAGTTGTAATCTCTAGTCTCAGTGAAGTATAAACTGAGTTAGGATTAACATCTTCAAGTTGGGGAACTCGAAGACTTGGGAACACTTATCTTGAGAAGATTAGTGTTTTGTAGAAGTAGGAGTTAGAAGTTTTAATTCCTAGTTTACAAGAAGTCTTGTAATTTGTTGTTTGTTGAGGCTCAAGAGTTGTAGTGAAGTTGGGGTTAAATCCTGTAGAGGTACAGGTCGTGATTTTTTACACCTTTCTTGAGCCTGGTATTTTTCACGTAAAAATACTATGTTCAAGTTTTACTTCTGTGAACCACGTTAGGTTACTTGTTCCACTGATAGACAACCAGTAGAGTAAAATATTAAAATTGGTAGGGCACGCACTCTGATAAGTGGTATCAAAGCGAGGTTTTCTTAAATAAGGCTAGCACCTAAGAAAAGATCACAATGATGAATTCCACACCTTCTACTAGTCATAGTGAAGGTCAGTCAACCACTAGACCTTCACTCTTTGATGACTCTCATTTTATCTAGTGGAAAGCAAGGATGGAGATGTTCATCCAAGGTGAAAACTATGAATTATAGGATAGGATTACTAATAGTCCTACCATTCCAATGAAGATGATTGATGGTGAACAAGTTAGAAAGGTAAGGAGTGAATTTACTGCTGATGACTTGGTGGCTCTAAGGAAGAATGCAAAAGCTAAGAACATCCTAGTCTGTGGATTTGGACCTGCTGAATATAACAGGGTGTCAACTTGCACCACTACTAAGCAAATTTGGGATGCATTGATAAATGCACATTAGGGTACCTCTCAGGTAAGGAAATTCAGAATTTTCCTTCTTTTTACTGAGTATGAGGCCTTCAAGATGAAGGAAAATAAATCCCTGTATGAGATAATGACAAGGTTTACAACCTTAAAAAATGAGATGACTTCCTTGGGCAAAGTCACCATTGAGGAGGAACAAGTTAAAAAGGTTCTAAAGGTACTACCAAAAATAAAATAAAATGTTAAGGTAACTGCAATTAGGGAGGCTGATAAGGATCTTGCTGGCATGCCTTTGGATGAACTGGTTGGAAATTTGAGAACTTATGAATAAAAGTTGATGGAACCAAAGAACAAGCAGTTCCAGCGAAAATCTTGGCATTGAAGGCTTCTGATAGTGATGATGAATTTGAACTTTATAAGGAATAGGTTGCCTTTATAACCAAGAACTTCAGCAAATTCTTCAAAAAGAAGAAGGGAACAAGTAGCAAAAAGAATTCAAATGACAATCCAAATGGATTCTACAAGTGTGGTAAGACTGATCATCAGATTTGAGATTGTCCTGGAAAAAAGAAAGGGCTGAAAAGAAACTAAAAAAAGGCAAAAAGGAAGGAGAAACATGCAATGATAGTAGCTTGGGGATCTGACTCAGATGATGATGAAACTGATGAAATTGAATTCATGGCACTTGGAGATTCAGACTTAGATGAAGATGATGATGCTACTGAGGTAAGCATACTTGAACTTAAAGAAAAACTACATTTGTTTTTTAAATCAAAACTTGTCTTCTTGATGAGTGCACTAATTGATGATTTTCAAGAATTAACTTCTGATAGGGATGAGTTGTTCAACAGTTTTGTAAGCCTTAAGTTTGATCTCATTGAATTAAAGGCCTGTAAAGCTACAGTTGACAATGAAAACTGCACTCTCAAGAAACGGGTTGCAGAACTTGATTCTTCTAATAATGATCTGAAGTCTGAAATCCTTAAATTGACTCTCACTAAAAATAAAAAAAAAGTCATGAGTAATGAATAAGAAAGTGCTGAACTTGAACTAGAAAAGTATAAACTAGAGAGTAGCAATGCAGTTGGCATGATAAACTGATTGAGTCAAGAAATCTCTAAACTGAAACTTGATCTTGAAAGAGCAAATAGGTGAACAAATTCATCAAGAATTATTCATAAACTGAGTGAGAGAACTCATGGTGAAAAGGCAGGTTTGGGATTCCACAAAGGAAGTGCTGATCCTAAATATCTATGCTATATCTGTGGCAATCTTGGACATCCAACTATTGAATGCCCAGTAGCTGCTAAAAGCAGATCAAATAGTCAAAACCTAGCAAAGAAATTCTCTCAGACCAAAAATAAAAGAACTGGTTCAGGTCAGAGAAACAGGTTGTACTACATGTTGCCAGCATGGACTAAAAGAAATTTGATTCATCCTTTTACTCATAAAATAGGACCCAAGCTTGTCTGAGTTCTTAAGTCTAACCATTGATTTCTTTTGCAAGAGAAAGTGAAAGGAAGCAAAAGGCGTTGGTACTTGGACAGTACTTGCTTTAGACACATGACTGGTGATAAGAAAAATTTCCTTTCACTCTAAAAAATCAATGGAGGAGGAGTTTTTTTTGGTGATGGAAAAAAGGGAATCATTACTGGAGTTGGAAAAATTGGTTCATCTGAGTCAAGAGCATTGGAAGATGTCTATCTTGTAGAAGGATTGAAGCACAACCTGCTGAGCATCTCATAACTGTGTGATAAAGGTAATAAAGTTATTTTCACTTCCGCAGGCGTCAAATTTAAGAAAATGGACACTAAGGAGATTGTACTCACTGCTAGAAGATACAAAAATATATTCAAAGCTGACATAATGGCAATACCAGGACCAGAGTTAACTTGTCTAAGTGCAATTGAAAATGATCCCTTCCTTTGGCATAGAAGACTTGGATATGCAAGTCTGAAGCAACTAAACACACTTTTCTCCAAAGATATGGTATTGGGATTACCCAATACCAAATTTAAAGAGGAAAAGTTATGTAGTGCTTGTGTAAGGAGGAAGCATGTAAGATCTTTCTTTAAGTCAAAGAACCATGTTAGCACTACCAAGTGCCTTGACCTAGTTCATATGGATCTGTGTGGACCAATGAGACTTCAAAGCAGAGATGGAAAAGGGTATGTTTTTGTAATTGTTGATGATTATTCCAGATTCACCTGGACTTTGTTTCTAGCCTCTAAAGAAGATACTTTTGATGTCTTTGCAATTTTTATCAAGAAAATTGAAAAGAAACTGGGCACTTCATTAGTTTCCATAAGATCCAACCATGGTATAGAATTTGAGAATGTCAAGTTCTTAAAATTTTGTTCAGCAAATGGTATAGATCATAATTTTTCTGCTCCTAGAACACCACAACAAAATGGAGTGGTGAAAAGGAAAAATAAAACCTTGGAAGATATGGCTAGAACAATGATGCTTGCAATAAATGTTGCTAAAAACCTTTGGGCTGGGGTAATAAGTATTGCTGCATATATCATAAATAGGTGCATGATCAGACCTATGTTAGAGAAGACTCCCTATGAATTACTTAAAGGAAGAAAGCCAAACATTTCTCATTTTAGAACCTTTGGTTGTAAATGTTTCATACATAATAATGGAAAGGATAATCTGGAAAAATTTGATGCCAAAAGTGATGAGGGAATCTTCTTAGGTTATTCACTTCATAGTAAAGCTTATAGGGTTTTAAACATCAGAACAAACTGTGTTGAAGAAAGCATGCATGTAGTTTTTGATGAATCCAGTGCTACGGCTAACTTACAGGACTGAAGTGACTCTGAGGAACAGGTTACACAACCAGGTTCATTGACTGGAGCTACTAAGAATAAAGACACTTCAACAGGGGGGACTAAATCTGGAGGCATAATGACAAGGGGAACTGAACCACCAACTACCTCAGCTCAGAACATCAACAGTGATCCTAGTAGCTCACTAGCCTTGGTTCCTAAAGGCTACAAGTATCAAGGGTCACATCCTATTGAGAATATTCTCATTGATCTCACTTTTGGGATCACCACAAGGTCTGGATTAAGAAGTATATGTGCCTTCAAGGCATTCCTATCAGAGATTGAGGCAAAGAAGGTAACTGAGGCATTACTTGATGCTGATTGGATCATAGCCATGCAGGAAGAGTTGAATCAGTTTGAAAGAAGCAAAGTATGACACTTAGTTCCTCTTCCAAAAGATAGAACAGTAATTGGGACTAAGTGTGTGTACAAAAATAAAGTTGATGAGTATGGAATAGTTACAAGGAACAAGGCAAGACTGGTGGTCCACGGATACAATGAAGAAAAAGGCATAGATTTTGATGAGACCTTTGCTCCTATGGCTAGAATTGAGGCAATTTTGTTCATTGACTAATAAAAAATTAGGTATGATTATTTCTTGCCTATAGTAGCTTAAAAAGAAATAGGTTGTTTACATGTTTCCTTCCATTACACTTAAACCGCCAAAACCAAAACTCCTTTCTTCTTCAAAAAGGTGCCAGACCGTTCCCATCAGAACAGAACCCCTTTATCATTACATTTCTTCCACCACATACACTCTCCTCATGTTTCATATTCCTTCTTTCCTTCTTAAATATGCTTCTTCTCTCTCCTTACTCTCCATTCCCCCTTCAACCTCTGAAAATAAAAAAAATATTTTTTGTTCTTCTTTAATAGTGTATTCCTCATCTTCTTCCTCTTCCAAATCATCTACCAGTACCTCCACTACCATCATCCTTCATCCAAACATCACCCTACCTCCACTCATTCCACCCTTAATCTCTATCAAACTGTCATACTTTGCGATGTTCAAGAACCTTTAAAACCCCTTTGACAAATTTTCTTCAAATCCATCACCATCATCTGAACCTTCACTACCATCTCCAATTCCTCTTCAAATTCTTGACCAAGATGCTATTTCTATCAATCAAGATGGCATTCCCATTGCTGACCTAATCCCTAGAAAGTCCAGATCCAAACTTAAATAGAAACCCTCCTCTGTCACCATCAATGTCGATGACGATGCTCTAGTGGAGCCTTCCCCTATTGTCTCTTCTCCTCGAACTTCACATACACGAGGTAAAAAGCAAAGGGAAAATTCTTCCTTGGCAGAAGTACTTAAAGCAAGTAAAAGGAAACGGGTAGCCACTTCTGCTTCTCCACCCCCTTCCGATTCCTCTCCTGATATTCTTCTTCGATCCAAAAGAAAGAAGAAGACAATTATTGCTAAAGTCCCAAAACCCTTCTTGTCTCATACATCATCATCTCTACCTACTTCAAAGACTTCCTCTTCCTCAAAATCCACCAATCCTGTCAAAGCCTCTTCATCCTCCAAAGTTGCTCCTAAGAAGTCCACTTCTTATCCAAAGAAGTCCACTTCTTATCCAAAGAAACAGGTAAACAAACCTGTTCCTTCTGACTCATCTGACTTAGACTTTGAGTTTATTCCTGATACTTCCCCTGCTCCTTCTACTGAGCTTGACCCTGATCTTGATTTCGATAGTAATGTTGATACCCCTGCTGACAAAGCTTCTCAGTCAGCCCATATTCTTCACTTTCAAAAATAAAAGTTGGCTAGGGGACGAGTTGTAAGTGGTTTTGAGGGCCCTGATATGGATATCTTTGTCACAAAGTTGAGAGCTCAGGGGTGGTCTTACTTATTTATGCAAGGTGATCATCAAAGAAAGTTTAGAAAAGATGAAGTTTATGAGTTTTACACCTATGGGGTTTCCATTGGGGAGATGTTCTTAACCACTGTTCATGGAAAAACCATCAATCTTAACCACTGTTCATGGAAAAACCATCAATCTCTATCCTACTGATCTGGCTAGAATTTTGAATATTCTTACTGGGGGTTGGGGTTATTATGTGAAGGGTACTTGGCCTCCTTTGATAATCTTCCATCAACTTTTCATATTTCCAGAAAATTCTCTGGAAATCCTCATCTTCTTACTCATCGTAGGGTTTTAAAGAATGAGATGTCCACCCTCTATCAGTTTTATTTTGATGTAGTTCACAAAATGACTCTTTCTAGACAGGAAAGAAAAACATTTGCTAATTTCCTTGATCTTACTCTGATGGAACTGTTAGATACTGAGATTCCAATAGACCGTCCTCAACTCATCATCAAGCACATGCAAAGGGTCTTAGTCCAAGATGCAAATAGTTATGCTTTGCCATATGAATTCTGGCTTACATCTGTTTTTAAGGATTTTTATGTACCTGTCAAAGTGTGGTCCCTACAGACTATAAATGATGTTATTGGATTTGTGAACCATACCATGTTACCTGCTGCTATGAGGAGTGCTGACAACCTAGTACAAAGATTAAGGAATACCCTTGCTGCAAAGTAGGGTGAGGTGAAGGTTGCTCAGGCTGCCTTGGAGGCTGCCCAGGCTGCACATGAGGATGAAAAGGGGGTCCTTCAAGATCAGATTGCTTCCCTCACAGCCACTTTGGACAAAGAAAGAGTTGAGAATGCTGATGTTATTAGGAAGCTGACCTCCCTTATCCCCTCCTTCTCATCCACTAAAGTCCTTTCTTAGTGTCTCCAACCTAGTCCTTGTTGTTTCCTAGCCCCTGTTGTCTTTCTTTTTGCTATTGTTAGGTTATGATAATTGTATCTGGTTCTGTGAATGAAGTGGAGTTTTTTTGCTTAATGTGATCTACTTCTATTTATTTTAATGCATTGCTGTTCTCTTATCCTGAGTCTTGATTGTTTTAGTGATAGCCATAGTGACCATGAATTATTCAACTATTTTCACTTGTTGGTCCAGCTTTTTGATGATATCAAAAGGGGGAAGAATATATTATACAATGCTTATAACTCAATTGACTAACCTGTTTCATTCTTTGATCTTCTATTTTAAATTCTTTACTGAGTATGTCAGGATTGAGTGAATGATGTTGTGCTGCTAAGTTTGTCATCATCAAAAAGGGGGAATTTATTAGGGAATGTAAGGTTTTGATGATAGACATATGAATGCAACGTGTTGTGCAAGTTGTTCCACACAAGTGAAACTACTGTTGTCACATGAACTGCATGTTGAAATTAATGCAAGGCTGACAGTCTATTAGGACAAGAGTGGATAAGAAAGGAAGTTCAGATTTGTGTCAATTGCTATAATTAAGGAGAAAATAATTGCAGCATTCAGAAGTTGAGTTGATCAAGGAGACTAAGGGATAAAGGAGAAGAGTCCTACTCAATCTAGGAGAGAGAGAGACGGCATCAATAAAAGAGTGAAACTACCTGGGAGTCCAATTGAAGATAGAAGAGTACATCAACTGAATGACTCCATCAGGAGTTGGTTTAAATACAACATACGACATTCAAAGTTTCACCCAAGCACTGAAAAGATAGTCAACAAACAACAAATCAGTTCTACAACTTGAACGAGCAAGTGGAGCAACCTGGTCCCTTACTTAGAGTCATAAACTTTGTGTAATAGGTTATTCATTGAGTTATATTGAGTTGTAATCTTTAGTCTCAGTGAAGTATAAACTGAGTTAGGATTAACGTCTTCAAGTTGGGGAACTCGAAGACTTGGGAAGATTAGTATTTTGTAGAAGTAGGAGTTAGAAGTTTTAATTCCTAGTTTACAAGAAGTCTTGTAATTTGTTGTTTGTTGAGGCTCAAGAGTTATAGTGAAGTTGGGGTTAAATACTGTAGAGGTACAGGACACATTTTTTGAGCCGGGTGTTTTCCACGTAAAATTACTGTGTTCAAGTTTTACTTCTCTGAACCACGTTAGGTTACTTGTTCCACTGATAGGCAACCAGTAGAGTAAAATATTAAAATTGATAGGACACACACTCTAACAGTATACGATTGAGGGAATCTAATGCACGATTTTGGTTGTTTATTGAATTGTTATCTTCGAAACGCTGCCCTCCGCAATTCACAAAGGTGTTTGGGTATGGCGAAGGCGGAGGCCGTCATGAGTAAAAGTGTATGCTCTCTTGTTTATAACCAAAATACACCGCCCAATCACCACGGTGACTATATGACTATATTGTACTAATTAATTGATTTTAAGAAACTAATTAATAATGTTGTGCCCAATTAAACTAAACTATAATAATTGAATAGCACTAATAATTTTAAACTCTCGCTTACTCTATTGTTACTATTTATATTCGCGTGGCTCTTTCCTCTACATATATTGATACCGTATAAAATGACTTTACTAGCTTAAAATTAAATCATACCAATAGGCCAACGATGTATTATACTTTCAAGTATGGTAATTAAATTTTTTATTTATTCTTATCTAAATATCGACATCTCTTGCTAAAGGAGTACGCCTACAATACATAGATATTTTGTAAGAAAATTGTATATATTTTGTGTATTTTTTTCATGAAGATTTTATTTATATCTAATAGGCTAATGAACTTTTATACTCTAAATTCATTTCTTTTAAAGTACGGTGGATGAAATGGAGACTCACATCCGATGTCTTGTGTGATAAAAATGTGTCAGCTGAACTTAAAAGTAAGTTTTATAAAGTGCTTGTTAGACTTACCATGTTGTATGAGACAGAATTATATTGGTCAGTCAAGAACTCTCACGTCCACAAGATGCAAGTAGTGGAGATGGATGAGAAATAAGATTAGAGACAAAGATATACGAAAAAAAGTGGGAGTGACCTTAGTGATGGACAAGATGAGGGAGGTGAGACTGCGATGATTTTGATACACGTGAAAAAAAGATACACAAATATTGTAATGAGGGATACGAGAGGTTGGCTATTGTAGTTTTAGAGAAGTAAAAGTAGGTCAAAGAAGTATTAAAAAATGGTTATTTGACGAAGTCACTTCATGCTATAGATTACCAAGAAGATAACCCTATATAGAAAAATATGAAGATCGGGTAAGATATTCCGGTGCAACTTGATTATCCGGTAGATCTAGCGCCATTTCCCATTCATCAGTTTTGGGAGAGGAGGTAGACGCTCCCCCACCCGAATCCTTTCCTGCGCAGTCTACCGTTTTTAACAACAATTCTGAAAAGAAAAAAGAGAACGAAAGAAAAAGAGACAGAGTCCAAATGCTTTCCTTAATAGGTACACGAGAAATGTTTGGATTCTTTTTATAGTGGAAATGCCATAAAGTGCGAACCAAGATCCATGATACGAAAACCAATAGAAGGTTAATTAGTAGATATTCGAAATTTGTTTAGTTTCACTTGTCCATGGTATTACTAGTAGGTATCCTACTATCGTGTTCTTTCATATCACTATTATGTGTCGTTTTCCTTACTTTATATATTGTACTATTTATGGTTGCTAATTGTTTTATAACACTTCGCATATTCAGTGTGTTAAATAGCTATGAAAAGCTTTAGAGTGTAATTCTGTCGCTTTACGTCAATTCACTCTGGCACATGGCATTATAACTTGACCTAAATTGAGATGAAGGCGTTCCAAGTGTTGGATCAAAGTTAAGCGTTGAAAGAAAGTTCAAGTTAAGGGCTCACTGTGGCAGTGTTGCAAACAACTTTGAACAAATTAAGCATATACTCCAATCCATAATTAGTTATAGGACCTACTGTCTATCATATTGAAGTTCTACGATTCTAGTTTCCAACACATTAAACTGTTCATCAATACGATGTCAGGGTAGAGAGATGTTCACATTTTCGTGAGACTGCACAGGCAAGTAGTTGGCATGGACTCCTAAATTAGTGAAAATTTTCAGATCTTATACATATAAATGCCACATCATTTAACATTTTTCTCATCCCAAATCGAAATTTAATATCCTCTAAAGATTCCCCTACCACCCAAGCCAAATCTACTAATTAAATTACAAGTGATTTTACTTCTCCAAAAATTATGGAGATTTACTTCTTTTCTTGTCTTAGCTTGTGTTGTGACTAGCTTGAAGGATTCGTTAAGGAGAAGTAAACTCGTTTTTAAGTGTTGTTACTACTGTGTAAGGTAATATTTTTCACATACCATTTATATTTGAGTGAATTCAAGTAATACTAGGCTACGCGAGCTATAACATACAACTAGACAGCCGAAAAATTGTATTTAAATTATTATATGATATAGGGTTGTTTTGAGGCATTTCACTAATGTTATTGTGGATGGAACTTTGGGATATGATATGTATTTGTATGGTTGTTGTTGATACAACTTTGCTTTTATAATTGACAAAGCTATGCATATATATTTCTTGCTACCACACTAAATGGGTGCCATTATTTTGCGAGAATATACAACCATAAGTGTATTTTCTTTCATCAAGTCTCTTCCCCAATCAACATCAAATAACCTATCAATTGTAAGTCATTCCCTTATTAACATTGCTTATGATCATATTACCTCCCAAGATTCTCATGACAATTTTACAACGCATTTGTATTGGATTGTGTTAGAGTTGTGACCCGAATTTTGTTGATACGGTCTAGAAAGTTTCGCGGTGTGGTCCATGTTTGTGATTTTCAATGGGATCTGTGGTGGTAGCGTAGGGATCGGGCCAATAGGCCTGTGGACCTTAATGTTTTTTTTTTAAGTTCTAGGACTTATTTGTATGCACATATTATATAAGTGCATTTAGTGGGTTGTTTTGTGTAGTCAGAAAATTCATCCTTCTTCACATTGTACTCTCTCTCCATTATAGTGAAACCTTCTTTGCCTCTGCCCATGATTTTTTCCGCAAGGGTTTCTACATAAATCTGTGTGTTCTTGTTTTCTTTCCGCTTGTGGTTTGCTTTATTTTTGCCCGATTCACAACAAACTAGTATCAAAGCCTGTTCGATTATTTTTTTGGGGATGACAACCATGAAGTATGATATTTCACTGTTGGATCGCAATACCATGTTTTTGTTATGGAAGGTTAATATGTGGGCTATGCTCGTGCAGATGGATTTGGAAGATGCTTTATTAGGGTTTGAGAAGATGCCCTCATTGTGGACGGACGAGGACAAACGATGTAAGGATCGGAAGGCTCTATCATAGATCCATCTTTACTTATCCAATCAGATTCTACAGGATGTTTTGAAGGAGACCACTACCGCTGCGTTGTGGTTGAAACTAGAATCCTTATGCATGACGAAGAGCCTAACAAGTAAGTTGCATCTCAAACAACAACTTTATTGCCGTTGCATTTCTGAGGGTGCGTCCTTGGAGGATCACCTATCTGTATTTAAGGAAATCATCTTTGATTTAGAGACTTTGGAGGTTAAGTACGATGAGAAAGATCTAGGGTTGATTTTATTATCTTCGCTTCCTGTATCATACACGACCTTTAGGGATACGATTTTATATAATCATGATACCCTGACCATAGATAAAGTCTATGATGCGTTGTTCTTTAAGAAGAAGATGAAACATTTTGTGAATGGGTCAGAGACTCAAGGAGATGGTCTTATTATTTGACGAATACTGAGAGGAACTCTGGGGGTGATGATAGAAACAGATCAAAATCTAGAAACAGAAACAAAACATGTAATTACTACAAGAAGAAGGGCCATATCAAATCCGAGTGTTGGAAGCTACAGAATAGAGAGAAAAGAGAAGCTTCAAAATCGAAGAAAAACCAACCAGAGAAGTCCGGTGAATCCAGTTTTGTGGAAGATGATGGTAGTGATAGAGAACTCTTGGTAGTTTCTAATGGTAACTCCAAACCCTGTGAGAATTGGATTTTTGATTCAGCTTGCACATTTTATATGTGTCGTAATCGGAATTGGTTTATAACATATAAAAAAGTCTCTAAAGGTGCTATGTTGATGGAAATAACACACCTTGTAAGATAGCTGGTATTAGAACAATCAGGATTAAGATATTTGATGGGGTTGTGAGGACACTTGGTAATGTGCGGTATATCCAAGACCTGAAGAGAAATCTTATTTTCTTGAGTACCCTTGATTCGAATGGTTATAGGTACACTGGTGAAGGTGGAGTCCTGAAGGTTACTAAAGGTGTTCTAGTTGTGATAAAGGGACAGAGAAAGTCTGCAAATTTATATCTCCTGCAAGGCTCTACCTCTATAGGTGATGCAACTGTTTCTACCTCCTTTCTATCAGAAAGTGAGGTTGCTAAACTTTGGCATGTGCTTCTGGGGCATATGAGTGAAAACGAGATAGTTAAACTAAGCAGAAGAGGACTTTTTGATGGGCAGAGTATTACCAAATTGGAGTTCTGTGAGCACTGCATTTTCGGGAATCAGAACAGAATCAGATACACTAAAGGTATTCACTCAACTAAGGGCACACTTGATTACATTTATTCTGATCTCTGGGATCCTGCTAGATACCTTCTAGAGGAGGTGCTAATTACTTGTTGGCTATTATTGATGACTATTCCAGAAAAGTTTGGGTGTTCTTTCTGAAGCAAAAGAATGATGTGCTGCCTACTTTCAGAGAGTGCACTAATTAAAAAGAAGACAGGAAAGAAGGTAAAACACCTTTGGACCAATAATGGTTTAGAGTTCTGTTCTAATAATTTTAATGCTCTGTGTAAGTCAGAAGAAATTGTGAGGCACTTGACAGTTCGCCATACTCTGCAGTAGAATGGTGTGGCCGAACGAATAAATAGGACTATAATAGATAAGGTGCATTGTATGTTCTTTAATGCTGGTTTACCCAAGTCTTTTTGGGCTGAAGCTACTTCCAAAACTTGCCTTCTTATTAACCATTCTTCCTTAGTCGCGATTGATAAAAAAACTCCACAAGAGGTATGGTCTGGTACTCCTGCTAGTTATTCTGATTTGAGGATATTTGGATGTCCTGCATATGCTCATGTTGATAATGGGAAGTTGGAACCTAGATCTGTCAAGTGTTTATTTATTGGTTATAAGCCTGGTGTTAAAGGTTATAAGCTTTGGTGTCGAGAAAGCAGAAAAGTTATAATTAGCAGAGATGTTGTGTTTGATGAAACTGCCATGCTTCGGGCTCCCTCCGAATCTAGTGCTTTGCCTCTAGGTGAGCTTAGTGACATGAATTAGAAAAAGTCATGCACCCACGTTGAATTACAGATTGGAGCAGAATCTACATCAGTGCCTATTTATCAGTCTAGCCCGGATATACAGAGTGATACTATTTCTTCTACACCACCAGTGGCACCACAATATTCTATTGCTAAAGACAGACCTAGAAGAGATGTTAGACCTCTCCAGAAGTATGCTGAAGCTTATTTGGTTGCTTATGCATTGAGTATAGTAGAAGGTATTGATTTCGATAAAGATCCTTCTTCTTACTCAGAGGTAGTTAGTTGTGATGATTTTGACTGATGGATGATTGCTATGCAGGAGGAGATGGAATCATTTCATAAGAATAACACAAGGAATCTGGTGAGATTGCCTAAAGATAAGAAAGCTGTCCGTTGCAAATGGGTATTCAAAAAGAAAGAAGGAACATCGAGAGTTGAAGATGCTAGGTACAAAGCAAGACTAGTTGCTAAAGGTTACAGTCAGGTTCCAGATATTAACTTCACAGATGTGTTTTCTCCATTTGTAAAACATAGTTCGATTCTAGCATTGCTTGGTGTAATTCCCCATAATTCCTTAGCATAATCTAAGTCCCAATATATGAGTATCTGTATATAAAATTTTTGAAATACTCATTAATTTTCAGTTTAGAGCCTGTCATTGCGTAGGAAATTCAATTAGTTTTCCAGCGATATAAAATTCTCCCAAATTCGATAACTGAGTAAGAAGTTATGGGTATTTTATGTTCCAGTAGTAAAACCGTGTCATTTAAGTTAGTGGCACGCCATGCCATAAGACAAAATAACACTTGTCAGTTTTCAGTGTGACTCCGCGATTACACCGCATCGTGGAGGGCTTCCAAATCACAATTGTCCTTTTCCAGTGAAGCTCCACGATGTCAGCATGTCGCGTCAAGCTTCCAGGTCACAAACAAAGTGGAAACGCAATAGCTTCGCATCGTGCCATCGCTCAGTTTCCCAGTTGTCAATTTCCAGTGGCTTGGCGCGATAGTGGCGCGTCGCGCCAGGTGCCAGTTTCGGAAAATTTCGACGAAAATTAAAAGTTTCACCCAAGGTTACAGTCTTTTTCTATCAATTTAATCCACCCAGATATGGGATTTAATCCCTAAAAATGTTTTAAACTATTCATTATTCAATTCATCCCCAAATTAAAGATCCCCTTTTCAAGAACAAGAAACCCTAGCTCTCCAATTCAAGGCCAATCCTCAAGAATTCACCAAGAACTTCAAGAAATTCATTCATTAAGTTATGTTAAATGTTCATTCATGGGTTCCTTTCACAACGGAGTCCGAGTACCCACTTTAATTACAAAAGTTATCAACTTTTCAAGATCTATGATTTTAAATTGTGATTTCACCCATGAATTTTCATGAACTATGATTTTGGACCTTGTTTCAATGAAGTTATTGTTGTTATTCAATTCTCCATGTTTTAATGTTATCATTCATTGATTTAAATCATGATTTGATACTATTCATGTTGAATTCATGCTATTACCATAAGTTCTATGATATTCCCATGTTTTGAATGAACTATGAACTATAAGTGTTTGCTAAAATGCCTATAAGAGTGGTTAATTTAATAAAAGCCTTCATGCTATGTCTTTCATGCTTTAGTATCTTTTGCTATTATTTATTTTGAGTCCTGGAGTATTTACTACCTGAAAACCATAGTTGTTTATCTATTCTAGTATCAGTACATTACAGAATAATCTTCAGAACATACTATGAGCATTATCAGAATAGTCAGATAATAATTAGTTAAACTCAGAACAGTCTAGTAGTTCAGTGTCTTTCAGTTGGGAGTAGGAATTAGCACCGATCGAGTGTAGGGATGACGACTTCCCCATCAGATAGGCAGAGTCGTTAGTAGCAGTCCTTATACTCCAAAACTATGTAGCCATTGTAGGATATGAGAAGTCACTCGTTAGATTAGGCTTGACTATCTCGCAAGGGTCACCCGTCAGTTCAGGCATGACACCCTTAGTCCTTTAGACATTATATCAGTTTAGTGGATCCACACAACCAATGTTAGTACCAATGGCACAGTATTAACACCCTTCCAACTGGGGTTACAAGTTGGACACCGATTAGCTCAGATTGGGGAATTTCAGTTAGATGATACCTCCCACCGTCTCAGGTTCAGTCTCAGTTACAGTTCCAGTCAGTTATTCAGTTTAGTGTTATTTGACCAAAGCATACAGATACCAGTTATTTTAGTATTTCAGTTTACAGATTTTACTTAGTTCAAGTTATATGCTTGGTCATGCATCCTTAGTGCCTACAACTTTTAATGTATTTACAGACTCTCATACATATGCAATATTTATATGCTTTACATATCTCTAGTATTTATAGATTTCATGTCCTATACTCAGTACTCCATGCTTTACATGTATAATCAGATAGTTTATTACTCCTATTCATGAAATCTTGCATATCAGCGTACCTCATTTAGCATACCAGTACATTCAAAATACTGATCACATACCTTTTTTTTATGCTATGATGTATCATATCATAGGTGCTGACGCTCAGTTCCCATATCGCACTTAGTCCCTCAGATTATCAACAGTACAATATCAATGGTGAGTCCTCATTATCTGAGGACAGATTACATTACTTCATGTCTTTATCTCAGTAGTTAGTAGAGTTAGTTAGGGGCCTGTCCCATCAACTTTCAGTCAGTCAGTCTTAGAGGCTTCTCAGACGTTTGAGTTAGTTATTCAGATTTCCAGTTGACATGTCAGTTTCTCAGTATTTTTTTCAGATGTGAACGGTTATTTTCTATAGATTTATATTCCAGTATTGAATTCAGTTATTAAAACCTTATGACATTTTAGTTATTTTTCTGCATTCATGATTATATTATTTAGTGCTCACAACAGGTATCAGCCTATGGGTTCGCTTGTGGTCCCTCAGGACTGTAAGAATCATGTAACGACTAGGGGGTAGTCTCGGGCCATTACAAACTTGGTATCAGATCCTAATGTTTTAAAGTGTCCTAGGAAGTCTGAAAGCCGCGTCGAGTAGAGTCTTGTACATGGGTGTGTAGTGCGCCACACTTATGGACGAGGGGCTACAAGGTGTTTCATGTCATGCGATTGAGCATGAGTTCAAGTTAAACTCTCATTCTAAGTTATTTTCTCATTCCGTTTATAGAACATACCTCCCAAGAATAACGGAGGAAGAACAGGAACTCAGCTAGCCCCTCAGTCTGTCCAGGTAGATCCTTTGGACGAGCATCTCTTTCACGCAGAATTCAGGGCTGCATTCACTACTCTAGAAAACTCCATAGCAGCGCAGAATGAACGACCAGCTGCTGTTTTGACTAACCCAGTAGCCAATACTGCTGCAACTAGAATTCAAGATTTCACTCGGATGAATCCTCTTTTTTTTATGAGGTCCACGTCTGAAGAGGATCCATAGGAATTCTTAGATATGGTTCAGAAGGTAACGGATGCTATGGGGGTGACGTCTAGTCAGAGTGCCAAGTTAGCTGCATATCAATTATAGGATGTATCCCATACTTGGTTTAAGCAGTGGAAAGTTGGTAGAGGTGTTGATGCAGGGCCTATAGAATGGGAAGAGTTTGCCATGGCTTTCTTGGACAGATTCTTTCCATTGAAGTTGAGGGATGCCAAGGTGTTAGAATTTATTAATTTAAGACAAGGCAGCATGAGTGTGAGGAGTATTCTCTCAAGTTCACTCAGTTAGCTAGATATGCTCCTCATGTGGTAGCTGACAGTAGGTCCAAGATAAGTAAGTTTATGTCTGGTGTGTCTGATAGTGTGGTCAAGGAGTGTAAGACCGCAATGCTGATTAATGAGATGGACTTGTATAGACTAATGGTCTATGCTCAATAGATGAGAAGCTAAAGATTAAGGAGAGGGAGAGAGGAAACAAGAGAGCTAGGATGGGTAGTTTTAATTTTAAGCAGCCAAAGTCAGAGGGTGGTAACCGTCCTTAGTTTTATCAGAGGTCTTCAGCCCAACGCCCCATTACGCTAGTGCTCCAGTACCCAAATTCAGAAACGACAATAGGGATAGGGCACCAGGCTCTAAGTCCCAGGTCAGTGTTAGCAGTGCTCGTACTAATCCTTTATGTCAGAAATGTGGCAGACACCATCCGGATGAGTGTAGAATGGCTACTGATGTGTTCTTTGGGTATGGCAAGCCAGGCTATCAGATTTGGGAGTATTGGGTAGCTTCTCAGAAAGGTAGGAATGTGCGCCAATAGGGCCAGTCCCATTAGTCTTCAGTTCCATTCGGCCACCCGACTCAGCATGATACCACTTCCAGTGCTACCGGTGGTCAGTGTTCGAACAGATTATATGCTCTTCAGTCCCGCCAAGATCAGAAAAATTCTCCTGACGTAGTTACTGGTATGTTGCAGGTCTTTCACTTACATATTTATGCTTTACTAGACCCTGGAGCTTCTCTTTCCTCTGTAACTCTATAATAACCGTCAATTTTGGAGTCAGTCCCAAAACTCTAGTAGAGCCCTTTTCAGTGTCTACCCCAGTAGGTGTTTCCATTATAGCCCGGTAGGTATACAGGAACTGTCCGATCACAATATCTTAAAAAGTTACCTCAGTTGATCTCGTGGAGTTAGAGATGACAGATTTTGACGTCATTCTCGACATGGATTGGCTATACTCATGCTTTGTCTCAATCGATTATAAAAATAGAATAGTTCAATTCCAGTTTCCAAATGAACCAGCCCTTGAATGGAGGGGTAGTACTACAACTCTTAGGGGTCAGTTGGTTTCATACTTTAGAAACAGAAAGATGATATCTAAGGAGTGTGTCTACCACCTTGTGCGAGTCAAAGACTCTAGCTCAGAAACTCCAACTCTTGAATCTGTGCTATAGTAAATAAATTCTCAGATGTGTTTTCTGAAGATCTTCTTGGAGTTTCTCCCAAAAGGAAAATTGATTCGGAATAGACCTTCTTCCAGATACTCAGCCCATATCTATTCCATCATACAGAATGGATCTAGCTAAACTCAAGGAATTAAAAGAACAGTTAAAGGTTCTCTTAGATAAGGGATTCATCAGACCTAGAATCTCCCCGTGGGGCGCACCTATTTTATTCGTGTATAAGAAAGATGGTTGTCTCAGAATGTGTATTGACTACCGTCAGTTGAACAAGGTCACAGTCAAGAATAAATACCCACTTCCTAAATTGATGACTTATTTGACCAATTTCAGGGTGCCAGTTAATTTTCCAAGATAGACCTCAAATCAGGCTATCATCATCTTAGAGTCAGAGAACGTGACATTTTGAAAACAGCTTCCCGAACTCGGTATGGTCACTTCGTATTTCTAGTCATGTCCTTTGGTCTTACCAATGCCCCAACAGCTTTTATGGACCTGATGAAATGAGTGTTCAAGCAGTACTTGGACATATTCATCATAGTCTTCATCGATGACATTCTTATATACTCCCGTGACAAAAATGATCATGCAGACTATCTCAGGATAGTGTTACAAACTCTTAGAGCTCACCAGTTGTTCGCTAAATTCAGAAAGTGTGAGTTTTGGAGAAGATCAGTAGCTTTCCTTGGCCATATTATTTCTGGTGATGGCATTAGGGTTGATCCTTAAAAGACCAAGGCGGTAAGCAACCGGCCTAGACCCATCTCTCCATCAGACATCAGGAGTTTCTTGGGTTTGGCTGGCTATTACCGATGGTTTGTTGAAGGGTTTTCTTTTATTTCATATCCTATGTCTAGATTGACTCAAAATAAAGTTAAGTTTCAGCGGTCAGATTCATGCGAGAAGAGTTTTCAGGAGTTGAAGACTCGACTCACCTCAACCCTAGTTGTTACTCTATCAGATGGTTCAGAAGTTTTTGTTGTGTATTGTGATGTATCCATAAAAGGTTTGGGTTGTGTCCTCATGTAGAGAGGTAAATTCATAGCCTACACCTTCAGACAACTTAAGCCCCATGAGAAGAATTATCCGACTCATGATCTCAAACAAACAACAGTAGTATTTGCCTAAAAGATTTGGAGGCATTACTTGTATGGGGTGCATGTAGATGTGTTCACAGATCACAAAAGCCTCCAGTATCTGTTCTCTTAGAAATATTTGAATTTGTGACAGAGAAGGTGGTTAGAGCTATTGAAAGATTATGAAATGAGTGTTCTATTTCATTCGAACAAGGCTAATGTAGTGGATGATGCTCTCAGTAGATTGTCTATGGGTAGTGTTGCTCACATTGAGGATGGTAAGAAGTTAGCTCAGAAAGTTCATCAGTTTTCCCGACTAGGCGTGCACTTACTCGATTAAGCAGAAGATAGTGTATGGGTGCAGAGTAGCTCAGAATTGTCTCTAGTTTCCGAGCTGAAGGAAAAGTAGGATAGATATTCCAGTCTAGCTAAGTTGAAAGAATCAGTCAGAGATCAAAAAGTGGAAGATTTCTCCCAAAAGGGAGATGGTGTTTTATGTTGTAATGCCTCGAATCTGGTACTCAAAATGATACACGGTGCTCATGACCCCGAAAGACCACAAGTTAACCAGAGATTGATATCTGTACCTGAATACTGTATAACATATGTAAAATATGGAAATAATAGACTAAAATATTCCATAAGGTTCAAATCAGATAAAACATAATATCTGAGAGTATGGTATATTAATACCAAAACATGATCTGAAATAAATTGTCTGAACATACTGTAGTCTGAAAAGCCTCTAACTGACTGAACTGTCTGAATAAGGAGTTGATGGG
The DNA here is from genome assembly GCF_002878395.1 of Capsicum annuum. Taxonomy (NCBI): domain Eukaryota; kingdom Viridiplantae; phylum Streptophyta; class Magnoliopsida; order Solanales; family Solanaceae; genus Capsicum; species Capsicum annuum. Next base: position 203,930,774 of record NC_061115.1, on the reverse strand, counting down.
ATATGTCCCCAACTAACTCCATCTACTAAAAGCTAAACTGAATAATGAAAAAAATAGTAATATCATCCTCGAATGATGAGGACTTACTGCTAAATCTGGCTGCTAAAATTTGGAGGGCTACTGAGCTTTGAAACTCGTGCTTCTAGACTTATGGTATAAAACACCATAGCGTAAATGCGTCAGTACGATTGAATGTACTGGTATGCATGTGAGGTAGGCTGAATGCAGAGGGTTCAAATGCATAAACAATGTAACTAACTATATAAAATGAACGTGAGAATACATACATGAATAAATGACTATAACTGAATTCGTGATGATACTGACTACTGAGTCTGAATACTGATAACACGAGTTACTAATAACTAATACTGAGAAACTGTATTTGATAGTCTAGTTTCTGATGGAACTAGTTGAGTTTCATATTATTTTGAGTTGACTGTATCTGGCACTCCTAAATTCTATAGAACTCTATGTGAGTTTTATTACTGAGACTAAGACTGAAACTGTAACTGTGAAAAGTAGTCATCTAACTGACATGCCCCAAATAAAACAATATAACTGGGTTGGGGTCCAATCTGTAACCCCAATTGGAAGGGTGTCAATACCGCACCACCGGTAAGGACAAACTGTGAGCGACCCTCAACTGGCAGGTACTCAAATGAGAACAGTGGGAACCCTCAACTGGCAGGTAAGCCACCTCATCAACCCTCAACTGGTAGGTTAGATGTATTAACCTACGCTGGCTATGTAGTTCTGGAATGCAAGGATTGCTTCTAAGAATCACACCCTCTACTGGCAAGTGAGTTCTCATTCTTAGGTTCACTCGAAGCTAAATCCTACTCCCATCTGAATAGATACTAAACATAATTAACTAAGTTGAACTGGACTGAGTTAACTAAGTTCCGTTGACTGACGAAATACTACTGAGATTACTGAATTACTGAGCTTTCCTGAGTCACATGACTGACTGAGTTCTATTGACCATGACTTGACTGAGAGAATCGTGAAAACATGACACTGGATCTAGGCACACAGCTAAGTTGTCAGGTACAAGTACCCCCAGGACTCGATAGAAGGAAACTGACAAGGGATGACGTTCTTGAATACATGACCAACATCAATAATCTATAATATAATAAGTTGGGGATTTCATGAAGCACATGGTTATCATAAACTTGTACATGGTAGGAATGCATATAATAAGTATCATAATTTCATACTCTAACATCATGAGCTTTCCAACAAACATCTACATTGCACATCAATAGCATGGGAGTCATTTGGACATAAGGGTAAGACATGCATTTATCATATGGGTTACAATTGAGCTATAATACACAATTTCTATCCTCTTAGGTATTTTATCAAAAACCTTACATGCACAACTTAGGGCATAAGTGTAATCATCAAATTACACATTATGAACAACTCTATTCATGGATTTCAACTTGCATGCTAATGTAGTTTCATGAAAAACACGTAAAGATTCCAACTTGGGAATCGTACAACAAGATAAACATGGTTACAAAACAACCCACAACATAAATATCATGATTTATAATTTGAAATATGGTTCTTGAGCTTTATGGATGAAAGGAATCCATAAATTAACACTATGTATATCTTGGATGGAAGATTCTTGAAAACAAATGGTTAAATTCTTGAAATTAGATCCTCAATTGGAAACCCTAAGCTTGTTCTTGATGGATTTGAGAGAGAGAAACCACTATAATTTGGGTGAAATAGAACTGAATTACGTGTTTATGACTTATATAGGGGTGGAAAATTGACCCTTTTGACTTTGAGGACACGGTCATTTAATGACTAAGAACTGGGTGCCTATGCTACAAGTGACGTGATGCGTTAATGGCTGCGATGCGATACTCGTGCATCGCACCATGGTCGCGTCGATCCTTAAAATTTTTGGCTCTGGCAGCCTGTACAAATGTTGACCAACATAATTAGCAATGCATTGCGCCAAGATCGCATTGGTCCACTATTTTGGGACTCCGAACATGATTTAAACATGTTCCAAAAAATTCAAAACTTATCTGAGAACACCTATTGACCTTCCTGATTGTGAATTAATGAAAATACGGGCCATCAAAGGACATTAAGATGGCGAGATGATATTGCCAACTTTCGAAGTCCAAAATAAGGCTAAGTCAGGGAACTTGGTTAGAATTTTCTAAGTCTGGGACCCCTTGACAAGCTTGAAGGACTGAATTAAGGTTAGAAGTTTTGTGGTGTCTTACAATATCTCTCCCTTGAGAACATTCATCCTCGAATAAGACTGACTAAGAGGGGAGAAGAGATAAACTGATGTACATACTGAACAAGAGTAACTGAAACATGATTCCAATACTGACATGACTGATAACTGAATACACCACACTGAGCATGCATATCTGATGCATGTGTGACTAATTCATGAACGAATGACTGAGTGTTCTGATGAATTGGGTTTCTCACAATGAGAATGCATATTTGATGCATCATTATATGACTGAACTGATACATGAATGCATGACTGAATATGCAATGGTATTTAATACCAAGTTTTTAATAGAATTCTGAACATGAACTGGATACCAAGTTGTAACTGAAATCTAAATATGAAACTTAAAAGATTAAGAAGAACTGTTACCTTAAGCTAGATTTGAGTTAGCGGAGAAGAAGTGAGGGTACTTGGTTTGTATGTCTGCTTCTGATTCCCAAGTAGCTCCCTCAACGGACTGATTTCGCCAAAGAAATTTAACTAGAGGGACTTCTTTGTTCCTCAATCTACGAGTCTGATAGTCAAGAATTTCGACTGGAATCTCTTCATAAGAGAGGCTGTTCTGAATATCTATGCTCTAAATAGGGACTACAACTATTGGGTCACCTATGCACTTTTTGAGCAAAGAGACATGGAAGACTGGATGACCTGAGGCTAGATCTGAAGGCAATTCGAGCTCATAAGCTACCTTGCCAAAACGATTGAGAATTTTGAAGGGACCGATATATCGGGACTGAGCTTTCCATTCTTGCCGAACCACTTTACTCCTTTTATGGGAGAGATCTTTAGATAAACATAATCACCAATCTCGAACTCGAGATCCTTTTTGTGCACAACTGCATAAAACTTCTGTCAGCTTTGGGCAGCCCAGAGTCTTTCTCTGATCAACTGGACTTTTTATAAGGCATCGAATACTAAGTTAGGCCCTAGGACTGTGACCTTACTAACTTCAAACCAACCAATTAGAGATCTATATCTCCTACCATAGAGAGCTTCGGATGAAGCCATCCGAATACTGGAATGATAGCTGTTATTGTATTACAATTCAATCAAAGGCAAGTGGTCATCCCAACTACCCTTGAAATCAATTGTACACACCCTTAGCATATATTATAAAGTTTGAATGGTCTTTTTTGCTTGACCATCGATCTGAGGATGGAAGGCTGTACTGAGATAAACTTGGGTACCAAGACCCTTTTGGAATACTTTCCAAAAATGAGAGGTGAACTGGGTACCTTTATCTGAGATAGTAGATAACAGAACACCGTGCAATCTGACCAACTCTTTAATGTAGAGTTTGGTGTAATCCTCGGTCAAATAAGAGGTATGGACTGGAAGAAAATGAGCTGATTTAGTCATTCTGTCTACAATGATCCAAACTAAATCATGCTGATGACGAGTATGAGGCAAACCCATCACGAAGTTCATGTTCACTTCTTCCCATTTCCAAGTAGGAATATTGAACTCCTGCATGGACCCACTAGGTTTCTGATACTTTATCTTAACTTGCTGACATGTAGAGCACTTAGCCACAAAATCTACAATATTTCTCTTCATCCCACTCCAACAATAGATCTCTCGCAAGTTACGGTACATCTTAGTGGCCTCTGGATGAATAGAGTAGCGCGCACCATGCACTTCTGCAAGAATTCATTACCTCAAGTCATCTATACCTGGCATATAGAGATGACCCTGACAAAGTAATACATCATCTCCTTCTTTGGATAAAACCTCTACTTTCTGATCCTTGACTGACTCTTTCAACTTGATAAGATTGGTATCTCTATCCTGATTTTCTTTCACCTCGGAAACTAGATATGATTCTAAACTACTCTGAACCCATATATCACCCTTTGCTGAATCAACTAGGTGGACACCTAGTAGGGCAAGATGATGAACTTTGTGAGCTAACTTCTTCTTACTGCTCTTCACATGACCAACACTACCCATAGACAGTTTACTGAGAGCGTCGACCCATACATTAGCCTTGCCCAAATGATAATGAAAACTCATGTCGTATTCTTTTAAGAGCTCTAACCACCTTCTCTGATGAAGATTGAGGTCTTTCTGAGAAAAGACATAATAAAGGCTCTTATGATCTGTGAACACATCTACATACACCCCATATAAGTAATGCCTCCAAATCTTTAAGGCATATACTACGGCGGCTAACTCAAGATCATGATTCAGATAATTCTTCTCATGGGGTTTAAGTTGTCTGGAGGCGTAGAATATGACCTTATTATGCTGCATAAGGACACAACCCAAACCTACTTTGGAGGTACCAAAGTACACCACAAAACTATTTGAACCATCTAGAAGAGCTAAGACTGGAGCTGAGGTGAGTCGAGTCTTCAACTCCTAAAAACTCTTCTCATAAGGATCTGAACACTGAAACTTAACTTTATTCTGAGTCAATCTAGACATAGCAAATACAATAGAAGAGAATCCCTCAACAAACCATTTGTAATAGCCAACCCAACTAAAGAAATTCCTAATATCTGATGAAGAGATAGGTCTGGGCTAGTTTCTTACTGCTTTAGTCTTTTGAGGATCAACCCTAATGCCATCACCAGAAATGATATGACCAAGGAATGCTATTGACCTTAGCCAAAATTTGCACTTACTAAATTTGGTGAACAACTGATGATCTCTGAGAATCTGAAACACAATTTTGAGATGGTCTGCATAATCACGCTCAGTGTGGGAATAGGCAAGGCTATTATCTATGAAGACTATGACGAACATGTCCAAGTACTGCTTGAACACACGGTTCATCAAATCTATGAAAGTTGTTGGGGCGTTGGTAAGACCAAAGAACATGACTAGGAATTTGAAGTGACCATATCAAGTATGGAAGTCTATTTTTGGAATATCACATTCTCTGACTTTGAGTTGACGATAACCTGATCTGAGGTCTATCTTAGAGAAATAGCTGGAACTCTGAAGTTGGTCAAATAAGTCATTGATTCTGGGAAGTGGATACTTGTTCTTGACCGTGACTTTATTGAGCTGATGGTAATCAATGCATATTTTGAGAGAACTATTTTTCTTTCGCATAAATATGACTGGTGCATCCAATAGGGAAACACTGGGTCTGATGAATCCCTTATCCAAGAGGTCCTTCAATTGTTCTTTCAATTCTCTAAGTTCTGCTAGTGCCATTCTATATGGGAGGAATTTCTGGAAGATCAATGCCGAAGTCTATTTTCTTTTTGGGAGGAATTTCTGGAAGTTCTTAGAGAAAAACATCTGAATATTCATTCACGACTGGGACTGATTCAAGGTTGGGAGTCTCAGAACTAGAATCCTTAACATGAACAAGGTGATAAACACATCCCTGAGATATCATTTTCCATGCCCAAAGGTAGGAAATTAGCTTACCTTTGAAAGCTGAAGTATTGCCCCTCCACTCCAAGATGGGTTTATTCAAAAACTAAAAGTGGGCAATTTTGTTTCTGCAGTCAACTGTGGCATAGCAGGAATGAAGCCAATCTATGCTGAGAATGACATCAAAATTAGTCATCTCTAATTCGACTAAATTTGCTGAGCTGACTTTTGGAAATATCATAACCGGATAGTTTTTGTATACCCGTCAGGCTATGATAGTTTTACCCACTGGGGTAGAGATTGAGAATGGCTCTGCTATAATCTCAGGACTGACTCTGAAATCAACTGCTATATAAGGAGTAACGAAATACAAGAAAGCTCCTGGATCTAGCAAAGCATAAACATGAAAGTGAAAAATCTATAACGTACCAGTAACCACATCAAGAGAATTTTCCTGATCTTGTCGAGAATGGAGAGCATAAAGTCTGTTTGGGCGTTGCCCACTAGTAGCACTGGAAGTGGCACCGTGCTGATTTGGGCGACCGAACTGAGTTGAGGAACGGTTCTGTTGAATATAGGAACCCATCTGAGGACAATCTCTAACTCTGTGGCTTGGCTTTCCATATCCGAAACAAATATCACTGCCAGCTCTATAAATACCCTGATGGTGTTTGCCACAAGTCTGACAAAGAGGATTAGTTCGAGCATTGCTAACACTGCCCTGAGACTTAGGGCCTCGCACCCTATCTCTAGTACTATCCCTGAACTTAGGAGCTAGAGCACTGACTGAAGAAGGAGATAGAACTGATTTCTTAGGATGAAACTAAGAACGGTTTCCTCCCTCTGACTTAGGTTGAGCAAAGTTGAAACTACCTGTCCTTCCTCTCTTATTCTGCTTCTCCCCCATCTTAATCTTTTGCTCTTCTATATACTGAGCATGAGTTATAAGCCTGGCTATGTTCCTATCACTATTCAATATCGCGTACCTGCACTTATTGACCACACTATCGTTCACCCCAAAAACAAACTTACTCATCTTGGCCCTACTATCTGCAACCACATAAGGAGTATATCTGGATAATTGAGTAAACTTAAGAGAATACTCTTTCACCATCCTGTTTCCCTACCTGAGGTTGATAAATTCTAACACCTTAGCTTCTCTCAGCTCTAGGGAAAAGAATCTATCTAAAAATGCGATGACAAACTCCTCTCATTCTATGGATCCTGCATCAACTGACCTCTCTGACTTCCACTGCTTGAGCCAAATATGAGCAACATCCTACAACTGATATATAACTAGCTCAACACTCTCAATAACTAACACCCCCATGATGTCTGTAACCTTCTGAACCTGGTCAAGGAATTCCTGAGGATCATCTTCTGACTTAGACCCAAAAAAGGATGGAGGATTCATTCAAGTAAAGTCCCGAATCCTGGCTGCAGTTGAATTGGCCACTGGGTGGCCAGAACGATAGCTGGTAGTTCATTCTGAGCAGCAATTGGATGAGCAAGAGTAGTGAATGCAGCTCTGAACTCTGCATGATAGACATGCTCCCCCAAATGATCTTCGGGCTGAGGGGCTGACTGATTTTCAATTCTCTTTTTGGGAGAAATATTTTGTAAATGAATATTGTATAACATCATGTAAAATATGATAATAATAGACCGAAACATGACATAAGGTTCAAATTAGATAAAACATAATATCTGAGAGTACGGTATATCAATACCAAAACACAAACTAAAATAAACTGTCTGAACATACTGTAGTCGTAAAAGCCTCTAACTAACTGAACTGTCTGAATAAGGAGTTAATGGGACATGTCCCTTACTAACTCCATTTACTAAAAGATAAATTGAAATAATGAAATAAATAGTAATATCGTCCTCAAATGATGAGGACTCACTGTTAAATCTGGCTGCTAAAATTTAGAGTGCTACTGATGCTCTAGAACTTGTGCTTCTGGACCTATGGTATAAAACACCATAGCATAAATGCGTTAGTATGATTGAATGTACTGGTATGCATGTGAGGTAGGCTAAATGCAGAGGGTTCAAATGGATGAACAATGCTAACTGACTATATAACTTGAACATGGGAATACATGCATGAATAAATTACTGTAACTGAATTTGTGATGATACTGACTACTAAGTCTGAATACTGATAACATGAGTTACTAATAACTGATACTGAGCAACTGTATCTGACAGTCTAGGTTTTGATGGAACTAGCTTAGTTTTGTACTATTCTGAGTTGACTGTATCTGACAGTTATACATTCTGTAGAACTATCTAAGTTTTATTACTAATACTAAAACTGTAACTATGGGAAGTATTCATCTAACCGACATGCCCTAAATAAAATAATATAGCTAAGTTGGGGTTCAATCTGTAACCCCAATTGGAAGAGTATTAATACCACACCACCGGTAAGGACAAGCTGTGAGTGACCCTCAATTGGTAGGTACTCAAATGAGAATAGTGGGAACCCCCAACTGGCAGGTAAGCCACCTCATCAACCCTCAACTAGCAGGTTAGATGTCTTAACCTATGCTGGCTACGTAGTTCTGGAATGCAAGGATTATTTTTAAGAATCACACCCTCTACTGGCAATTGAGTTTCCATCCTTGGGTCCACTCTGTGCTAAATCCTACTCCCATCTGAATAGACACTAAACATGATTAACTGAGCTGAACTGGAATGAGTTAACTGAGTCTCGTTGACTGACAGAATACTATCGAGATTACTGAATTACTGAGCTTTCCTGAGTCACATGACTGACTGAGTTCTATTGACCATAGCTTGACTGAGAGTATCATAAAAACATGACATTGGCTCTAGGCACACAACTAAGTTGTCGGGTACAAGTACCCTCAGGATTTGATAGAAGAAAACTGACAAGGTATGATGTTCTTGAATACATGACCAACATCAACAATCCACAACATAATAAGTTGGTGATTTCATGAAGCACATGGTTATCATAAACTTGTACATAGTAGGAATACATATAACAAGTATCATAATTTCATACTCTAACATTATGAGCATTCCAACAAACATCTACATTGCACATCAATAGCATGAGAGTTATTTGAACATAAGGGTAAGACATGCATTTATCATATGGGTTACAATTGAGCTATAATACACAATTTCTATCCTCTTAGGCATTTTATAAAACACCTTACATACACAACTTTGGGCATAGGTGTAATCATCAATTTACACATTATGAACAACTCCATTAATGGATTTCAACTTGCATGCTAACGTAGTTTCATGAAAAATACATAAAGATTCTAACTTGGGAATCATATAATAAGATAAACATGGTTACAAAATAACCCACAACATAAACATCATGATTTATAATTTGAAATAGGGTTCTTGAGCTTTATGGATGAAAGGAATCCATAAATCAACACTATGCATACCTTGAATGGAAGATTCTTAAAAATAAATGGTGAAATTCTTGAAATTGGATCCTCAATTGGAAACCCTAAGCTTGTTCTTGATGGATTTGAGGGAGAAACCACTATAATTTGGGTGAAATAAAGTTGAATTATGTATTTTTGACTTATATAGGGGTGGAAAATTGATCCTTTTTGCCCTTGAGGACGCAATCATTTAATGACTAAAAATTAGGTGTCGACGCTACAAGCGACGCGGCGCATTGATGTCTGCGATGCAATACTCGACGTGTCACACCGTGATTGCATCAAGCTTTAGAAGTTTTGGCTATGGCAACCTGCACAAATGTTGACCAAGCGATTGGCAACACGGTGCACCAATATCGCGTTGGTCCACTATTTTGGGACTCCGAACATGATCTAAACATGTTCCGAAAAATCCAAAACTTGTCCAGGA